>NC_056731.1:86529767-86864767 GCF_019279795.1 Protopterus annectens
GTGTGTGTGTGTGTGTGTGTGTGTGTGTGTGTGTGTGTGTGTGTGTGTGTATATATATATATATACACACTATATGTCTACACACACACACACACATATATATATATATATATATATAAGCAGATATGTATATGCATATATATATATATATATATATATATATATATATATATATATATATATATATATATATATATATATTGTGTGTGTGTGTGTGTGTGTGTGTGTGTATATATACAGATATATATATTTATAGAAATAAAAGAGAACATAACAAATACATATATGACCAAATATCTCTTGTAAGTATTGCTATCACCCCCTCTCCCCCGCAGCCAAACAGATCTGCCCTGCAGCACAATACCAACTGTTGCAAGTCTCATACCAAGGACCCTACACAACATGGCCACAAGACGTTAACAGTAATCCATCCCACCTGTATGATGTCAGGATCATATCAATAACATATCATGCAGTACAGTCTGGCTACCATAGGGAATGTACAATGTGGAAGGAATAAGCATTCCAAAGATACATATATACACCCACATATATGCTGATACATATATATATATATATATATATATATATATATATATATATGTGTGTGTAAATACACATACACACACATAGAAATGTATAGGAAGATACATATTTAGAGGGTGCACAGCATATTGAACAGCCAGTATTCCTACATTTGCCACCTTTTCAAATGGACAGTGTATGATTCACTCATACAATATACAATTGTTGCATGAAACATATAACCACAGAGAAGTCAAAGGATATGACACCACACACAGGTTTGCATACATACGAAATGTTTATTTTTGTACTATTACAGTTGTATATGCCATGTCATATAGCTGTTAGGTCTTTGAAATACATACTAACTGAGTAATGCAAGCAGATCATTTTATACAGTAATCCGAAAGCATAACATATGCTGCTGACCAGGCCAAGGCCTTCAAGTAGTACAACAGTAAAGAAAGACTGAGCCAGAGGATAACAATCAATCAATAGTAAGTAAAGCAGGTGTATAGTTCAGCAGCCTCAAATTACACTCTGTACACAACTCCTAGGGTGAAAAGAATTAAGTTGCCACAATGAGGATATATCTGTTACATAACAATGTTTAACTGACAACATCACTATCACATTGACAAACAGAACAGTCTGTATGACAGTAAGCACTAGGCCACCAATGTTTCCAATGTGAAATGTATGGAAATGTACAGCCATATACATTAAGGCAGCTTACTACCGATATCCTTCACATGTTGTAACAGTCTAGGTTATGTATGGTGCATACCCTCCCCATAGACTGACTTACAGGGGCATAAAACACTGTTACATACACTGACCTCTGGACTGCAGAAGGGCACACATGTGCTGTGCAGCTGAAGCCCACATATAAATGAAGCCTACCCCACAATATGTGTGGGGACCACAACAGCACTGGAATGATGGCAGGAATGGTAGCATGACACAGGCCACTACATAACGCCTTACCACATGCCATATGGATAAAACCTGGTATATAGGTGAGAGACAGAGGCTGGAACACAGGGCCATATGTGAAATAGTGTTGATATACACTGAGAAAGTTGCTGGTGTTACAGGATAGTCTGCAACATACCCTTAGTCAGGAGTATAAAGTCAGAAACACAAATGGTTGTAGCCATGTACTGATAGCACTCAACACACACAATGCCAGTGATATATCTGATACAAGACCTGTGTGGTGGACAGACAAAATATAACAGGCACTCCTCTGGCCATCATGTGGATAGGCTCACAGTTGAGAGCTATGCAGACTGCATTCCATGTTAAACTAGTATGAACACACAAACTCTATAACACTGGTGCTATACAATGCATATAACAACACTACTCACACTGTCCGTAGGTCTGGAACTTTATACAAATATGTACCTGGCCTGAGTCTGCAAGTCCTCTTGTAAGAGGTATTGCTACTTGCTGTCTGTAACACTGCTGCCCACACATAGGAAGGATATCCTCCATACAGGAAAGGTAAAGAGACCATGCCCACATGATGTAGGAACTTATAGTAGTGGGTTGCCATGACAGTGGTAATTGGAAGTACTATACAGCATGCAGGTAGCAAGTGGTGGACACTGATTAGTGCAGAGACCATTACTTGATCATGTGCTTCACCTACAAAACACATGCTGCAATCTATTCAAAGCAGCTCAATCCATATGTCTATAAATACATGTCCCCTACTTTAGCATGATATGTGTAAGGGAACATCACACATATCAATACACAGATATATATTCAGCAGTAGGTTTGTGCAAAATGGATGGTTATGTCAGGTGTGAACCCCATGTTGGGGGCACATTGCCCTTGTTTGTGAAGGTGGGATTGTGAATTTGGAGAAGGATAGCAGGTATATTTGTGGAGGTGGGTTGGGTTGGAAGATAGAGAATGCATGCAGGGATAGTATATGACACGTGGTGGATAAACACCCTGGATGGGGAGTGTCATCTGCGATGTGGAAGCCCCATGAGCCCATATATGGAAGCAATGGGACAAAGGCCCCCACACATAGCCAGTGATAACATCAGCTTCATGGCCCTGAAGATGCCTGGGCTGGAGGCTGAGCAGGAGGAGCATGCAGACCCTGTGAGTGTGTACTGAGGGCCTCAAGGTGCAGTAGCACATCCCCCAAGTCTCTGTGGAACTCCCTATGCACCACACCCTGGACCTGACCTTGGGTGATAGAATCATGCCTGAATGTGCTCCCAGGGGGTGAATATCATCCCCTGAGGTGGTTCCACCTGAAGGTAGTGCAGGGCCAGTAGATGAGGTGGCCCCAGAGTGGGTGACACATGTGATGTGGCCTGGTAACATGGCCAGATTAGGTGGGAGAGGTGGTTCTGCTTGCAACTGTTCCCTAAATATGATATTGTGTCACTGTTATAGAATATATGTGGGTAGTAATAGTCCACACATTCCCAGATCCTGTCCAACAGCATGCATAGATATCCCCAATAACACAAAACAACAGCCATCACATAGCAAACAGACCACATGCATATATGGAGCCATAGTGGCCTGTACAATGGCATGCAGGTGACATTGTCCGTAACAGACCACCAATGATAATATCCCCATAGGGAACATGACTACAAACACATAGCACAAAATGTTGTACAATATGATATACGTCCCAATGGTAGGTATTCTGTAGACATACCTACTAAGTTGTGTGATCAGATTATTGTTGCAGATATGGTGGGGGGAAGACAGAGATGTGTATTAAAAACTATGATAACCTTGCTGTATGAGGTCCTCAGACCTGTTTCCATCTTTATGTCTTTCAGGTAAGATGTCCCAGGAGAGGCTTCCCATTCATACAGTGGAGGAGAATGATGCATCATCTCACACCTGGTGCAGAACTACCAGGTGTTGTTTGGCCGAACAGCCCATGAGCAGCAGGAGCGGACCGCCCTGTGGATGATCTTGCCCACAGGGTACACGATGTAGGCCTGCATAACCGCAGGTATGAGCAGGTCCGGCATCATTGCACAGACCTACTTCACAATGCCCGTCGGTGTGCTGCTGCATTCAGGGGGGATCAGCTTGCAACAGTGGGGTCATGCCATCCAGCCTCCCCTGACACATGTTGAGGAGCTCTTTGACAGCCTTGGGGCACTTGCCCGCCAGCACACACAACACCTGGAGGAGAGCATAGTGGAGGTGGTTGCTACCCACACAATGGCAGAGGAGCATGCAGGTAAGGCCACAGGGCACATCAGTAGACCACTGTTGCATATCCATATGCATCTGTACAGTTAAATCATGCATATATGAGATGACATATATATATAGTCTGTTGCTGCTTAGTAGTAATAAACAGATGTGCATAATCTGTAGCATTGTTTGTGGGTTTGTACTGTTGATGTAAAGTAATGCTGCACCCACACTGTACCAATGCCACAGCTGTGGCTACTGACATCACATCTCTCACACACTTATGTAGGTCCCTCTGGTATACCTCCAAGGCAGCAGGCTGTAGCTGGTGAGTATGGTGTTTGTTCAGGTTTGCCAATACACCAGTCATGTTATGGCCATGGTATATTCCATGTACACATTTAACACACCTACCCATAATGCATGCCGTACATGTTCACGTATTGTTGCTGTTAACTGCACTGCATCACAGTGGTCACCATGATGGTGTATCTGAAGGGTATGTCAGACTCCTGCAATATAACTAACATCCTGTCATTGCAAAATGTGTGGACAGAGATGAACATAATGGTGGGAAAAAAATGGCCTACAGTAGGGACATGTGTGAAACATCACCCTTATACAGTGCTACAACAGTGTATATACCAGTATTACAATGGCACCTGTTACAAATCTACACTACAGCATATCACAATACTGCAGTCCACAGCCCTTACAACCTGCAATGTGGTCCTAACATGAACAATGAGTGTGTAATATGGAATCATATGTTAGGACAGCAAATATGGGGTATACATACCTTCACAAACACTGGAAGCATATGTGTGCACACACTCCAGATAAAATATAGTAGAAGCAGCTGTTGAGTTACTGACCGCATGCATTTGTCATGGAAATGCACCTTCCAAGAAGTACACTTCCCCAGTGTCACATCAAGAAATGGTCTGCTGTCCAAGACATTTGGCCATTAAATGTGCCCACTTACCTGCAAGAGAGGCAGCTGTGGCTTGCACACATCTTACATGCCATGGCATGGACCCCATACCCAACAGGTAGCACCAAGGTGTTGGACATGTAGCCATATCTCACCATTGCATATACCATGGCAAACAGTGCAGACAGTCATGTATGTGGTGAGGATGTATGGGACAGGAATAATGTAGGAAAAAAAACAGATGGCCATCCGAGATAGATGATGTCACATGTAGTAAACCGGTCATGCAGGCTGCCTAGTAACATGCCACAACACTGAGGGAGTTCCAGGAATGTCTAGCAAGTACTAGATGTACAGTACCAGTGTCAGTAATTGCCTGGACTCTGCAAACATGTGGCCTATGGATTAGGGTAATCAGATGGGACAGTTGTACCACAGGAAACATCAGCCAGGCCTCTCTACAGGTAGTGTATGCATAACAGAAAAGGTCCCCAAAAGGTATGTGTTGCAATGTGTACTGGTGTATTAAGACCACGTTGGAAATCTACAGACAGTATCACGTAAGATACATGTGCTGCATAACCAACACCTCACCCCACCTCAGGCCCACCATCCCCATCTGTACCTTGCCAGTGCCAATGTACACCTGTATGTTTACCATTCATTAGCTGGGACTAGGCTGTTACATGTGGTGTTCAGTGTTTGGGACACTGCAAACTGACACACATGTGTAGGCCATAGTTGTCAAGCATTTGCAAGAAGGCTGAAGGTGGGGAGGGGTTGTCATCATGACACAACAGTGCACTTGAAAAGGGATCCAAAGGATGCTACAAATGGCTGTATCTGCACACAGTCCGGGTCAGGAGCTGTGGCAGACATAACCCTGACTCCACAGCAATAGTGACAGCAGTGTGTGAACTCCAAGAGATGTGCACATGAGTTGACCTTGCAATCATGCAGAGTTAGGGGACATGTGTAGGGCAGACTGACCAAATACTGGCAAATGCAGATGGCCCATGCTAGTATACCCCTGCCAAGAATAGTGACTGCTGTAGTACACATAACAGTAGGTGCATCAGCACAACTAACACATTTGTTTGACACTGCATTTGATTGTACAGGACATATGTCACATATCAGGCTCATGTAATGTTAACATATGCAGTAATGTGGTCCCATGGCATATCAAGGAAGAAGGCGTCATATCAATAAGTGTGTGTACACTCCCCATAGCCATGGTAAATTTTGACGGTTGTCAGTGCAATTGTACTGTATTGGTCATACATGCACTGCTGATGGTAACATCTGTAAATCAGACGTCAGGCATTCACAAATGACATCTGTCCACATATCATCCCAGGTATGTGTCGGACAAACACATGGGGCTCTGAGCAGCAGAGCCGACTTAACTGACACAGTAATAAACATTCAGCAATGGTGTGTACACCTGTGAGGTATGGTGCACAGTACATGGCAGGGTGTGAACAGGTGCACAGCAATACTGTGTACATGGTTGCAGTGTTTTCCAGGGGAAGGACCATCATCTACTAACACAGCCCATGCATTACACACATGTATACTGTTGCTATCATGGGTTGACTATAGCTGCACTGCATGCTGTTGAGTATCATATGTTATGCATGTTGACAGATGGGTAATGGGAGGTCTGTGTGTAATATCTTCATGCAACCTCACCTGTAAGTGTATGTGTGTGGGGGGTGGGGGGGTTATTTTGTCTGTATGTGCAATCTGGTGGAGTGGAGGAGGTTGATGTATGTAGGATGTGTGTGTGTGTGTGTGTGTGTGTGTGTGTGTGTGTGTGTGTGTGCGTCTGTGTGTGTGTGTGTGTGTGTGTGTGTGTGTGTGTGTGTGTGTGTGTGTGTGTGTGTGTGCGTGTGTGTGTGTTCATATACGCACATGTGTGATTGTGGGGTTGTTCATATGTTTGACTTCCCTTTGAAATTGTGCAGTACATGGACATGGACTGACACATGAGAAACCAGGAATACTTGTCTGATATGTAATCTCAGGACAGCTGATAATAAAATCTGCAGCATGGAACATGCACTGGGAGGGAAACTAGACACCGGGTATACTGCTATAATTGCAATCAGCAGAAAGGTGAAAGAATACCCACATATGCAGCACTGCATATGCATTGGGGAATTACTAGACAACACAAGTGAGTGTATCCAAATATTACTGTTGTCTGCATAATAAGTTAATAGAGCAACAGATCTTGCATCTACTGAGCAATAGTTATGTATGACACTCCAGTGCATGACATTACTGAGTGACTGAACATATGGGAGCCATGCTCACGATGTCTGGACAAACCCAGGGTGAACACTGGATGACAGCAGTGAGTCCTTATAAAATGGACTCCAATCAAGTCAAAGAGGTAATGAAGTAACAGATCATGTTTTATGATCACTTGTTTAGGCAATTAGAAGAATGATACGTTAATGTTTGGTATTAATGAGTGTAAGTTTCTAAGTGTGGTGCAGGATGGGGAACTTAAAAGAATAAACTTGGGACAGTCTGTAAACTCAGGAATAGGAAGGTATTATGGTGGAATGTCAGGGTGTGTGTGTGTGTGTGTGTGTGTGTGTGTGTGTGTACTGTTGAGCAATGACATACAGGTCTTAAAGTGCATTCCTTGTTTCCCTTTCCCTCACAGGTGGCAAGGTGGGTCAGGCTCCCTCCTGCAGGCAATCTGATGTTGGTGTCCATACAGACACTGAAAATGATGATAGGTGTATTGAGGCACAGGCAGGGTTGTCAGAGGTCGAAACTGCACCATCGTTTGACATCCCCTTGTTATCCATCCCATCCCTGTACAGAGTCACCGTGCCTATAGATATCTCATCACCAGTGGCCATAGCAGAGGGACAGTTGACAGTTGGTGGTAGTGCACAGGACGGGACAGTTGGCAGTTGGTGGTAGTGCACAGGACAATGTGGTATCTATGGCTTCTGTGTTTGGACACAGCAGCCATAGCCAGATGTCTGGTAGGGTGCCACATAGGTCGATGTACAGGGGTGCTCATGGCTCATGGGAGGGCTGCTGGTCATTGCACCCCTGTCCAAAGTGCCACATCTGGTACCACCAGATGCATGTTTCAGGCTGTCATGGTGGCGCAGGCACATATGGAATGGTACAGCAGACAGGGTCTGAGGCTGCAGAGCCCTGCTCTTTCAGCTGTGACAACATCCATGATCTTGCAGGTGCCCTCTATTATTTTTACAGAGGTCATGGATAGACGGTGGGGTGAGATGATGTGACTCCTCATCCATGGATTGTCCATGCTAGAGCATGTGGTGGGAGTGGTGTGACAGTTACGTGGATGTAGGCCAGCAACACCAACATCAGGAGATCAATGTGGATGTGCAAAGACACCAAGCCGCTCCTGTAGTGGCAGTACCAGCCCCAGCACTGCAGGGGGGATGCTGTTCACACCACACCACAGCAGGCCACGTGTGCATGGCCCTGGCCAGTCCCAGGAGAGACCTGGTTCCAGCAGACATATGTCATCATCAGGGGAGAGTAGCATATTGAGGATTGTACCTGGATGTGCCCATGGAACCCCTGGCAGGCACAGTTCTCATGTCCATGGCCAGAGGCGGTGACCTGCACACCCTGCCAGATATGGTCTGCAGGTGTCCAACAAACACCTGTATAGGGCAGCCACATGGCAGAACTGTGTGCATGCATACACACACACAATACAAACACACCTAGGGCAACCTGATACCTACACAGACCACAGCAGCACGGCAATATCAGTAATTAAAACCCCTCACTCACACACATGGTGTCAAATGTATGGCCCAGCCTAGGTCTCTGGCAAACCAACAACACACCCTATGCATATGATGATACCTGTGCCCAATCCCTGTCATCCATAACATCGATGCAGGGACAGGCTAATATGGTACTGATGCACATGGTGACTGTACTACAGTGTACCAATGTATTGCTGTGTAACATGTTGTCAGCAGTAATGTTTAATGCTTACATGTCAGGTAGTGTAGCTGTCCAGCAATTATGCATTATAGCTGTTATTAACACTGAGTGATTGTGGTCTCCATAATGTTATCCATTTGTGTTGTAGGTGTCCATGTGTCAGTAAGGTGGTCTGCTGTCATATCTCACAAGGGGTATGGCACTGTGGTGACACCTTGGCTGTGCCATATCCTGGGTACAGGTGAACACATGTTACAAGTCTGTATAACAGTTACTGCTTGTGCCACATGGCTGATAGGTCTGGGGGGTGGTGTATACAGGTGAGTGCATGGTGGCTGCTGTTAGCAGCCCTTATACAGTGGGCAATGGTAGCTGTACTGGGTGGTACACACCACATGTATGTGTATAACACACACAGAGGCTTAGATGTTGATGCACTACACAGAGAATATTGCACACATGGATGTATGTACCTATGCAAGGAACCCATTGTAGCCTATATAATCCCACCAAGCCAGACTATGCAGAATAACACATTGTGGAATAAGCAGGCTGCTAGTTTTATGTCATTGACGATGGTACAGGCAGGGTATATGTCCCCTTCTCCATTGTAGTGCAATCCTCAACATGGTAAACATATGTGTGCAGGTGTGGGTGGCACACCCCTACCCTTTGGAGAGTGAGAGGTGCTGTAGAACCACAGATAGTGTGATAGACAAATACCTAACCTGTTAACATGAACTGTACAGTATTACAGCTAGCTACACGGGGGCATACACTCAATAGTAACCACAATGATGTTGGCTGTGCCCATAACAGCCACACCCAGCTATATATATATATATATATATATATATATATATATATATATATACCCACCCCAGAATCACTGCACACCTATACAGTGGGGAAGAGGCCACTTGCACAGCTAACAGTAGTTGTGATGGAATGTATGTCCACAGGATGATACTTGTGACATGTTAGCATATGCCATGCAGGTCTTGAACAGATGACCCCCTGGGACATGTATATTCTGCAACCTGAAGTAGATCCCTCCACATAACACACACTCTGACTTGGCAACACTGGGACTAGACCCCTACCTGGGTATGTAGTGCTACTGATATGCATGGCTTTGATTGCAAACTCTACTCAACTTTTAGGATGAGGTGTGTTCCAGGTTATATGTTACATGCAGAACATTCCCAGGCATGTAGAGTATGTTAATGGGGGTTGTAATGGTTGTATATGGACAATACATAGTGTGACATACCATCATATACACACTGACAAACATGTAACAGACACACATCTGAGAGACCTGGGCCTATCAGTGCTAACTACCTTGTCATCGTGTCCATTGTGTTACAGGTAGGTTGCACACAGCACATGCATAACTGGGCTGAATAGTGTTATCAGTTACCTGTATGTTTGATGGTGATAGTGGTCACCATACACTGGTACATGGGACATGTACCAGGGGTACCATGGTGTAATGACAGTATACCCAGCACCCACACCCCACTGTGGATATCATGCACACTGGAACCCATGATGACACTCTGACATACCCACCATCACACATTGACCAGGACTGCAATACAACCCCTTGTCCATCCCAAGAGTGCTACTATAGGGATATGCATCTAATGCACATGCCACAGGCATAGTAGGGTGATGCATTGTCATGCCTCTCCAATGGGCAGCAACATCACTATCCCTAATACTGTGTGGCAATGCATATTGTAATAGGAGTATGTGGCCTCGGAATGCTGCACCCTACATATATACACACATGCACACATACACCGACTTGCCAGAACTCAGTGGGTATTCCATGCCTATCAACCCATTTGTACAACAGTGTTGTGCTGGTACTACAAGGCCTAGGTAGCCCTTAGGGATAGGAGTGTAACAAGGTATATGTAATGTCTGGTACTGCAGCAGCCACATCTAACTATGGCAAAGGGTGGTGCGGTGGGTGTGAAGGGCCTCAGGGTATTCCCAACTACAGGTCTACAAACACACAGACACTGATATTCTCAGCAATGCACATGTACACATTTGTCAGTACTGGGGTGCATCCGTGCAGTTGTTCATAGATGTGTACCAGGCTATTGTCCATGGAGAGATGAGAAGTGTAGGGAATGTGTATACAGTGGTATCTTGCCACCTACCATGTGTCAGCAGGCCATCTATCAAAAGACACCACTGTGGTGACCCTCAGGGTGAGATTGACATGCATCAGCCAATCCACTGGGTGCCTCCTGCAGGGGCTGGTGAGGTGCTCCAGTTGACATGTATGCAACATGTATTACATAATATGGTTAGTGTCTGCCTTGGAGACCTGTACCCAAGCATGTTCTGTTGACTGTGGTAGTGTAGTTGAGGTATCCATGGCATGTGGTGCATACAGGGTGTTGAGTCCTATCTGTGGCATTTATAACACAGCTGGGAAGACATGTCAGTGTCAGTCAAGCATAGATTGCTTGTACGTATCCAAGATGGATACCTGACATCTGGCATCTGTACAGGGACTGACAGACATTAGCTTGACAACTAGCTATGCATTAGGATGAATGTGCTACAGACAGACGTCTGACTCTGATAGGTATGCCATTACTACACGATGGCAGCCCTCACTGACATGTGCTATACACACAGTAGTCTACAGTTATTTTCCACATGTCAGATCATTATCCAGTAGGAAATATATCATGAGACACAGCTCACACACCAGAACACAACAGTGAGGACTCAGAGTCCATCTTTGCATGCAGGGGTGTTTTTCCAGTACTACAAGTAGCAATCTACTCTTACTTGGGAAAGCACTGTCAACAGTAGTAATGTAATGATACACTACATGCCAGTGTGACTGCATATAACCCGGGATGCTACCCTTGTATGTATCACATTCACATGAATAAGAGTGTTGTACAAGCCATATAAACTCATGTGTCCCAGGCAGGAGACCCACACCCCTTGCTACTGTAATGACAGCACATAGACGCATGTTATGTGCATGGCATTACATACACTTATTTCCGATGTCATTACCCTGCTATGTTATCAGACTGGAATGTGAGCAATGGTTACCAGGGCTGAGCCATGCTTAGCAGGTGTCAGCATTGCTGCAATATAACAGCTAAGCACATTTGTGCAATGGTAAGCAAAGCCTACATGAGGTAAGCGTCCGTACATTTAACTGTACCTTAGCACCACTTAGCTTCACGCAAATTCGCGCAAACGCGCTTAAAGCTGCTCAAAACTGCCTTAACCACTCTGTCTCCAGCAGCCCTTGTTGTGCCTAGCAACAAAATAAACAGCCATGGCAGGTCTTCAACCTAGGACCCTGTACACTATAGTCACAACAGTTTACCACTACGCCATGACAGCTGCAAAGACAGTTGTTGTTTTTCCAATATATCTGTCAGTATACATCTTGAATAGTATTGAACAATTGCTGTTACTCCTACAATTGTGTAGTACTTGTTAGTGATATTACTGCTGCATCACATATGTTGTTATATCTAAAGATACACATATCAGATACTTATGGTGTGATACATCTGGGAAGGTATACACAACAGTAATGTTTACACATGACAAGGATATGGATATATACATATACATATGTAGATATATGTGTACATGTACATACACATATATATGTATTTATATACATCTGTGTAGTGCATCATATATATGGTCATATATAGATCTGTGTGTGTGTGTGTATATATATATATATATATATATATATATATATATATATTTTATTTTTTTAATGTCAATATATATATATATATATATATATATATATATATATATATATGTAGATATCGATAACTATATGTGCATATATATCTATGTATCTGTATATGTGTAGACATATATAGATGTGTATATGTATATATATATATATATATATATATATATATATATATATATATATATATATATATATATATCCATATATATATATATATATATATATATATATATATATATATATATCTATATATATATATATATATATGCATATGTGTGTATATATATATATATATCTATGAATATATATATCTATGAATATATATATATATATATATATATATATATATATATATATATATATATATATATACATATATGTTTACAATATGTCCAGAACATGGAGTGGAGTCATACCTCAGCACCAATAGTGTCAACCTCTTAATGCAAGGGGATGTCATGTATGTATTGCAGGTATATATGTGGACTGTTGCTACTGTAACAGAGGTTGTCTTAAAGGAAATGGTGTATGTGGAAGGTCAAATCTGCTATTGACGTGTACATCATCAGTTACTGACAGACATCCTAAGGTCATCATAGTACAATACCACTGTTATCACAGTAATGATCCTGTGGACTACAGCAGAGATATGAGCACTAAATGTGGACAGTCTGGCACACTCTGGTCAGTCCAGAGGTATACACAGATCCCCTTAGTGCGAGACATGTGGACCAAGCCTGACAATGTGGATGTTAACAGCCATGTAAATGGGTATATCACATAAATAGTGGACTACATATGCCCGCACAGTTTATGCATTCACACAGTCCTGTCTGTCCTGACAGATAGTAACCAGTGTTGCAGAGGTCACATGGCCACATACTACCCACTAGTTAGTGACATAGATCTGTACAGCATCCCACTGCTTTGTCAGACATACATGACAGTTATGGTGGCCAGGCAGCAGTACATCTGGGAAATATCTGGACATAACATCACACTAGGTAAGTATACTAAGCTGCTAGGCATGTAACAAAGCACTCTGCAAAATACAGGCATACTGCCACAACACTGACCTACATTTCTTATGGGAGAATACACATGTACCTGCAAATATAGCAGGCTCTACAGGCATGTCACAGCACAGAGTAACAGACACCTGTGTGAAAGTGCATACCCACAACAAATGTGAACACTCTCACAGTCACATATGGTAAGCAAGATTAATATTACAGTATATGGACTGTCTGATCAACACCATCCTCATATGTGCCACTCACACACTAATCTTACATATACTGTGCCATGACACAGCGTAGTCCGATGCCTGTCTGTGGCATGGGACATGTTTGTGTTTGGCCCTACAAACATATAAGCCAATAGGGTACCATACAATGGAGCAGCATGTAGCATCAGATAGAACAGGACCAAGAACAATGACATCTACCACAGTCTGTACACAGGCCGAGGTATGTATTCGCAATACACATACTGTCGACAATCACCTTAAATACACAGACCTCACTACTGTACACACAACCACAGAATGCCCAGGTTATGTCCTCAAATATAACCCATACAATACATAACATGTTTAGCAGTCTAATATCTCACTGGCTTGTTATCAGGTATGATGTCAATAAATAATGGTGTACAGAACATATGCACTTCTTACTGCATGACATATGTACAAAGGTTGAAGAAATATATGTACAGAACAAGGTGATCCAAACACTCGAAGCCAGTACTCTCACGAAAACCACTTTATTGATTGTATCATCAAGGTTGAGCGCTTTCATCTGCTAACATGCAGATTTCATCAGAACACTTACCAAAGCATAAAATCAAGCTTAAATACTTATTTTAGGCGCCAAACTCTAATTGATAAAATAAATCTTAAAACGGCCATGTTCAAAAAGACCAAACTGTTAAAATATTTAAGCACAAGACTGTTAATACACTGAAATATGTTATAAACGTACAACAAACTTGCTTAACTTCTACATTAATATTCTAAAAAAGTGTGCATCATATAAAAAGTGTTTAAAAACTATACTTATACTATATTTTTTGTATTTTTTGTATATTTTGTATTTTTTGTATTTTTTGTATTTTTTGTATGTTTATGTAGCATAAGTATAGTTTTTAAACACTTTTTATATGATGCACACTTTTTTAGAATATTAATGTAGAAGTTAAGCAAGTTTGTTGTACGTTTATAACATATTTCAGTGTATTAACAGTCTTGTGCTTAAATATTTTAACAGTTTGGTCTTTTTGAACATGGCCGTTTTAAGATTTATTTTATCAATTAGAGTTTGGCGCCTAAAATAAGTATTTAAGCTTGATTTTAGTGTTCTGATGAAATCTGCATGTTAGCAGATGAAAGCGCTCAACCTTGATGATACAATCAATAAAGTGGTTTTCGTGAGAGTACTGGCTTCGAGTGTTTGGATCACCTTGTTCTGTACATATATTTCTTCAGTTGGATTATTTCTCTTGATATGTACAAAGGTTGACAGACTTGTGGCTGGAGGCACAAACACAGGGCCAATACTGACATGTTGCTGTGATAACCTCATACATTTACTTTTGGAACAGGGTTTGTTGTGACATATGTGCTATGAGGGATATGAAGTCAGTAACTCTCATGGCTGTTACCATGTACTGACTGCAGTCCTCAGACTATGCTTCTGCAGTTCTAAGATAAGTAATCTGTGTGTAACACAAGACACATAAGACTTCAAACATTGGCCAGTCTGCAGATAACCCTTCAGGTGGGAGTTTCCTCAAACATATAACACTGTCATGACATGTATTAAATCACGTAGACCAGCCATATCCACACAAACCCTGTTAAACCAACATTACTCCAAATACAGAAGAGCAACACTTACATTCTGCAGTCATGTCTGGAACATCCCCCTCATGTTTCTTGGCCTGTCTCCACAGTGTATGTTGTTAGAGGTTATATACCACTACCATCTGTGATGCTGTTTGCCAAACACTGACATGAAGTCCTGCTCACAGTGAATGAAAAGAGCCAACACCCAAATGATGTTCCTAGTTATAGGAGTGTGTTTCCATGCAATTGGCTATGGGGATGTTACCACAGCTGTTCCTCATGCAGTCAGCTAGTGGGGAACTGCAATTCATGCAGAAGTCAGTAGCTGATCATGAGCATCACTTACAAAACACAAGCTGCTGCCTAAGTAAAGCAGGTGTATCTCTCCACATCCACCAAAGAGGGAGTGAAAGAGGCAGACAGAGACAAAGTAAGACAGGGAAGGGGTGGGAGAGTAAAACTTAAGGATGCTTGTGCCACACACTTACCAGTACGGGGTTTCAACCCCCTGCCTGACTATGTATTGCTATTACATGTCTATGCAGTTATTGTATGTGGCACAGAGCTTACATGTTGGGGAGCTGTCCAAAGGTATATTTGACGGTGAGTGACAGCAACAGTGATAAAGGAGGAATAAGGTAGGTGTAGTACACATGCCTGTCCACAAGAACAGGTGTCAAGGTCGACTCAGCCACACTCTCAGGGACTCACACACATTATCACAGTTGGCAGGGTCAGGATTAGACCTCCTAACTAGCTAGTTTGCCACAACACAGTAATGTGCATGTGTCACATGCACCACAAGGGTTATCGGGATGATATATGGGCAAAGGGTATGTCAAGGTGTCTGACATCAGAAGGCATGCTTCAGTAGGCCAATGGGAGGTGTAGTGAGTGTGAATGACGTCCTAATCATTATACTCCACACACCCACAGACACAGGTTTGCCAGTACTGACATGCATGGGTGCATTGCTTCACAGGTGTGTAGTGGTTGTCTGTGCCAGAAGACTGTACAAGGCTAGGTAAAGGGTATACCTTGGCATCAGGCCACATGACAATGGTCTGCAGTGTGGCTCAGAGGTGTAGTGTCTGGATTGGCCCACACAGGTGGATATTGTATTCACCATCCATTCATCTGGGTTACTATTGTGGGTGGCCATTGCTGTGCAATGCTTGCCATGTATGTGTTCTATATCCAATAACATGGACAGTGTCTGGGATGTGCACACATCCCAGATGCATGTTCTGTGACATGTGGAAGTGCACCTGGGGTGTCTGGGGCATGCTGTGTAGACAGATTGTTATCATCAGATGTGCCATTCCCGACCTCATGTGGTAAGAACTGGCAATAGACACCAGGTTGACCTTGCACCTACATTGACAGCATGATATGGGTATTCCCTGGTGTCAGTGGCATCTGTCCATACAGGGCATGTGTATAAGGCATGGTATGTCCTTTGTGGGTTACATTTGCTGGCTCTACAGTTGTTGCAGGTGTCCAGTGGGGAACATAGTGAAGGGGCACTGTATGCAATGATTTGCCTATTGTAGGGATGGGACAGGGTGCTGTGTCCTCTGTAGTCCACTGCAATCACACCATGGTTACTATCTGTGGGCAATATGCAGGGAACTACCAACATAGTGGTTGTTGCCTAGCTGAGTATGTTTGTATTTGGGACATGGGTGGAGAGTGTTCTTTGGGTAATACAAGGGTTGCCTATATTATTCCCCAAGCCATGATGTCACATGTAGGGGTATGGATTGTCTACCCCCGCCTCTCTGATGTTTGACATCTGTTATCCTTGTAAGTTGGACATTGTGACATATAATAGGCCCACCATATAAGAAATTTGCAAAACCCACTCCACAATGACCCCTGTTATTACAATCACAGATACCTCCACACAGGATATGTATGACAAGCACACACACACACACACACACACCAAGTCTTACAGTTGCCATGTCCGGGATTAGAACTTCTACCTAACTAGTACATCACACTACAGCATAATGCAGTTATAGCATGCGCCATGGAACTTACTGAACTACTTCTTCCCCAACGGTGTATTTCAAAGTGAATGACATCAGCAGGCTTGCCAAAGTAGGGCAATGGAAGTTTTAGTGACTGTGAATGGCCTCAAAAGCATTAATTCCTACACTGACAAACAAACACGCAAAGTTTTACAGTTGCCATATTTGGGAGTAGAACTCCTACCTAACTAGTACATCACACTACAGCATTATGCAGTTATGGCACATGCCATGGAGCTTATTGGATTACTCACTCCCCAAAGGTGTATTTCAAAGTGAATGACATCAGCAGGCTTGCCAAAGTAGGGTAATGGAAGTTGTAGTGACTGTTAATGGCCTCAAAAGCATTGATCCCTACACAGACAAACACACACACACATACACACAAAGTTTTACAGTTGCCATGTCTGGGATTAGAACTCCTTCCTAACTAGTACATCAAACTACAGCATTACACAGTTATAGCACATGCCACGGAGATTACTGGGCTACCCTTTCCCCAAAGGTGTATTTCAAAGTGAATGACATCAGCAGCCTTGCCAAGGTTGGGCAATGGAAAGTGTAGGTCATAGGTTCATAGGTTGGTACTAGGCTATCGGCCCTAGGGCCTATACATGCCTAGCCATGACCATTCCCTGGCTATGTCTTCCCACAATATTTACTTCCCTGGACCCCTGTCTACCAGGTCAACTGACATGATCCCCGGGGTCAATTTACTATCTCCCATCCAATCGTCCAGGTTCCTTTTGAAAAGGTCCAAAGAGGCACTCTGCTTGACATGTATGGGCAGTATTTTCCAGAGTCTGGGGAATCTCTGGGTCAGGAACACATCCCTCCAGCATGTATTGTTCAATGTGATGACAAGGTTTGGTTCCCTGGAGCATGTGGTTGTTAAGGTTTGGAATTCTTTAAGTGTAGCATGTCCAACAGCTGTGGGTTTGATATTGCATTGTATGTTAACCAGTGATCGCCTCTGAGTACACGATATGTGACAGAGTATAGCTGGATGATTTTCACATGGTCAGCTTAGGGCATCTGGTTTAGGCCTGTGATTCTTTTAGTGAGGTATGTCTGCATCCTTTCTAGTTGTTGCAGATGTCTTGTGAGGTACATACATAATGGGCTGTTGTAGTCTGTACTGGGTCTACTGAGGGATGACTACAGTGGGGCAATGGCCTCCTTCACAGAGTGACTCAGAGGAGGAACAACCTGAGCCTGCCCCAGTAGGCAGAAGGAGGCATGCCCACTATGCCCAGGCCATGGTAAAGAGACAACGCATAGCACATACACTAACACGGCAGGAACCCAGGGAATGACACCTCTCTCTGACTCGCACATACTGTAAAAGGGATGCCAAACATGACACTACCTGTGCTTAACCATGTATAGGGAGTGTACTATGTGCATCTGACATAGTCAGCCCTCCAGCACCATCCTCAATACTGGCACAGCCACAAGGTAAGTCACTCTTCCTATCATTTGCCGAATGGAGTAGTATGTTTTGTTACTTGTATCTATGGTATGGATGTGAGCATGCAAGGGAATCGGGTGGCTGAATGGGATGCCAGCAGATAGTAGACACCTATAGTGGCAGTATGAAATCTGTAAGAAATACTGGTGTCACCATAGTAGCTACTACTAGACAAGGTGACAAAACTCACTGCAGGAAATGTGGTGGGCCACATGTGTGTTCATAGGACACACACATGCCAGTCAGGGAGGCTCACATACCCAACAATATTCTCAGCCAGCAGGAGAGGCATAGACAAATACAAAGAAAGGCTGTGCTAAGACCTCTGATTGACGGCTATGGAGAACACCCCCCTCCATACCTACACAGACAGATTACAACAGGTCAGGCAGTGGGATGTTAGTTCTGAAAGGTAAGAAGTCTGAAACTGAAATGTACGTCAATCAAACCTAAGACTTGTAGTACACTGAGATGCCTCTAGTCAGCATGATAGGTCAGAATACAGAATGAAATACCATTACAGTCATAGCAAATATGTACAAGTATCAGGTGTGCCCCCCCCAGTCCTATGTAGAAATGCAGTAACATGTATGTACAGGAATAATAACAGTGGAGCACACATTACCTGAGCTGGCCAAAGTAGCAGGATAGAGTGTAGCATGTGTACAATATGTAGGGCTGCGTGTGTTAGATTGGTGTGTGTTGTATATTGTGTGAGAGTGGTCAGTATGTAGGCATGGTAAGGTTTGTCCTGGTGGCCATTGGCCAGTACTGCCGATGACAGGGCCAAGGTCTCACAACTGCAGTGCCAAAAACAATGCACCCCAGCAAAACACATTTCAGCAATAAGCCGTAGTAAATGTTTGGAAGTAATATCTGTCACCATCTGAAAGATGGACATGGCATGAATGTGGGCCCAGACATACAAACAGTTCACAGGTAGAAGTACCCCAGACTGACAGTATATAATATGTTACTGTCAAATGGACACACCTTTGGAATTGTACATACAGGTTAGCAGCACATTAGTTGGGTTTGTAGTATGGAATACCGATGTCATCTGGCCAAACACTGGCAGACCACAAAGTTCACAGGTATGAAGTATTGAGAAACTGGTGATGTCCCTGCACAAGCCAGCATAAGTGGAATGCCCAATGCATATCTGTGAGTCAGATCCAAGTAGTGTCTGTAGCACACATGCACCCAACTCACCCCACCATCACCCACAGGTACCTCTCTGGTCTTATCCCTGCTGTTGGGAATGAGTACAATATGACCCCCATCTCTGTATGGCAATAGCCAAAGAATGCAGCATGCAGAACAGGTGTTACATGCAGGTGTGTCCCTAGCTGTAAGCAGCACCCTGCCAGCATCCACACCACTGGATCAATAATGACAGAAAGAATTGTTATTAACATATTGCACACCTACCCTTTTACCCCAGGGGAATATAGTGTCTTGCAGTCTGGGACCGTAGGAGTGACACAATGCAACAGCCTGATATAGCTGGCCTGCATCACTACCAAATGGCCTACAGTATTCTGCCAAAGGTCTGTGTCTTACCCGTACTGGCAATGTATGTTATGTCATGGACTCCCAAATAACATAACATAGTCCACAGAACCCAAATGCAAGGCCACGTAGACAAATCCCAGTAACATGTCCACTACTGCATGAACTGAGGACCAACACTGAATTACTGCTGGGATGAGGTGATAACTATAGGGAACTTATCAGATAATATTTGCATAATATTTGGAAGAGGATAGAATAATAGAGGGGGTAGGAGCATGGATAGCATGGAGTGTGTGAAGTCTGGAACTTATCCGTTTGCACACACTATCCCTGCCTGCAAACACAGGAATGGGTGGCTACAAACCTGCTTGTAAACCACAATGTGATGGGGTAATGTCCAGAATTATGACCCCTGCCTTTGGGTAACCTGTGTGAATCTGTACAGCTGTGAGGTATGGCCACAGCAGGATATGGCCATACTGTCACATTGATGGATGTACAAGCATGGGATCCTCTGCCACCACTGTACCAAGGTCCTGAACAATTTACACAGACCCATCAGCAAGTGTCTGCAGCTTCCCCTCAAGAATGGCATGATTGTGCAAGAATATATAGGCTGCAGACCACAATACTGGACACAGCTGCATTCACCCTGTGTTCCCCAGGACATTACTGCAAGCAAATATGTATACCTGACAGTACTTGATGACATAAAGCATCACAGTGTAAAAGAGTACATATGTCTGAATATCTCTGCTAACACCAAGACTATGTAGCATAAGCAGCACAGACACAATTACCTTAAGTAAACCACTATCCTTTGCCCATTTTGACCCCATATTGTCAACCAATCTACAGATATCCTGCAGAAACAGGTTTCTAGCTGTAGATGTAGAACACAAAAGCCTGCACTGGAGTACAACCTACCTGGAACAGATTCACACATTCAATACAGAAGGTTATACTGGGCATGCTCCCACACTTAGAGAAACGAAGCCCATGTCTGACAACAAAATATTCAAAGGTCATACTGGGTATGCTCCCAAACTTACAGAAATGAAGCCCATGTCTGGCAACAACAGTGGACTATACATATCTGACAGTCACAGATCTTTGTGCACACACTCCTCGGTAGACACCAGTCATGCTTTGCACACATATTGGATAGGAATACACACATATATATCCAAGGACAACACACTATAATAGTCCAAAGGTACACATACATAGATGTGTGGAAGAGAGTGACAGATAGTGACAAAGAGCCTCCCATCACGAGGCCTGTCCCACCCAGCACACATCCAATTTGCTAAAACCACATGATGTGCAAATGTCAATCACTGTAGACATTTGCTTCTGGCATCCCTCAGCACTATAGTGTCTGTGGTGTTTGTGATAACTGTGTAACATAACTGTACAAGTCAGTAATCATCTAGCAGTTGTATACACATACCACTGAAATCTATACCTGTGTGTGCCTGAGTGTTGTGTGTCTTCTTCCAGATGAATGGGTTATGGCCCATGCACACACACTGCACTGCCCACTGCCCTAGTATAAGCTCTGTGGTGCATGCTCTAACTGTGTAATGCTATAGTGTGATGTACTAGTTAGGTAGGAGTTCTAATCTCAGACATGGCACCTGTGTGCGTATGTGTGTGTGTGTGTGTGTGTGTGTGTGTGTGTGTGTGTGTGTGTGTGTGTGTGTGTGTGTGTGTGTGTGTTTCTGTGTAGGGATCAATGCTTCTGAGGCCATTTACACTCACTACAAATTCAAATGCCCTACTTTGGCAGGGCTGCTGTCATTCACTTTGAAATACACCTTTAGGAAAAGAGCAGCGCAGTACACTCTGTGGAGCATGCCATAACTGCGTAATGCTGTAATGGTAACTGTAGAACATTGTGTGTTTGTCTTTGTAGGGATCAATGCTTTTGAGGCCATTCACACTCACTACAAATTCAAATGCCCTACTTTGGCAGGGGTGCTGATGTCATTCACTTTGAAATGCACATTTGGGGAAGGAGTAGTCCAGTAAGCTCTGTGGTGCGTGCTATAACTGTTTAATGCTGCAGTGTGATGTACTAGTAAGGTAGGAGTTCTATTCCCAGACATGGTAACTGTAGAACTTTGTGTGTATCTGTGTAAGGATCAATGCTTTTGAGGCCATTCACACTCACTACAATTTCAAATGTCCTACTTTGGTAGGTCTGCTGATGTCATTCACTTTGAAATACACCTTTGGGAAACAAATAACCCAGTAAGCTCTGTGGTATGTCCTATAACTGTGTAATACTGTATTGTAATGTACTAGTTATGTAGGAGTTCTATACCCAGAAATGGCAGCTGTAGAACTGTGTGTGTGTAAGGATCAATGCTTTTGAGGCCATTCACACTCTCTACAATTTCAAATGCCCTACTTTGGCAGGACTGCTGCTGTCATTCACTTTGAAATACACCTTTGTTGAAGGAGTATCCCAGTAAGCTATATGGCATGTCCTATAACTGTGCAATGCTGGAGTGTGATGTATTAATTAGGTAGGAGTTCTAATTCCAGACATGGCAACTGTAAAACTCTGTGTGTGTGATTGTGTGCGTGTAGGGAAAAACATTTTTGTGGCCATTCACAGTCACTAGGCACTCCTAAACATGGAGAACATCAATATCTGTGCAGTAACAAAGACCTGATCGAAGGCTCCAGAGAGCACCCCTGCAATACCAGATACAGCTCTCACCACATCTGTCAGCCACCAAACCAAGACCAAAACATTGAAGGTGGAGCAGTGCCCATATTCACCAAGGATATTCACACCACCAGGCTACTTGCCCAACAGAATGCATCTGAAATACCTCTGGTGCAACTAACACCGGGTCAGACTGCAATCCAAATTGTATCGCTTGCTACAGATCCCCCACTATGTCCCAAGATTCCCACTACACCTTTTGAAACATACTGGGAAATATGATACAACCAAACACCCTAATACTGGGTGACTTACACTACCCTGCCATTAGCTGAGAAAAGTACTTGTGTACCAACACATGTGCCCAACGGTTCTTGGAAGTCATATTCCCAATGCCCTGAATCAAGTAACCCATAGTTCCACCAGGAGCTGAAATATCCTAGACTTTGTCATTACCAACAGGGGATATCAATGATCCACACCTATGGTCTCCCCATCGGTGGTCAGGTCTGCCCATAAGCTAATCACCCTTAATATCCACATCCCTCTCCCACACCCCAGTAAGAAAACCTCTGTAACACACATCTCCAAAGCCAACGTCATGCTACACATGTCAGACATGATTAACATCATGACACCCATGCAGTTGGGAACTGAAAGGACGACTGCTGAATCCTAAATGAAGGCACTGTATGAGCACATCCACTCATGCTGAATCGTGCCATCCAATATAGAACCAAGACGGTCCCCACCAAGAAAAGGAAGCCAATGTGCTGGCCCCCTGCCATAAACATACTGTACAACAAAGGGAAGAAACTGTTGCAAAAACGGGGGAATTTTCAGGATGCAAAATATTCCCTTGCCAGCCACAGTAAGAAGCCAAGATCCCTCATAACATCCACCAAACCTAGTTATGAACATAATATAGCCAAAGATGCCAAAGACAACTGTAAGCTGTTCCACAGCTATGTCAGGAATCTAAATGGCAATGCTCAGATCTGCTCCAACTGGATGGTATTAAATATACTGCTTCCAAGGATATTGCCAATACCCTGGAAGATCAATTCAGTGCCAAATGCACCCCCATCCCAACCCGAAAGGACCCATCTCAACACTGAACGATTACGAGATTCTGGTAATAATGACCACACAGGTAAAAAATACACTCTCCAGAGCTAAGACAACAGCAGCCATGGGACCAGTCAAAATCCCGGGATGTGTACTACATGATCTACAAAATGAACTGGCACCTCACCTATGTGCCATGTCTAATCATAGCCACACCTCAGGCTTCAAGCCCACAGTGTGGTGCACAGCTACAGTTATCCCAGTCTACAAGGGGGGGTCCACCTTGAATCCTGGGAACTACAGCCGCAGCTGTATGACGTGCCTGATCTGCAAGGCCATGGAATGTATTATCATGGAAATTAAAACAAAGACATTGGCAACCTGCAAACACTGGACCCCAGCCAGGTTGGATTTGTGAAGGGCTGATCATGTCACCTCAACCTGATTGACAACTTTGAATCAGTCTCCAGAGCTGTGGATGAGGGTAAGGTGTTTCACACAGCCTATCCGTACCTCGCCAAGGCCTTCAACACCATCCCCCAGTCTGGAATCATACATAAATGTACCAAGCTGACCATTTATCCCTATGTTTCCCAATGGGCTGCCAACTGCTGTACTGACAGAACCCACACTGTAAATGTAGGTGACACCAACTCCAGCCCCAGACAAGTGAGAGTTGGAGTACCTCAGGGTTCAGTCCTGGGACCTTCCTTGTTTGGCATCTACTGCTCTGAAGTACAGTCCAACACTAAGGAACTCTGGAAAACAAAGGTCTCAGATGATTGCACACTGGGAGCCAATATTGAATCCCCACATGATCTGGATATTCTACAGAATGGCCTTACAGAAAGTGATGCTTGGTGCCTGAGCCATGGCCTCAAGATCAATGCCAAGAAATGCATAGTTATCCCCTTTGGGAAGGGACATGTACCTGTGAAGTACCACATAGGTGGCAGTACACTAAACACCTAAAGTGTGATAAGAGATGCAGGGACACAGGTGGACAGTGGTCTCACCTTTGATAACCACATCACCACAACAGTCAGGAAATCCACCTATGTGGCACATCTCATCACTAAGGGCTTTACATCCAGGAAAAAGGAGGCCATTGTCCCACTGTACAATGTTATGAAATTTCTAGAAAGACAGAAACCAATGCCTTAGCTAAACATGTCAGTGAGTATGGGGTTAAACATTCATGTAAGTTTCTGGTTATAGAAAAGGTTCCATCTAATATTAGAGGGGGAGAGATAAGAAATAGAATGGAAACCAAGGAGTTAGAGTAGACTATTAGGCTGTGAGCAAATATCAGTAAGGGTATCAATGATAAAATATGCATTAAGCCTGTTTTGGCAAGTAGGGGTATACGTAGATAGCCCTATACTTTTTAATTTTAGTCGTTTTAACATGTATATATTGAGTATGTTATATGATGTATTTTTGTGTATTTTTTATATTAGGTTTATATACTGAAGTTATTCATAGTATTTGCTTATATGATGTATTTTTATATACTGTTTTAGATTTATACACTGAAGCCATTCATAGTATATGCTTGTGTCTTTAAGGATTCAAAATGAATTTATTAATTTAATTAGATAATTGATTGGTATGTCAGTATATAACTATAGGAATGAGTATGGTTTCATTGTCTGATGAAGTAGCCTTGTGCTACGAAAGTGCTCACTATTTGGATTAAACATGATTTATGCTTCTATTTGCTGTGGTCTGGTGCCTCCTTTCTTTATCCTACATTTTATCTCTACTTTTAGAGGGACTGTTTACTCACACCATTTGCCTTCTTTTGGCTGGTTTAATAAGGAAATACTTTGCATTGTATGTTCACGATCAATAATTGCTACAGATTGTAAATAAATCTGCCAGTGAGCAAATCGTACTGGACATTGTTTTTGTTCCTAAGCAGATAATTGCTGCTTCATGTCAAATTCTACCACCTTTGATGGGCAATGGTCATGGTTTTTATCAAGTTTAAATCACTGCTAGACAATTCTGCCAAACAGAAATCTGTATCAGTGTGCATAGAAGATTAGTATTAGACTATATGGAAGCAAAGCAGGCACTTTATAAAAGTAATTGGATTGACGCATTTGGTAGAGAAACTGCAGTAGGAATGTAGCAAATTTTGAAAGAGAAGGTTTTTGAATGTAGGAAATAAAAAAATATGTTTAACATTAGGATCTAGGTACACAATGCCTTGTAGATATATTTCCATAAGAACTAGATTCTTAATTAAGATGAGAGATAAAAATATAAGAAACATAAATGAGTTTACACTTTAACTTTGAAAAATGAAATAAACAAACTAGACAGAGAAATTAAATATAGTGTGAGGCAAGATCAGTAAATATTCAGAGAAAATGTATATAAGGATATTGAGCATAATAGGAAACCATTTTGTAGTTACATAAGATGTGGTAGGAGTAAAAGCAAACACACTGATAAAGTGAGTGCAGATTCTAAAATGTGTTTTCATATACAACATATCATAGATATATTTACAAAATCTTATGCAAAACAGCTTGACTCTTCAAAGGGATAAATCATGCTAGTACCATCCAAGTAACTTCAAATTCTGACATTAAATTACATTTATACTGAAAAAGAAATATTCAAATTGAACCTCAAAAAGCAAAAGTAGGAGATGGAATTAGTTATAATGACCACAGAGGTTATATCTCTCAGATTTATCTTTTTCATTTGGGGTATTCTGCAATCTCTATGCAGATGACTTGAGCACAAAGTTGCAGCTACCACTACAACTGTTATTCACCAGGTTATTTAAGTATGGGAAAATACATAAAGACAGAAGAATTTTACTTACTAAACCCATCTTGGAGGGTATGGGAAATAGGACACAGTGCCATACAGATCCATATGTTTACTCCATTGTTATGGAAGAATAATCATGATGATTATGTTAGATAAACTACTGTCAGAGTTGGAAATGCTGGGACTTGAAACTATATATTAGCATTTATATGTTGAAATTCAGTCTACAACCACCAGTGATGCACTATTTTATAATGCTATAAAATGGTTACAAATAAAAATTGTGCTGTAAAGTAAGTTATATAGACTTATCTGCAGTCATTCATAGGGTCATATACAAAAAACTGATAAGTAAATTTGAAAAAGTAGGTATTGATGTAATATTGATAAGATGGATAGCTGCATGGTTTACAAATAGGACATGGCAAGTATTCTGCAGCAATCAGATAAGTGAAAATCTAGGTTACAGTCAGCGTGTCTCACACGGTGCTGTCATAGGCCTGTACTTCATGAGGTTCTATCTCTTAGATTTATCTTTTTCATTTGGGGTATTCTGTAATCTCTATGCAGATGACTTGAAAACAGATAAACTGATCACATCTGTGACAGACAGGGAAAGTCTGAGAAAGAACATGACTAAATTCCATTTGTGAACAGGAGAATAATACGCTGATAAATACATCAACAAGTAAACACGTTTGATTTGGAAGACCTAGACTGAAGAGTGAATATTTAATGTAGCACACAATAATTGAAACTATAGATTATCCTGATGACTTGGGTATATGGGAAGATGCAGCTCTGAATTATTTTTTATTATAGCAACCAATTAGTTAATGATAGTTATATAACTGTATGCTACATAAAAAAGATTTTTAAAAACTAGGAAATTAGAGATGATGAAATCCTTGTTTGTAAGTTACAACAGATACAAACTAGACTATGGAATAATAATAATAATAATAATAATAATAATAATAATAATAATAATAATAATAATAATAATATGTAAGCCTCATAAGAACCATAGCCTGAGTAAATTGGAAAAGTGCAGCAGAAATATAGCAAGGACATTATGGATCTGAAAATGTAAGTGATTATGAAATATTAAACTATCTGTACCTGTACAGTGTTTCATATAGATATTTAAGAGGAGGTCTTAGTCAGGTATATAGGAATTTAAACACAACTACCTATGGGAATCTTTGGGATCATCAAAGAGTAGGAGGAGATTATATAGGAATTAGAGCTACACTAACCAGATCCCTGAGGGAGTAGCTGATGCATGGAATAGACTACCAAAGTATATTAAAGCAAGCACTAGTTTAGATATTTTCAGAACAACATGGAGACTTAATAAGGGAGTGATTGTTTTGGTATATTGGCAGCCTGGAAGGGCATTATTCTCGATGCCTGAAATATTTGTATGTATGTATGTATGCATGCATCTGTTGCTTCCCACAGCTTCTTCCCACTTTATCAAGCAGGGTATTGCCTGCAGTTGCCAGACTTGCCCCTCATACATGGTACTATAACGCTGAATGTATGTAGGCCATGTCAGTTTACCACAATGTATATGTCATGCTATGCCAAGCAAAATCCTATGGCCACTGAATCCTCTGTTCCTAGAAACTTGCAAAACAGCACTGACTGAATGTGTGGTGGCCCTACACATGAGATGCGTGAGCATCTGAGTACCCTACCACCTATATTCTTTGCTGTAACTGCATGATATGTCACCAAACCTGCATGCACCATACTTGAAATGTCATACCAGTATGTGGATCATCCTTCCACATGTGTCAATTAAAAAAACTAGCTAGTGACCCTCCCTAACAGACACCACAGACACTGGAGGAGTGGACAGTAGCTTTAGCAACCCAGGTCTCTTTCCTTCTCTCTCTAATGCTCCAGTTCCATAGCTCTGTCACATTTATTCCAGTGAATTCCATTCCTGTCATTCATTGCAGTTTTGTAAAATATAGTGGCATCCATATCTATCTCAAAAAGCTTCCAACTTCTCATTTTTTGGATTATCTTTTTTTTTTAGTTTCTTCCCACATATCCTTCACTATCATAATTTTTGACAAATACCTGTTCTTACCTTATATCTCCTTATTCCCCCATCTTCACTCACTTCCTTACTTCTATCAATTTCTCTCCCCAGGCTTTCTCTCTAAAATTACCATAAGTCTGCTTTTCTCTCTCTTCGTATCATAATTCCTGTTTATATTACACTAATTTATCTTTAACTTCTCTATAAACAAGTTAAAATTTTCTCTAACTGTTAAATCATTGTTATATAATCCCCAGGATTCAGCAAGCTCTGCATGGCATGCAGGAATAGTGCAGGAGCTGCTGGAGGCAATATGGCCACCGAGAGATCCAGGAACAAGCTCCCTGGATGTGCACGAGCGCTCCTGCACTATTCCTGCATGGACATAGCTCCTGTATGTAACTTACCCCATTTGCAGATGAAAACCATGCAAATGAGATGAAATTGTGATCCAGGAAGCTGTCAGCCGGACGTGTAGTACTAGTGTAATCTGCAGAAATGTACTTGCTTAGTAAGCGAGTACATTTCTGCAAACTACAAAACAGAGCCATGACAGCTCCAAATAAAGGACGTATATAATGTGTAAAGCATGCCAATGGCTATATATATGGCCATTGGCATGGAAAACAGTTGCAAAAATAAAAAAAAATACTTTTATTTTTTTTTGGCTGATTTTGGCTGTTTAAGTATAGGGCAGCGGCACGCAAATAGGATCGGCCAGAAAATAAAAAAAAAAAAACTTGAAATGAGCATTCTATCCAAAATCACAATTTTGCCATTATACTCAATGGCAGGCAGATGACAACATGGCCAGTGAATAGTGGTTGCTAAGGGGGGAAGGCTCTGTGTCAGTCTTGTAACTAGGCATTAGCAGGCAATCCTATGCAAATGAGGGGAATGATACTGAATCACAGATTTTCCCTCATGGCTAGCCTGCACCCAACCGTGTAGGTGCAGGAAGACCATGGTGCAAGCCTAAGAGCTAGCTGACATCATAGAGGGGTGTGTCAGGCATACTGTAAGCTTATTGGAGCCCTGTGGCTCAGGTTTGCCCTTAGCTTAGCAGAGCTAAGCAAGGGGGTGTGTCTGAAGCTGCCAAGCACTCTTTACATTGCCTAAGTGGGTGTGCGTGCCATGCACCGTGTTTTAAAGGGATAAAAAAAAGTAAACCAAGAAATAGCAGCTCCATGCACATCTGAGCACTGTGTTTGTGGGGCACGCCCCTGGGCTTAAACAGGAGGACAATGGGAAGGGAAAACAGCACTAGGAAGGTACTCAAGGAGACCTAGCATAGCTGGCAGGTGAAATGTATCAGAATCAGCCTCTTGCATAGGCATCAGCCCAGCCCAGCACACCACTATAAACTATGCAAACACCTTTCCCTCTGTTTTTTTCCACAAACTCTACACCACCAGTGTACACAACCGAGGAAATTTTACCAAACAAAAACAACAAAATGATAGGGGCTGCAGCAGCTATCATAAATCAACATGTGGAAGAGGCTGGGGGTGGTGAGGATGAGAATGCTGATGACCAACTCACAGTGAGGAGAAGGAGAAGAGTGTACAGACCCAGAGTAACCTACCAGGGGCTACATGAGCTGGAGATAATGGACAGGGACCTCCTACAGCAAATTGTTTAGCTGTGCCGGCCACACCTCACACACAGAACCAGCAGAGGGGAACCCATCCCATTGAATACCAAGGTATGTGTAGGCCTAAGAATACTAGCCACAGGTACCTTCCAAAGGCCAACTGGGGATATCATGGGGATCTCACAGGCATCAGCGTCCAGGGTACTCCACCAGTTCCTGAATGCTATATCAGCACATGCCAGTGAGCAGGTATATTTCCACAACAGCCATGTGGCGTTGACCAGCAATATGCATCTCTTCCACCAAATAGCAGAATACCCTGAGGTAGTGGGTGCTATAGACTGCACGTACATATGTATCAAAGCACCACCCGGTGAACAGGGTAGGATCTACATCAACCACAAGGGCTTCCCCTCCATCAACTGCCAGGTTGTGTGCGATGCCCAGAGCATTATCATGAATGTGTGTGCATGCTGGCAGCCCTGGAAGTTATCATGACTCCCACATCTGGCATTCGTTACAGCTGTACCAGGCATTTGCCAATGGGGACATCCCATATGGCCATCTTGTGGGGGATGCTGGCTATGCACTGGAGCTGTGGCTGATGACACCTATCAGAAATGCACACTCACCCACACAAGAATGCCATAATGCGGTACACACACAAACCAGGATCATCACAGAGCATGTGTTTGGGATGCTCAAGCCATGGTTCCACTGGCTTGACATATCTGTGGAGCCTTGCAGTATTCTCCAGCCACATGTGCACACATGTTCATAGTATGTACCATGCTGCACAATATGATCCTGTGGAAACAGCTGCAGCAGGAACAAAATGGGGAAGGGCCACACAGGCTCCCACCATTGCCAAGGTCTCCACAGTCACAGAGGGACTCAGAGTTGGAACAACCTGAGCCTACCCCTGTAGGTAGATGGAGGCATGCCCAGCATGCAATGTCCTTGGCAAAGAGGTGACGCATGGCACATACACTGACACTGTAGGGCCCGTGGGACTGATCTCTCTCTCTCTCTGACTCGCACATACAGTAAAATGGATGCCAAACATCACATCACCTATACCTTAGCATGTATAGGCAGTGTACTGCTTGCATCCGACATAGTCAGCCCTCAAGCACCATCCTCATAACAGCTTCAGGAACAAGGTAAGTCAGTCTCCTTAACAAAATAAATGAATGGAGTAGAATGTTCTGATAGCATATCTATGGTATTGATTCAAGCATGCAAGGGAATGGGGTGGCTTACAGGGATAGCAGCAAACAACTGACAGCTCTGTGGGACAGCAGGAAGTGTATACCCAGTACAGCCTACCCATACTATGCAATACCACCCTAGTTGACAGATACCACTGCAGTATATGTGGTGAGCCAAATCACTGGGGTCACATGCATGGATGACAAAGTAGGGGGTCCCATGCCCTCCCCAAGCCTCACCCAGCAGATCAGCTGTAGAAAACCATACAGAAATGTCTGGCATAAGCCCCCATGTAGCGACACCCATGAAATCCCCACATACATACTTTTACACAGTGATATCACAGCAGGTATGGCAGTGGCAGTATGGCTTTGAAAGGTAAGAAGTCTGAAACTACAAATGTCTATGCCAGAACAATCTGACATGTGGTCAATACTGCTATGCCTGTAGTCTCAAAGACAGGCCACACCACTATGCTAAATGGGACCAAAATGTTAAACAAATATCAGCAAAGTCTCTGCAAATGTGTATTGTGTACAGATGTGTCACCCCCCCCCCATAGTCCCATAGAAATGCAGTAACATGTCCCTAGCTTTAAGCAGCATTCAGCTGTCAACTAGAGTGATGACTCAACACAAACAGAAAGCAATTGTCAGTAACACCCACAGTCAACTTACTGGTGGCATCCCTGGGTTGTCCACTGCCAGCAGCCTGGGAACATATGATCATCAGAATGCACTGCCTTGTTACAGATATCTGGCATCTTTCACACCTGGCCTACAGGCCTGTGACAAATGCCCATGCCTCACCCACAGTGCCCTGTTAGGGAGTGTCATGGGGTGCATAACACCAACATAACACAGTCTACAAAATGCAAAGAAAGGCCATGCTGATAACTGCTACGAGAAAACCTGCCAGTATCAGAGAGCTAGAAATCTGGACAAAGCCATGAATAATTGGGTGAAAAAGGTCCAAAGAGAAAGATACCTTTGAAATACTGCTCTAATAATGTTATAAAGTTTAATATTAAGAGCGTTGTTCCAAATACAATAAAGGCTGTCCTTGTACCCACGTATCACTCTGTGTAGGTGATACAAACATCAATCTCACATGGATTAATAGAAGAATTTATTGCCAAAAAATGAAAATAATATACTTTAAACACGTAGGTTCAAAAAGAATAAAAACAAAGTAACTGATTTAGCGCTTTCATCTCCAACACCAGAGACTTCTTCAGAATCCAGTTACCATTCACAATTCTTACTTTATATATCACACATAATTAATTACTAATTGGACATTTGTCTGATTAATTGCTTGTACTTATAAATTAAAGGGCTAGACTTCAATAATGAATTTATGCAACACTGAAAAAACATTTTGAATAAAATTGTGTTGAATAAGCCAACATACATACAAAGAATATATATATATATATATATATAAATATATATATTCTGTTGTTGCCAAAGGCACGTTTGTAAATAAATGCATACATAAAAAATATACAGATATAACAAATATGTACTTATTTATAATATATATATATATAAATAAATAATAAATTCAGTACATTTTTATTTATATATATATATATATATATATATTATAAATAAGTACATATTTGTTATATCTGTATATTTTTTATGTCTATACATATACACATTGAGATAGACATATGCATTTACTTTGCATATAGGTATTTAACAAAACATTTATTTATCTGTTGATTCAATCAATTTTTTTTGGGGGGGGGTTTCCTTAGTTAACAAGTCAGTATGCATTTATTTACAAACGTGCCTTTGGCAACAACAGAATATATATATTTATATATATATATATATATATATATATATATATATATATATATATATTCTTTGTATGTGTGATATATAAAGTAAGAATTGTGAATGGTAACTGGATTCTGAAGAAGTCTCTGGTGTTGGAGATGAAAGCGCTAAATCAGTTACTTTGTTTTTATTCTTTTTGAACCAACGTGTTTAAAGTATATTATTTTCATTTTTTGGCAATAAATTCTTCTATTAATCCGTGTGAGATCGATGTTTGTATCACCTACACAGAGTGATACGTGGGTACAAGGACAGCCTTTATTGTATTTGGAACAATGCTCTTAATATTAGACTTAGTTTTGTTTCAGCCTTTTGGTAATGTTATAAAGTTGATGGAATGATTGTAATAGCATGGAATGTCTCATGGGTATGATGTCTGAATCTGCAATGCCAACTCTCAGTAATATCTGACTTCAACTCTGAGTGACTTGCAAAACACTTTTCCTTAAAAACCACACTCATTTGGGTAACTAACAAGATATATGAGTCATGAATGTGGACATTCTGTGATACTCTGTACAGTCAACAGGCAGAGCTAGGAGTCTAAACATGGGAATGCACTTATTGCAGGCAGTCCTAACCATGGTGGATGGTGACATGTCAGCACCCACAGAACCCTGGCCGACATCCATGAGAAGTAACACAAACTTTCCTGATCACTCATCCTATGCAACATCCTGACCCCAAAATGTGGCCATCCAAGCAAAATGAGGTGGGCCATACATATATGTGAGACACACACAACTCCAGGCTGGTCAAACAGTTTGAAACACACAAGATCCTCCAAGTGCAGTCAACCTTTCAGAAGACCCCTATGCAAAGTACTGGTAGCTAAAGGCAAACATACTGACCCAGGACACCCCCCCCACATATCTTATCACCTACAAATCTATCCAGAGTCTGCCTGTCACCCTGATCCTGTCTGACGTATAGTACCCAACCGTGGAATGGAAATCAGACCAGGTCAGAACAGAAATGCACAGAGATTCCACCATTGTAATATATCACCAAGGTGCTGGACCATTTCCACAGCTCCAGTAGTCAATTGCTCATAGGCACACCTCTCAACAGGCTGGACTGTGCAAGAATGCCTAGCATTTGGCCCATAATTTTGGTGTGTGTATCATCCAGTCTGTATTCCTCTGGTAAATCACTGTGATGATCTGAGGAGGTATGTCATGAGGTACTGAAACAATACATGGCAATGTCAAATGGCATATATGTCAGATGTCTGCTAAAACAAACCCTGTAACCCTAGCAACTCATACATTACTGAGAAGAATAGTCACAATCACCATATGGCCCATTGTCTCACCATATCCTGCACCAACAGGTTAAGAGGTATGGCTGTAGCACAAAACAGACTGGACTGGAGTACAACAATCCCTGGAATGGAGTCCCACATGTACTATAGAAGGTCACACTGGGCATGCTCATACATGTAGAGAAATGTCAGTAGGATCTAGGAATGAACAGGCCTTCCCCACACAGTGCACTTCCCATTGCCCTACTTTAGCAGTCCTGAAGATGTCTGTCACCATAGAAGTCCCTTTTGTCAGAACTCAGCCCTGTAAGCTCTGTGGTGTGTGTGTGATAACTGTGTAATACTATAGTGCAAGCAACTAGGTAGGTAGGAGTTCTAATCTCAGCCCTGGCAAATGTAAAAATGTGTGTGTGTGTGTGTTTAGATGGTAAATCTTTTAGGTCTAGTCAAACTCAGTACACATCCTTTTTCCCTACTTTAGCAGTCATGCATATATCAGTCACCTTAGAAGTCTCTTTCATCAGGCTTCAGCTCCATAAACTCTGTAGCATGTGCAATAACTGTGTAACACTATAGTACAAATATCTAGTTAAGTAGAAGTTCTAATTTCAGTCCTGGCAAATGTAAAAGTGTGTGTGTGTGTGTGTGTGTGTGTGTGTGTGTGTGTGTGTTTAGAAGTTAAAGCTTTTTGGTCTATTCTAACTCAGCACAATTCGCCTTTCCCTACTTTAGCTGTCCTGCAAATATCAGTCACCCTAGAAGTCCCTTTCATGAGGTCTTAGCCCCATAAGCTCTGTGGTGCATGTGATAACTGTGTAATACTATAGTACAAATAACTAGTTAGGTAGGAGTTCTAATCTCAGTCCTGGAAAATGTAAAAGTGTCTGCCTTCAGTCAAACCCTGTACATTTCCCCTTTCCCCTACTTTAGCAGTCCTGCAGATATCAGTCAACTTCGAAGTCTCTTTCATCAGACCTCAGCCCCAAAATCTCTGTGGCGCATGTGATAATTGCATAACACTATAGTACAAATAACTAGTTAGGAAGACATTCTAATTGCAGTCCTGGCAAATTTAAAAGTGTGTATGTGTTTAGAAGTTAAAGCTTTTGGGTCCATTCAAACCTAGTGCACTTCCCTATCCCTACTTTAGCAGTCCTGCAGATATCAGTCACCTTAGAAGTCCCTTTCATCAGACCTTAGCCTTATAAGCTATGTGGTGCATATGATAACTGCGTAACATTATAGTACAAACAACTAGTCAGGTAGGAGTTCTAATCACAGTCCTGCCAAATGTAAAAGTGTGTGTGTGTGAACAGTATCCTGTCTGTAGGGGGGAGGGTTGTTGTGTTTGTGTGAGAACCATATCCATCGGGGTGGGTTTTGCTACTTTTTGCTGTTGCCCACCCAGTACATGTCCCAGTGTCCACATTACAAGGCCCACAGTTGTCATCCACTGTAGAGGTACCTGTAGACACTCTGCAGCCCTGTAAGCATTGTGTCATGTGCAATAACTATGTGACAGTATGGAATAGATGACAAGATCAGCTGTCCATCTAATCCTTGGATATCACTCCCCACTCAGGAATCATACACAAACACACTCAGGCAGGCAGCCACACCTACATCAGTAGGTGGCCTGCAAACTGGATCACAGATACAACCCACAGTGTGAAAGCAGCGGACTCCATGTCAGACTGCTGAACAGTCATGACTGGAGTCCCGCATGTTGTGGATCTGGGTTCCCTCATGTTTGGGAGCCACACCTCTGAGGACTAGCCCAATACAAAGGTGTCCTGGCAAACAATGTTTGCAGATGACTACAAGGTGGGTGCTATTATTACCCCCCCATGTGAGGTTGACATCCTTCACAAAGGCCTCTCTGTCTGAGACCTATGATTATCAGAACCCTGGCTATAAGCTCAATGCCAGATGGTGTGCTGTCATCCACGTTGGGTACGACATGGTTCCCATAAAGTAATACATTGATGGTAGTCCACTGAACACTGATGTTGGTATAATGGAAATGGGCACACAGGTTGATAGTGAGCTCTATGGTGACCACCACAGTGCCACTGTTTTCTGAAAGTCCTTCCATGTGTCACTTCTTCTGACCCTGGGTGTTGAATCCGGGAAGTAAAAGGACAGTGTTTCCCTGTACACTCCCCTCAGTAGGCCAATCAAAATGTACATTGTGGCAGTTGGTATTAGGCGCTGACACTTCACCTGGATTAAATGACTCAATTAATATCAAATGTTTTCTATTGAATAGATAAAATGTTTTTGTAAAATATACAATTTTAAGAATTTTTTGATGTGATGAATTTTAACGTGATCGTATTTTAGGAGAAAGGTAATTCACAATAACATTCTATGAAATTTGACATACGTCAAATTCACGTATAGATAACATTTGATAGAAAGATAGTATAATTTGATTATTGTTGGATTTTCTATTCATTTTTCATTTTTTACTTCTATTAATGAGTTATATGTATTAGTACAGTGGAAGTGTATATATATAATATATAATCATCATTCACATAGAATTCATTGTTTATGTGTACGTATGTGAGTGTGGGGATGGTTTTTTGGTGTGCGATTATACATGTGGATATAAATGTGTGTGCTGTTTCAGTGAGTGTGTGAGTATGAATGCATGTCAGTCTGTGTGAGGGGGTGTGGGTGTTGAGGGAGAGTGAAAGTAGCAACATGATTAAATTAGGTATATTTATGTACATTTTTCATTGTTTTGAATATTACGTATTTTAACAACACGATCACAGTGGCATTTTCTTCGTGTATGTAAATATACACACAGATATAATGTCAATAATAATTTCTTCATATAAATAATTGTCTATTTTGTAAGAGTAATAAGAAATGAATTCATATCATAGTGCACTATTAATTCTGTAAATATAAAAATGTAAGAACTTTAAATTATATAAAAAATTTTTTTAAATATGATTATTAGCATGTATACGATAAGTGTAACATCAACATGACATCATATCCTGTAAAGTATAAAAACGGGAACATGGGAGAGTTCCCGTTTTTCTGAGGAAGTCCATGGTATGAATAAAGTGGAAGAAAGCGCTAAAATATAATTTCTTCATTGTCGTTTTTTGGTATTCAAAAGGGAGAGCCGTTCAAGTGTGATCGTGTTCTTTGGTTTTCTGGCTAGTCCGGATTTGTATCCTTCTATTGACTTAGAGGAAGCCTCTTCATTTATTAAAACTAATAATGTGATTACATTACCAGAAGATATGGATTGGATGTCACCTTCTCTCAAGAGAACAAAAGAAACAAATGTCTGGACAGATGTCAAAAAGAAGAAGCAAAAGACTGATACTGTTACAGCCAAATCTCTCAAAGCATCTACTATGATATGAATTGTTTTAACATTACTTTAAAGGACCAATTTTACTGCTTGGAATTTTAAAACAAAGGTAACTAACTACTGGAATCTTTATCTATATTTTTTGAAAATAGATGACACATGACAGTTTTCACATTACCTCGGGTATGTAAAACAGGGTACTTTTCTTTCATAGAAGGAGGGTTATATAGCACATAAAATATTTATACTGTAAATTAACAGGCATAGTATATGTGTATTTTCTCTTAATGTTCTCTTTTCTTTCTCTCTCTTCTTCCTTTAATCATTATTTTAACTGCATCTTGTCTTCCTTTCTAAATTTTCTCCTATTTATTATACTAATATAGTCTGTATATATTTAATAATTCACTATCTATACATAGATAAATAGATAAATGATAGTCTAAAATAATCTAGTTTTAAGGTAGTCTAATTGGAATAGTGAACTTAATTAATTGTTATTACAATATTTATTAGATTAATGATAGTCACTGTTATGCTTATTGGGACTGGGGACATGTTTGTGATTAACTCTGAAATGTTCCATTCATGTACATGTGTCTTTTGAATTATTTCCTTTTAGTATTCACAAATATATATATATATATATATATATATATATATATATATATATATATATATATATGAAACAATGTACTGTTAGTTTAGAGAAGTGAAGCTTTTGTCACATTCTATTTGCATTGCCATAGCAACAGTAAACAATTGCTGCACTTTCTAAGGACATTGTCAACCTGCGAAGTGCATTTAGCTTCAAAGATAACAAATAATAAGAAAAAGTAATGTTTAGTTATCAAAATGAAAAACAACCTAAGCAAGGTAAAATAAATACATAACAGGACTATTTGTAATATTTTATGATTTATCCTCATAGGATTACATATTCCTGGAAACACAACAGAAATGTTCCCAAGCTACATGTGCACTTAAATGTAGCAGCTTGATTAAAAAGTATTACACAGTTTAACATGCTGATTTCACAAGCTGTCTGCATTGTAAAAGTTACATTTTATATGTTACTTGAAATTGTCAGTCTCTAGTGCACATGAAAAGATATATATTACTTTTTGCAACATGTTATCTTTGCAGTTACCTCACACTCTATACAAACTCACTTGGTAACTGATAGCTATTCATTTAAAATATCAGTGTAAATATTAAAAGTGCCCTTGAAATGCTATTGACATTTTGACAAAATATAAGCTGAACTGTAAAATGAATGATTTGAAAGAAGTAAAGTAATGCATAGATTTCAAAGACAGTTCTTGACACTACAGTAAAAGTAAATATATATATTTACAAGGAAGTATTGAAATGTTTTAGTCGTCCAGTTAAATAGCTTACTGTCAACATTATGTGATATTAGAAAGTTTGAAGAGCTAGGTAATTACTATTCGTTGTTTTTATAATGATTATTAGACAGATGTTAGACTCTGCTTTGTTTAATGAATTGTGACATATGCTTATGAAGAAAAGTGGACTCAGTTACTCACATTGGACTAGACATTCCTGGAAACTGAACTGAAATGTTTCCAAATTACTTGTGAATTGAAATGAAACTGCCTGATTAATAAGCATAATTTACTTTAACAACCTGAATCCATAAGCTATCTGCTCTATATATTCTACATTATATATGTCACTTGAATATGACAGTCTCTAGAGCACACGAAAAAATACATATTATTTTTGCAACATGCTATATTTGCACTAACCATATATTCTAAACTACCTCGATTGGCAAATAGCAAGTTATTTATTTGAAACATCAGTCTAAATATTAATTGTGCCCTTGAAATACGGTTGCCATTTTGACAAAACAAAACCTGAATTGAAAATGGAATGATTTGAAGAAGTGAAGTATTGTACAGATTTTAAAGACAGTTATTGACACTACAATATAAGTACAAATGTATACATGTAAGGAAAAATGTAAATGCTTTATACTTTTAGTTAAAATAGCTTATTGTTAACATTTTGCTTTATTAGAAAATTTAAAGAGCTAAGAAATTATTTCTAATTTGTCTTTATAATGTTTACTAAAGTGATGTTAGTCACTGACTTGTTTAATGGATTGCGAGTCATGTACAAGACAGACTAATGAATGTTATTTCTGTTTACCTATGTTTGCTGAATTTCTTTTTTTAGTACTGATTTAAAACAAGGGAAAGAAAGGGAAGGGAAATCTCTGTTTTTAGTCAGGGGAGGAGAGGCTTAAGAGTATTCTAACTGCCCCGAGAACTCTCTAAGATGCTCTAAATACTATTTGAATAATACTTACCTAAGGTAAGTCTTGATTACCATATAGGTACCTTCACATTCATTCTAGACCTGATGTGATTACCCATTCTGGAAGCAGGAGGTGCCCTGTGCAAGATTGGAATTGTCAGACTGATCAGAGTTCATTCTTAGACTCTGCTTTGCAAATAAAAAAATATGTAAAAACACTGCACACTAGAATATAGGGCGCCTCTACTCATAGTCAGGATACCACTGATAAGCCATGTCTTTTCATAAGTGTAAGTTGAAGTTGGTGAGCTGAAGAGTGGGAAAATAAAGGAAGAAAGTACACCTACAGTAAATTCATATTTCATTGGTAATCACTCATTGTCTCCTGCAGAGTCCTTTTAATCAAATTATTTTAGTTGTTGTTGTTGTTTGTCTTTCGGCTTTTTCTCGTTAAGGGGTCACAACAGTGGAACTCCGGTCCGCTAATGATTGGCAGTAGATTTTTATGAAATGCCGAGGTGCCAGCTCGATGCTCAACCTTCAACAAAGGCACGCCCATTTACGAACGCATGTGTTTCGAATGCTACCCAATGGCAGGGAGGACATGCAGACTCCACACAGAAGGCACTCCCAAATAACCTATTTGTTGTTAGCTTATTTAGTGTATGCTCCTCTTTTGCATTTAATTTATCCAAAATGACATATCTGACATCATTGGGATCTCTTAAGGGTAACTAAATATTGGATATTTTCTAAGTCAACATAATAATTGTTTACACTACTAACATTCCATCCTGATATATGAAATACTATAGAACAATAATAGAATAATATAGAATTTCATATCTCTTTTAAGAAAATTCTCCATATAATAGTTTAACATATGGAGCCCAGTTGATAATGTTGATTAAAGGTATGAGTGATAATCCAATAGATCTATCTTTATCTATTGGATTACCAATGACTTTCATTCCCTGTTTAATGGGAAATTCATATTTACTTGTATTTGATACTTTATAATCAATGTTTTATAGAAGAATGTTTTTAAAGCCTGACCACAATTTTACCCTACTTATATTTAAAGAAGAACAAACATTAAATTACCCCTCCCCCAAGTTTACACACATAAAAAATAACAGTCAATGTTATCAGAGAATATGGTATAACTACTATAATCAAAATAAAAAAAAAAGAAGCAAAAAGTTTCTTCCAACAATAACTTGAAATGGATTTAACATTCTTATCATTAAATACTAATGGCTTAAATAATGCAAATAAAAGATCAAACTTACTAAAATATTTAAATCTAAATAAGGAACACGTAGTATTTCTCCAGGAAACATATTTTAAGACTAATGATAGCTTTATTTGGAACCCTAAAGACTATACAGTCTTAGCTCAATCCTCCTATAGAACAAAGACAAAAGGAGTATCAATTCTCTGGAAGAAAAACATAATCACTCCAAACGTTATTTATAAATATGAAGACAAAGAAGGTCTACTAGCATTTGTTATAATTAAATTTAATAACAGAATATGAACCTTAGCTAATCTATATTGGTTCCCAGGAGTTGGAGCAGGAACGGTTAAAAAACACCTAGATTTTATTTCCAACAATTATAAATGAAATCTTATACTGGGAGGAGACTTTAATTGTACCTTAGAAGCTTCTGAAACCACCAAGAAGTCTTTTCGCATAGCAACTATTTCAAAATCCTTAAAAAGATGGATTGATTCATTTCATTTAACAGACACTTTTAAAGTGAAAGATGATAAATCCTTATTATTTTCCCATAAAGACAATAGATTTGGAACACAGACCAGAATAGACAAATTATTCATAGTTCAAGATTTACAAACAAAAATACTCAACTTCTCAGTAGTTCCATGCCCCTTCTCAGATCATGACTCTCTGATAATGAAGCTCCAAACAGAGTTTAAACCTTTAATCCTCTCAACTAGAATTCCATCATATATCATGAAAATTAAAGAATTCAGACCCTGGATGTTGTCAGAACTACAATTATTTCTTGAAATTTATAATACAACAGAAATCAGTAGAGTCATGGTTTGGGACTCATTAAAAGTGTATTTATTTGATAAGACCCTTAGCTAGTACAAAACCAAAGTTAGAGTGAGAATCTGAATCATTAGACTTGCAAACCAGACTCTTGACAGCAAAATCTAAAAAAAAAATCAGAATTGTACAGAAGTCAAAAAAAAAATAGAGGAATTAAATAAAAAATATAATGAAATTCTAACACACAAAACTTGTCTAGCCTTGGAAAAATTAAAAATAAACTCATTAGCCACCTCCCCCAGATATCTACATAACTTATCTACAAGAATTAAAATACAATCTAAAGCAAATAACATTAGTAGTATATATCATGAAAAGAAAGGGGGAAAAAGTATCAGATATAGGAGACATCATTGAAGCATTTTGGTTTCATTATATGGAACACTTCAGAAAATAAGATTTAGATACCAACCAAATAAACTTAGACACAAATCTTATCAATATAAAAAAAAATCCAGAAAACTTAAAACTAGACCTACAAAAGCCTATATCCTACAAATAAATTGTTGACAAGATAAAAGAAAGTAAATCAAACAAAGCTCCAGGGATAGATGGTATAATTATGGAAATTTACAAAGACACTTAATAATTATCAGAGTGGATTTTTGTATAACAGGCACACACATGATGATATTAAAAGGATACTTACTCTTAAAGATTATGTGAATAAAGAAGATAAAGAAACACTTGTAATCGGATTAGACATAGAAAAAGCCTTTGATTCCCTCAACTGGGAATATTTATTTAAAACTTTAGCATTATTTGAATTTCCTTCTCCCTTCATCTTATTACTAAAACATATATATATATATATATATATATATATATATATATATATATATATATATATATATATATCTTAATAACTTAGCCTACATTAAATTAAGTCCTTTCACCTCAGAATCTATCCATATAACAAAAGGTACTAAACAAGGATGCCCCCTTTCTCCTATTTTATTTGCTTTGGCTATAGAAATAATTTCAGAAATAATATGCAATAATCCAAGAATAAAAGCATTAGAAGTCTATGACCAGTACATATCTAAAATAATGCTTTTTGCTGATGATATTTTATTAACCCTATCAAACTTCAGAGAGTCATTAGGAGAGCTAGAAGAAGTAATGGAGAAATTTTATAAGATTTCAGGTCTACACTTTAAATATCAAAATCAAAATTTCTATTTTTAAATGAGAAAAAAGAACTACAAGTTACAGATAAATCCATCATAGGAAAACAAGAACTTACGCTAAATTATTTAGGAATAGTAACAAACCACAACACTGGAGAGCAAAATGGCAGAACAAGCTACGATGCAATGTAGCGTTGTACACTCTTTCCTGTTTCAGGTATAGTTAGTAGCTTTTAAACGGCTATGCAAATCTGCAATATAACCATAAAGACAGCAGTAAATCCAAAATGCAGATAACAAAAGGCAGTTTTCACTTCACCAGAAGATAATCCAAAAGCAAGTTGTATAAATCAATGGCTTTAATAACAATACAACATGGCAAGCGCTTTCACCCAAAGGCTTCTTCAGGCCAACGATAAGTAATGTTAAAGTGCAGTATATATACTCCAAATGATTATAACATCACATCCTGGCCTTATTTGAAGTACAAAATCATATATTATATATAACATTTAAAACTTTTAGAATAAAATGCACTAATAGAAAACTTGATATACTGATTTAAGGCATTTATCCGTCGAAAAAAAGAAAAAAAATATATGTTTTATGTTATAGTGTTCCATATGTTTTTAAATGTGGATTTTTCGAATGTGGAATTTTAATTTTTTAAGTGTGTTTAAACAATCAGTATATCAAGTTTTTTATTAGTGCATTTTATTCTAAAAGTTTTAATGTTATATATATTATATGGGATGTTATATGATTTTGTACTTCAAATAAGGCCAGGATGTGATGTCATAATTATTTGAAGTATATATACTGCACTTTAACATTACTGATTGTTGGCCTGAAGAAGCCTTTGGGTGAAAGTGCTTGCCATGTTTTATTGTTATTAAAGCCATTGATTTATACAACTTGCTTTTGGATTATCTTCTGGTGAAGTGAAAACTGCCTTTTGTTATCTGCATTTTGGATTTACTGCTGTCTTTATGCTTATATCGCAGATTTGCATAGCCGTTTAAAAGCTACTGACTATACCTGAAATAGGAAAGAGTGTACAACGTTACATTGTATTGTAGCTTGTTCTGCCATTTTGCTCTCCAGTGTTGTCGTTTGTTCTTATATATTTTTTATCGGACAACTTGATACAGAGCAGCAATTTTGTTCTTTTTTATCATATTTAGGAATAGTGTTATGCAAAAATATAAATTAAACAATTTTAATAAATTATAAAAACATTATTGAAACAATAAAAATATATATAGAAAAGTGGAACAAAATTATAGTAACTTTTGAAGACAGATTACAAGTAATAAAAATGGTTTTATTGCCAAAAATACTATATGTAGCATTAGCAATACTGTTAATTTCTGAAAGATGCATTCTTAAAGAAATAAACTCATGTTTAATAAAATGTTTATGGTATCGCAAAAAGAATAGAGTAACTCTAACTCATCACATTAGACTCTGGAAAAAAAAAGGAGGATTGAACTTCCCGGAAATAGAAACATATATAAAAGCATCTGAGCTTAAAACTACAATAGACTGGATAAAACCAAATTATTTTGCCAACTGGAAAGAATTAACAAGGGCTATATTAACAAATGAATTTAATCTGTTAAAAAAGTTTAATAGTAGACAAATCAAACAAACCCTGGTACATACTATGCATAAGTATACAATATAATATAACAAAACCATCTAAAACAACACTGATTAATCATTACATCAATTTCTTTAGGAAACTTATCAATGCAAACATAGATCTAAAACTTTGGTTTGACCTTTTAACCCCATTTGCCATCACTTAGACCTTTCCTCACAAAATATATGGGGAAACAATAACCTCCTGGGAACAAAATGGATTCTTATGCTGGTTTCAATGTGTAAATAAATTAAATGTTTTAGACATACATATGATAAAAACTGCTTACAATATTCCAACACAGGACTGTTAACCTTACAAAGCTTTCTAATGTACACTCAAAATGTATGCAGATTAATAATTCCTCATTCAAAGATATTCCAAATCTAATAAGTTTTCTGTATAAATTTATATATAATAGTTGTGAAAATAAAAATCCCATTTCAAATCTATATAAAGAGATAATAACATATAAAACAATTCCCAAATCATCATACTGGCAGTTCTTAACAAAAGGTCAGTCATTGCAGTTAACAGAAGAAATTAATTACACCTCTAAGACACAGTACTGGAATAATATTTAACTGGAAATACTTAGAGCTTTTTTAACAATAGATAGAATTAAAAAGATCAGTACTACTACAAATAATTTTTGCTGTAGGTGTGAAAAGTCAAATAAAGCAGACTGGTTTCATAATTTCTATGAATGTAATAAAATTAAATCATATTGGAATGGAATCAATTATTTTTTACAAGCTTTATTTAATGAATTCTTTCCCTTAACTAAAGTATTGATTATACTAAATGTAAATGAAGGTCCCTACCTGAATAAGACAAATATGTATTTGTTATGGACAATACTTCCGATATCTAGGAAATGCATAACCAGAAGGTGGAATTCAAATACACCCCCGACCTTGAAAGAATTCTACACTTTACTGAAAACAACTGTATTGATGGAAATAAAAATCAAAGAACTACGAATCTATCCCAGGCCATTGATAAATAATCCTTGGAAGAAAGTTATATCTTTGTTGGACACTCTGCAATAATCAATATTGTATCTCTGATAACTGATCTGTTAATTCTATATTTAATAACATACAGTGTATATAACTAAAAGTCAGGCTATTGTAAATATAGTAAATAGTTGTTTAAAATGATATTTAAAAATATTATTTAAATGTTACTTTAATTGAAAATAAAAAAAAAATATTTGCTGGAAAAAAAGAATTACCTTTGGACAAGTGTCACCCCATAACCTCCATGGCACTTGCGATAAATGCGTAACAATGTAGTAACAATAAATACATAGGTAGGGGTTATAATCTCAGTCCTGGCAAATGTGTGTGAGAGAAGATTATCTTGTGTGTTTCTGTGTGAAAGACATCCATTGGATGGACATGGATTCATATTTTATGCCATGGTACATACAGTACACATTCCTAAGTCTACTGTATGAGGTCCACTGTTCACATCAACCATAGTTGTATCTGTAGACACTCTTCAGCTCTATTAGCCCTGTGCAACAGTATGGAATAGTATGGTATGTATAACAAGATAGGTTGGTCTGCTATTGTCAGTACTGGCAGGTGTGTGTATGTGTGTGTGTGTGTGTGTGCGTGTGTGTGTGTGTGTGTGTGTGTGTGTGTGTGTGTGTGTGTGTGTGTGTGTGTGTGTGTGTGTGTGTGTGTGTGTGAGTGTGGGCATTGGTGTGTATAGCAGTAGTGTGAATGTGTAGACTTGTATGCAACACTATTATGTGTACTCACACACCCAGTACAGCCACCATTGCCATACCCCACAAGGCCATGTGATGTTATTCACCTCACAGGTACCTTGTAACACTCATCACTAGTAGTCCTGTGCCATCTGCAATAATCGCATAATAGTGTGGTACCACAGCTTGATGGGTAGGAGTTCTAAACACACCACTGGCAGCTGTGATCCTGTGCGTGCGTGTGTGTGTGTGTGTGTGTGTGTGTGTGTGTGTGTGTGTGTGTGTGTGTGTGTGTGTGTGTGTGTGTGTTTACAAGTATTATCTTTGTGTTTGGTCAACACGATATCATCTGGGGTTGAGGGCATTAACAATCTGAGGTGTGTTCCACTCACCACAACTACCATTGTCCACTATACTAGAGCTGAAGTCAACCACCATAGACTGAGATACAACTCCTCAGCCCTATAAGCTGTGATGCACATGCAAGAACTGTTACACACACCTGGGAAACATGTGCAGATACAACTGTACCCCAACAATGACATGGTCGATGTGTTATTACACTGACATACCCCTTGTTGGTGATGTCTGCAGGGCCACATCCTGTTGACGCACAGACTCGGAACACAAACAAAATACAGCATGTGAGAACACATTTACTTAGTGTTACTAACACCAATAATGCATCATGGCTAAAAAGGTACACAAACACACACACACACACACACACACACACACACACACACACACACACACACACACACACACACACACACACACACACACACACACACTCTGATGTGTACCCATTACAAATGCCAGATAGCACCTTATGCAGCATTAAATAGCCACACTCTACTAAAGTCACCTTGTGCATCAGACCCATATAAGCATCAATGGTATGGATGGTATGGATGTGGCACAGGTATCATCATATGCACAGGATGTAGTGTGGGTTTGCCAGAAGCCTAGGCTGGGCCACATGGTTGACATCATGTTTGTGTGTTTGGGAGGGGGGTGTTCATTAAATGGGCAGTTCAGCAGTTCAGTGGTGGTGGTGTGTGTGTGTGTGTGTGTGTGTGTGTGTGTGTGTGTGTGTGTGTGTGTGTGTGTGTGTGGAGGTGACTTTTCTGATGGTGATGTGTATGCATTTGTATGCACACAGTCACACCATGTGAGCACCCTAAACAAGGGTATTTTGGATAGCTGTGGAGTCGTACATGGCAGGGTGTGCAGTCCACCATCTCTGGCCACAAACATGGAAACTGGGCCTGCTGAGGGTATCATTGGCACCATCAGGACCAAGTCCAGATGCAGTACTTCTCCCCACTGGTGACTGCTGCCTGCTGGATCTGAGTCCCTGTGGGGACCAGCCAGGATCATGTGTCCATGGCCTGCTGCATCGTGGCATGGACAGCAGACCCCCTTCAGTAGTGCTGGTGGTACTGCCAGCATGGGAATGTGATGGTGAATGGCCACAAAGACCTTCAGCTGATTGTGGTGTTGCCCTACAGCCACATGGCTGCTGGCCAGCATCTGCCAAACACTCATGCTCAGATATTCCATTGTCGAGGAGTGCCAAGGTCTCCCCCACCATATATCCATGAACCCAGTATGCTCACAAATGGCTGCAGTGAGTTCATATTGCCACAGAGACCAGTGACATGCTCATCCATGACCCTGCGTATTTGTCTGATATTACGTTCATTATGTGCCTGTGCCCTCATGACAGCCTGAAACATGCATCTAGTGACTGCTGCTGTGGCACTTGCAACAGGGGCATGATGGGCTGCAATCCTCCTCAGAACACCCCTGCCCATCTGCCTGTATGGGACCTCACCAGCACTCTGGTTATGGCTAGTGCCTGCACCCTCACTTGCCATGGTCACCACAGTAGCCTGTTCCATGACACCACCCGACAACTTTCCATTATCTGTGGGCACTGGTGACAGGGAATGTGTGGGCATTGTGACTGCGTGCAGGGATGGAGTTGACAATAGTGGGAGTGCTACTGATGGCATAGTATCAGCCCCTGACAACCCCACCTGTGTCTCAATATGAGTATCATCATGGTCAGATTCTGCAGAGACACTGACATCAGTATCAGAGCAGGAGGGAGTGCAGCCATCATGTCCACCTATGAGGGAAAAACAACATATGTAAATTACTACTAGCACTTGAAGGTTTGCTGGTATACACACACACACACACACACACACACACACACACACACACACACACACACACACACACACACACACACACACACACACACACACACACACACACACACACACACACACACACACACACACACACACACACACACACACGTGAGCTGCGTCAAAGGCATTACACAGACCGCACATTAGCCAAATGGGGCATCCACAACACAATGTCAGACAATAACGTACACACTCTGGACGGGCCCTCAGCATCATGTAGTGCAGCCCTTTCCAATTATCATTACTACTTACTAATATACATCTCTGGGATACGCGAGTGGTGTTAGTAGGTGATGGCCCTTCACCTAGCACACACTGCACCCATGTAAATTATTGCTGTTCACCTGTATAGCACTGTGGCAACTCCTACAGAACATACCCCCAACTGTACAAAGTTTTGCTGAATGTCTATATGTGTGGCTCATATGCTTGGTCTGTTCTTCATAACACCTGTGTTTGTCTGATACATTACTGGGTTGGCCTGTGGATTGGTGCCACTAAGTAATGTCCTAATTGGAGTTGCAGACTGCATAGTCTGCACTACATGTATTTTAAAGCAAAGCCGGTTACTCAAACAACTTCCCAAGCTTACAGTGGATATATTAAGTGTACATACAATTGTTAACATGCCAGGTTTTCATGATATATTACGAGACCTCAGAAATCAGGTCATAACATTTCCATCATTTCATTTGACATATAACCTGTGCAATCCAACTGAAGAACATACACATCAGTTACAGGTAACATCTGGTAAATGAAATAAATACAATAGGGTGGTTGCATAGTGTGCACACCCTTAAAGTAATACTCTATTAAAACAACTTTTGATTTCATCACAGCATGCAGTCTTCTTGGGAAGGTGTCTATCAGCATGCACATCTTGACTTGCCAATGTTTGCACACTCACCCTTGCAAAACACCTCCAACTATTTTAGATTGCAAGGGCATCTCCTGTGCACTGCCCCTTTCAGGTCGCCCTGCATATAACCTATTGGACATAGGTGTGGTCTCTGACTCGGCCAGTGCAGAAAGTTGCATGTGTTCTGGTGAAGCCATCCTTTTGTTGATATGGATATATGGTTTGGGCTATTGTTGTGTGGAAAGGTGGAATTCCTCACCATCCACCAGATATGTGGCAGGCACCAGAACATTTTGGAGCCACAAGGGACCAGTGTTTGGAATTGTTCATAATCCCATCTAACTTGGGTACAGCCCCAGTTCCAGCTTATGAACAACAACCCCAAAGCAGGACACTGCCATCACCATGCTTCACTGTGGGAGTGATGTTGTGGTGATGTGCAGTGGTTATATTTTGCAAAACACACCTGTCAGAATCATGGCCAAAGAGTACAACTGTGGTCCCATATTACCATAACACATTTTCCCACTTGCTTTTTGGAGACCTGATGTATTGTTTTCAGACTTTTACCAGGTCTGGATATTGTTTGGTGTGAGGAACTTCTGCCATCTTCCAACTCTACCCTATAGGCAGGACATATGGAGACCATGGAGGGTTGTTGTGACATGTAGTACACACCCTGTACTTGCTGGAGATTCCTGCTACTCCTTCACTGCTGCTGTGGGGCTCCTGGCAGCCTCCCTGGCCAGTTTTGGTCTTGTATTTTCATAGACTTTGGTGGGATGTCCATTCCTTCGCAATGTCACTGTAGCCCCATAATCTTCACCACCTTTTGATGACTGTCTGCACTGTGTTCCATGATATGTGCAATGCTGTGGAAATGTTTTGGTACCCTTCTCCAGACTGATACATCTCAAACGTGGTTTCATAGCAGTTTCATCAGCTCTATGTGAACCATGACTGTTTCTGTAGCAGGCAACTGGGTATATGTTAGGATAATCCTGCTAGGACAGCTGACAGTTAGTTGCTGTTAATCAAAGAGTCTCTGTAATTGATGTCTGTTGTGTACAAAATAAGATGTACTGCTGTGGTTATATCAAAAGCTGCCTCAACACAGTAGTAGCTTCAATCTGTGCACACATATGCATCTAGGTTGTTGTACTACTGTTATGCATCATTATTGTTCCCCTAACATATTTGTTTGCTTTACAATTGAATGTTACAGGTTATAGGTCACATGAAAGGTTGGCAGTATTTTGCACTTGTCCATTGTGCTCTCATTTTTGTATATCACACATACATGGCATTCTAACATGTGTGTACACCACTTATATGCACTGTATACCACTAATTTCTACAATATGACCCTAGTTTTGGGCCTTTGTCCAGGTGTCCTGCAATGACAGGTTGTGAGGTATGCTACAGATATGTGACATCTCCTGCAAATAGGCCCCTGTCATGATCACCATGATGCAATGCAGTAAACACCACCACAGGTGAACATGCAGATATTGCCAAATGGCTGAGTGTAACAGTTGTGTGCATGGTCACATGTATTAACTTTAGCATTCCTGAGGTACTGGTGAGCCACAACAGAGAAACCCCATACTTACTGGGATCAGGCTGCTGTCACATGTACAGACCAGAGGGACCTATGTAGTTGTGAGGGAGAGGTATTGTCAGCAGATTCACATTAGGAATTGGTATAAGATGAACACTACGTTTCTGCACAGGTACAGTACACACTATGATATTACACAATTTGCTGTCCTTCCCCATAGATGTGCACTTATGTGCATTACTACACCTCACCCACTAATCCATTTTGCACTGTCATATGCATCTAGGGACTCTGTGGAAGACAGTTTAAATGCTACCTCATTACAATGATGTGCACTTTGGCCTTACCTGGATGCTCCTCACCTGTTGCCTGGGTGCCACTGCTGCTGCTTCCTGTGTTTGAGTTTGTGTGGGGGTTACACCAAGGTTGGTAAGGAGCTCCTTTGTCACCATAAGTGGGGCCTTTGCAGCTGGCTTCCCACCGGTAGCTGTACAGTCCCTCACTACAGCAGTAGCAGCCCTTTTCTGGGCACAATGTATCAGGTCAGTTGCTTTATGCCTGACCTGATTGTATGTGCATCCATGGTGGTCCAACACATTCACTCTGTGGACAATTTCATCCGGCAGGGCAGGGGGACAGGCCCCATCCCTTGAGGTGGCTCCACCTGAAGGTAGTGCAGGAACAGCAGACGAGGAGGTCACTGGGGTTGGGTTCCAGACGTGCTGGGGCCTGGTGCCATGGCCAGTTGAGGCAGGACAGGCTGGGATCGGCCTTCTCGGATGTGCTATGGTGTTGAGGTTATACAATATGTATTGGTTAGTTACAAACAACACATTCCAGGGTTAGTTATAACAGCACACATGGGTGTTCCCACTAACCCAAAACAGCAGATTTGAAACAGTTGCATAGCAAACAGGACACATGCATATATGGAACCACAGTGGACATTACAATGGCATGCAGGTTATATTGATAGCAACAGGCCACCAATGATAGTACTTGAACAGGGAACATTAATAATCAAATGTTTCAATATTTGTAGAACAATAGGACACATGTCCCAACAGTACATTTTGTGAAAAACATACTTGTTGATTTATGTGTTTAGATTATTGGTACAGATAGAATGGAATTGGTCCAGGCAGAGTTGAAGAGAGAGAGATGTCAATTAACAACTATATAGGCTTCAATTGCTCACAAATTTAATGATCATTGCTCTGATCATTACTCTCCAGGTATTACCTCACTTTACATCGACCTATAGCCTTGGGTTGGGCAGTGGTATGTCTGTACACAGTGTTTAATTACAGCCTTCTTACAGCTCATTTCTACCTTTTCTTACCTGGCAGACCTGTGGAGGAAATTTCTGTTAATGCTACCTGACTGTTTCTACCTATATTCACAAAGCCAGGGTTACATAAGTGCACTCATACTGCGTGTGTGTGTGTGTGTGTGTGTGTGTGTGTGTGTGTGTGTGTGTGTGTGTGTGTGTGTGTGTGTGTGTGTGTGTGTGTGTGTGTCTGCGCGCGTATGTGCTACTGCCATACTCCACCTTGATTTCTTTTGGTCACCCTGGGTGTTGGCAGCAGTGACCACTAGCTCTGACAGCATGACAGTTGAGGAACATTTTTTGGAGGAGACTACTTGGTCTATGTACTTATCTTGCTGTCATTTGTATCCTTGGGGTTGTACAGTGGATGTTGTACACAGTGTATAAGCACAACCTTTTTACAGCTCATTTATACCTTTTCTTACCTGGCGGACCTGTGTAAGAAATGTCTGTTAACAATAATTGACTGTTTCTACACATATTCACGGGTGAGATTATGCATACAGCTTAATACCAGTCCAGGGATTCGAACCATGCCTGTTTGCGCAAAAATGTACAACAAGGCTGTGTTTCATCATAATGACACAAGTAAAACCAGCTGCAAAACACAAACTCAAAAGAGAAAACTTGCAGAGAAAACCAGTTTCATAAAAAGCAGAGCTTTCGGGCGTAACCCTTCTTCAATACTAATACATTCAAACACTAAACTCTAGAAGCTTAAATACAGGTCTAAAATTACATGACCAGCAGCCAAATTAAATCATGTGACAGAAAACAAATTAAAAATTAAAGACATATACATATAAATTAAAAGATGTGTAGATACACAGTATAAAATATTTACTTTACAATATTATGTAGCTTAACTAACACAGGTTTTAAACTGACAGTGCTATTTAAACCAGGATGAGTGTCAGCAGCTAATCTCAATATCCATTCAAATTCTTTGAGCTCAGGTTGTTGACATCACCACCTCTTTCATTTGGACATAGAGCATCAATCACTCTAAACTTAAATGTATGTGTTTCACCACAAGTTTTAATATGTTTACATAGTGCATTATTGTGACAATTTCTCCTAATTTCAAATTATGGTCTATAACATGTTCCTTAAACTACGATTGTTTTCCCACGTAAAATGAACTGCATGAGATGCAGGTAGCCAAATAAACCACAAAGTGGTGTTACAAGTAGCTGTAATTTTAAAATTAAATACTTGTCCATTGGCAGGATGAGTGAAAATATCACTACCATTCCCTAAGATGCTTTGGGCAACACAGTTAAAACATGGAAAAGTACCAGTTTTAGCAGCCAATTGTGTATAACAGGGTCTATAAAAATCTTTATAACAGAGTAAACTTTTAATCGTCCTCATATTTTTATATGTAAAATGTGGCTTGGTGCCCAATATAGTTTTTAGTTCATCCAATGCCATCAGAATGGGCCAGTTCCTGTTAATAATTTGTCTAATTGAACATGACCTATCATTAAAAGTTGTGACGTACCTTATTTCACGTTGAGTAATGGTGTTATTACACTGACTATCTGTGAGGCTTGACCTATCTTCCAAAAAAGTTGGTATAAGTGATGTCTGCCTAGCTTCCATTACATCAGATTTAAACTTGGATAATAAATTCATATCATATCCACTAGAAAAAAAGTCCTCTACCATATTATCAAGTTGTGAAACAAATGTAGTATTATCAGTAGTTAGTCTACTTGCTCTAATAAACAGACATCATTTATACCAACTTTTTTGGAAGATAGGTCAAGCCTCACAGATAGTCAGTGTAATAACACCATTACTCAACGTGAAATAAGGTACGTCACAACTTTTAATGGTAGGTCAAGTTCAATTAGACAGATTATTAACAGGAACTGGCCCATTCTGATGGCATTGGATGAAATAAAACTATATTGGGCACCAAGCCACATTTTACATATATAAAAATATGAGGCAGTGGTATGTCTGTACACAGTGTTTAATTATAGCCTTCTTACAGCTCATTTCTACCTTTTCTTACCTGGCAGACCTGTGGAGGAAATTTCTGTTAATGCTACCTGACTGTTTCTACCTATATTCACAAAGTCAGGGTTACATAAGTGCACTCATACTGTGTGTGTGTGTGTGTGTGTGTGTGTGTGTGTGTGTGTGTGTGTGTGTGTGTGTGTGTGTGTGTGTGTGTGCGTGTGTGTGTGTGTGTGTGTGTGCGCACGTATGTGCTACTGCCATACTCCACCTTGATTTCTTTTGGTCACCCTGGGTGTTGGCAGCAGTGACCACTAGCTCTGACAGCGTGACAGTTGAGGAACATTTTTTGGAGGAGACTACTTGGTCTATGTACTTATCTTGCTGTCATTTGTATCCTTGGGGTTGTACAGTGGATGTTGTACACAGTGTATAATCACAACCTTCTTACAGCTCATTTATACCTTTTCTTACCTGGCGGACCTGTGTAAGAAATGTCTGTTAACAATAATTGACTGTTTCTACACATATTCACGGGTGAGATTATGCATACAGCTTAATACCAGTCCAGGGATTTGAACCATGCCTGTTTGCACAAAAATGTACAACAAGGCTGTGTTTCATCACAATGAGCTATTGGGGAACTGTTGTTGCTTTGTTGACTGTTTTCTGCATAATACTCTCTTGCTTGGACAATCTGCTTTGTAATTCTGACATTCATGTATGGCAGATAGTTCTTATACTCTGTATTCATACCTTCACATATTACAGTATGGAATACAATGGTTAATACAACATTATTATTCAGGGATCAGATGTTGGTGTATGGAACATTTCTTATAGTTAATCTGTTTTACAACTCCACAGTCTTTGTCAGATGAGCTTCAATTAATTAATGCTGTCAGAGTCATAGTTTCTGTGCAGAACCAGTACACATTCAGATTCATACTACCACATAGCAAAGTAAACACATTAGTCTGGGGTTCTGATTTTTATTGACAGGTGCTGACACTTTTATTGATATATATCCTGTATGGCACTTATATTCTGCTAATGTATCATTTATTCAGTACAAACAATACATATTTCTAACTACTTGCAGCCTTTTTATTTATTTTCCCTGACTACTGCAAGCTAGGCTTTTACTCACCAGACTTGCAATGCAGCCTTATCAGCCTACTGGCATGGGCATCCACATTCACAGCCCTCTCATCTGCAGCTCTACAGGAGGTAAAGAAACATTTATTCATAACTCTCCATCTCATACTTAGGCTGGACTTTGTTACCCAATAATTTTTTACTGATACTTACACACTGCTGGGACATTCTGTGCCCGAGTGTCTTGGATCCATTGGTCTAAGAGGTCTCTCTTCCTATACTTCAGGTCAGCATAATGGTGCCGGACCTGCTCACCAGTTTGAGGGATACCAGTAGCACTGGTGAGGTCACATGCAAGACTGTTCCAGGCCTCCACTTTGTATTGGGAGCCCTGGAACTGATCCTGCAGCAATCTCCCTTTATGGTGTTTTTACAAGGAGTTCAACCATGACTCTGGACTCCTGAATGCCCCAACGCTGTGCCCAAAAGGGCACACTTTCACCAACACCAGCCATAGTGCCTGCAGTGATCAGCTACAACTGGTTATGGTTGTATTCCCACCTGTGGGTTTAAATAGGGCTGGATTTCTGCCCTTTGCCATGATTGGCCAATTTTGAATATGCTGAATTAAGCTAAGTGATGGGCAAACCCACTTAGCACAGATAAGCATTGCTTAAAGAGGTAGATGCTAAGCACTGCTTACCAGTGCACAAATCTGCTTGGCTACCCGTATTATTGCTAAGCATGCATATTTAAGCAATGCTTACTCTGGCTAAGCATAGCTGAGCACAATTTAGCATTGTTCAGCTTTCATTTTATGGACTATCAAGATTTTGGGGTTGATTCCTTCTTAAGGGCATCTTATGATATGTATGTTTCCTTTCCATAACATCCCCCTATGTGCCTTCATTACATTATATTCTTTTGTGGCTATACTGTATGGGACACTTGTGATTATATAGGGATTTCACATCTATACTACACTGAGAACTCACATTTGGACCTGCTACAATACCCTGGTTAGCAAGTATATATTATTCACTACCTATTTATAAAAAAGATACTTTTAGAGCTGTTTTCATGTATAAAAATGTTTGGATTGCATTTGGGCACAAACTGTGAATGACTGCATGCTAAGCAAATGTTCTAACCACTACACTATTTCACTTTGACTAGTTTGGCTGTATATTTCTATTTAGCTCCTTTGGACGTTTAAGATATGCTATACACAGCTGCACAATGCACACACTCGCTGAGCTACACTTATACTTTAGTGGGGATGGGAAAAAAATAATTATTTGCTTTATTTTTATTAGTTTAGGGATGTGCACATAGCTGTAAGGGGAGGTCCAGCACCCTTACGGTTGGAAGAGCTAGAACTAGCTTGACAGATAAAACAAAATGCTTACAATCACCCTGGGCTGAATGATACATGCTCAATAAGTAGCATTCTTAAATTAAAGAACCTTAGGTGTTAACCCTATGTTAAAAACTTGTTTAAAACACGTTAAAAAACATGTTAAAAATATGCTAAAAATGTCAAAAACATGATGTTTTGTTCTATTTATTTTATTCTTTTTATTTACCTTATCTGGTTTTATTTTTTAACATTGCTTATTTTTTATCATTGTTCATATATTACCATTGCATATTTATGCAATTAGTTTTATTATGCTACTACTATGTAGCATTGCAATTTTGTAACGTTGCAATTTTCTATTTTTGTATTTTTATATTTTTGTACTTCAGTACTTTATCTTGGTGTTTTATTGTGTTGCTTATGGTTAGGTAGGGCTGGTGTCTTTAAGAGAACATTTTTCTAATTAACAAATTAAGCACATAATCAAACATATTGATGAGTTGTGACTGGTTTAATAGTGAGTTACTGTGTGTATTTATATGCTTACAAACAAGTAATGTGATTTCTGAAGAAGTTTGCGTATTTTAGCAAACAGAAAGTGCTTCAATAAAATAATTGTTAAATCTGGGTTAATTTCGTGCTTTGTCTTGCCACAGTGCTTTTTTTCCTGGTTGACGTGCACATAGCTAGCAGTCATACCTCTCCACCTTTGACAGCATACAATGTGAACGAAGCCTATCATGATGGGAGGGCAAAGAGGACAGATTTTAAATATTGCTCTTACAAACCTGGTAAGTTGACTAATAGGTTTTGCATTAGCATGACTTATTTGGAGGATGTGGGGTCTTACACTCATATGTTTGTCATTATTTAATGACTTCAAGCCTCAGCTCTTTGCCAGGACACAAATCTGGCCATTCTGCAGATATCTGTTCAGTTGGGGGTATGCTGACAGTGCCGCGGACACTGTTTTTCTTTTCAAAGTGTCACATGGCACTTCCTGAGTGCAGGGGACATGTTTACTGTGCGAACAATGCTTGGACACGTCCCCTGCACTTGTTCACAGATCATGCATGTGCAGGTTACACAGCAGCATACATTCATGAATATGCAAGGTGCGCTGCTGTGCTGCACTGGCACAATCCGCTCTGTACAGGAATAGCACTATTCCTGCACGGAGGTTAATGAATCCCAGGGAGTATTATTTATCTTTGTTCTGATAAAACTAAGAATCCAGCTATTATTATTTTTTGCTGCTATGTTTCATAGAAGAAATGGATGAATTCCTCTAGGTCATCAGTACTTCACTTTGATGGCGTATAGTCTCTAACAATTGTAATCATTTCCAGGGCTGTCTTTATTGATGCACTTATACATGCATGTGCAAAAAAGTATGAATTCCTTTGTGTCATCAGTAGCTGACTTTGGTGGTCTATACATTCCAGCAATTGTAATCTGTTCCAAGATTGGCTTTATTTTTGCAGTTACACAAACTACAATTTTTGTGTTATCACCAAACATGTACTAACCACAGATTTAATAATAATCTTGAATCCCTATCATAACAAATCCACTGGATTTTTTAAAAGTTTTTATTTGATTTTAGAAATCAATAACCAATCAAACAATTTATAATAATATAAGCACAGCTATATAGAAATTGTATGCAGAGTCCGTAACAATATATACATATACAAAACACTTAATACTTTTCTAATAATTTATACTATTTCTAACAGGCAATTAGTTGGTGTCTTACATTTCTGGTTCTCATTTTTATGTTAGAAATTTCATTACTACAAACTGATTTTTCCATGCAAATAAATTCCCTGTTGAATGAGATAATAATCTTACATTTCTAATTTTTTGTAATAGCTTTCCTTGCAATGGATAAGATAGACCAAAGAAGAGGTATTTGAGATATGAGAATAGCTTCTGGGATTGGTGCATTAAGTAATGTGAAGGAATCTGTGATAGTGCAATTATCTGACCACAATGCTTTGCAAAAGTTTCTAAAGTCTGTCCAAAAGGGGGTTACAATTTTGCATTCAATTATCATGTGAAATCAAACATCTAATGCAGTCTCTCTCTCCAGCATTTTTTATTTTCTATTTTATAAATGACTGCTATTTTATGGGGTATTAAAAAGTCCTGCATATTAATTTCCATGTCAATATTCTCCAATATGGGGAAGATTCAGATTTTCTTACTGATTTTAGTAATTGTTTCTTGTTCTTTTCTGTGAATTCTTCTTAATTTATTATTGTTGAATAATCCCAAAAGGAAAGATCAGCTAGAACAGATTCACTTCTAATAATGTTGTATATGACAAATAAATATGTGGTGCCTGTATTTAAGTTATTATTAATGTTAGAGATGAGGTCTAGAATTTTAGGGATGACTTTATTTTGTGTATCTAATGTTAATTTAATTTTATCATGAATGAATGCCTTACATGTTTGTATATCAAGCCAGCTATTATTTAATAGACTATTTCTAGCTATCAGATATTCTGCTGAATGTATTTTGTTTCCATTCAGAAATTGGTGCCAGTATATCTGCTTACTATTTTTTAACTCTATCATTTTTCTTGTGTTAAAAGCTATTAAACTTTCACTGGTAAAAGCTATCTAGAATAATATTATTAGTAAATATTTAATTAAATAATTAGAGTGCATGAATACTATTTGAGTTTGGTTTGTGATGGGAAAGAAAGTTAACTTACATTTATCATTTAATGTATAGTTTTTTAGGACCTAAGCAAATACATTACTTTCAAAATTGATTAAAGAATAAATTATTGATTTGTTATTATCTATTATCATGGTTTCATAAATAGATTTCTAACAGGAAGACTATGGTGGGTTTAGCCACATGAGTATTACACTGATAATAACAGATTTAGTATATAGGTCAATATTGGGATAACCTATAAGCTCTCCTCCCAGCTTGTTCTATGCCACTACAGGGTTAGTCTTGCTTTTTTAGGGTACCATAAGAACTTTAGCAAAACGGAATTTATTTTTTATGAGTGCTTTAGACAGGGGAAGTATTAATGAGTCACTGATGAATAAGAGTTTTGGTAATATTATCATTTTGATAAGGGATACTCTGTCCTCAAATGTGAAAAATAATTTGTTCTAGTTATCTGTTAGTTTTGATATTATATCAATTAGGTGTTGATAATTAACTGATATAGATTTTATTGTAATTGGTCTCAATAATAACCTCCAAATAATTTATCTGTGAATTTTCCCAGTTAAATGTTTATCTTAGGAGTTATCTGTTTGTTTATTAGCAGTGTTTTGGTTTTATTATGATTGGATTTTAGCCATGAAATCTTTTCAAAAAGGTCCATAGAGCTAACTAAATATTCTAGTGATGTTTAAGCATTTTCACAGGTAAGCAGAATGCCATCTGCAAATAACTAAATTTTGGGTGAGAGTTAATTGTTTAATTTATAACCTTTTATGTTTACATTACATCTTATGAAGTTTGCAAATGGTTCTATGGCAAGTGCAAATAACAGGGGAGACAGGGGTATCCCTTTTTGTGCCTTTTAAGACATTAAAGAGACAAAAAAATGAATGAACCTATCTTTACAAAAGAAACAGAACTGACAAAAACATTTTTTGATTAGTGCTATAAAATCAGTAGCAAAGTTGTATTCGTATAGTACTCTGAATTGAAATGACCAGTTTATCAAATCAAAAGCTTTATCCATATCCAAACATATTATTGGTAGTTCATTCTTTTTTTTTTTTTTTTGCTGGCTATATCAACCAAGGAAAAAGTCTTATTATGTTATCTTGTACTTTCCTATTAATTATGATTCCTTTTTAATCTTCATTTATTAAACATGCAAGTATCAGATTTAGTCTTTTAGCCAAGATAGACATAAAGATCTTGTACTCTGTATTCAAGAGATATATAGGTTGCTAGGATGAACATGAAGTGGGATAATTATTTGGTTTTAAGATGGGAGAGACACATGAGTATTTCCAGGAAGGGGGTATGTTAGAGGTAGTCTTGACTTCTTCGAAAATATTTAATACAATTTTTAAACTATTAACCAGTGAATGTCTGTATCATTCTAGGAATATTCCATTCAAACCTGGTGCTTTATTAGTCTTTAGTTTTCTTATTTGTTCTTTTAACTTTCAAAAAGAAAAAGCCTTATCTGTTTTACTTTTGTGTTCTTTTAAAAATTTTTGATGCATGTTTTCTTTTAGAAATCTATCTAAAATGTTACTATTGTTTAGGTTTGGCTTTGTTTTATTAATTTCTTCATAGTGCTTGTTAAAACATTTTAATATATCTTTCAAATGTATTACTTTAATTGTTTAATTATTTTCTTTATATACAATTTCCTTAATGTGATTTATTTTATTCTTTGTTTTTGATCTAATTGCTATTCTATGCAAGCTTTTGGGGTTTATTGAGTATGATTATAGCTTGATTTTTTTCTAAACTAATGGGAATTTTATGTTGAAGAATGTCTTGGTATTTCTTGTTTAGATATTTTTGCTGAGCGCTGTTTTATCTTTAGGTTTGAAATTTTGTTTTAATTTGCCATTTATTGCTTGAAGAACCATTAGCTCCCTATCCCATTATTTCCTTTTAGATATATACCAGTGTAATGATAAGAGGTACTGCCAGCTAAGCCAGGAGAATGTGTAACATATACCAACACAGCTAGCTGGAATTTTGTAAAGAATTATATGTCATTTGTGTATCAAACTGATTTGTACAGATGTTTGTGTTGAAAATGTATTTGTAAAGCTGCTTGTGTTAAAAATGTATCAACCATGTGCCTAGCTGGGCAGCAAAAAATGTACATACATTTTTGTAACTTTTAATTGTATACATTGCAACAGAGGATACTGGAAGAGAAGATGTTAATCTCAATCCAACTGACTTTGAGAAATAGTAAGAAGATTAAATTACTGGGTCTAGGCCATAAAGATGTTATCTCTCAGTTTTGAATGCAACTAGAGGCAAAATGTCTGTACTAGGAAGCTTCCCACATTGTCATTGGGGTGAACTAATTGCTACTCTGAAAAGGTGGAGGTTTGAAATTGTTTTATGACTTCCAGGAGCTGCAGCAGATCTTAACATGGCTGTGTGTGTGTGTGTGTGTGTGTGTGTGTGTGTGTGTGTGTATTATTGACACTTATGTGATAAATCCTGACAGCTAGGAATGAGAAGTCAGATGACCAGATGTACATGATGTCATTCTGTGCAGGAATAATGTTTTAATATTAGAGGAGAATGAAGTCTCAGCATCAGTCTGTGTCTTGGAACCTACATAGAAGGATCCCTCACCTACTTCATCTTGCCTTGCTCTAGTAAGTGAACCAGGGAATAGATTAGTCAGGAAAATATAGCGAGATTAGTTAACTACCATTTTTCTGTATCTGTGTGAATCTATTCATCTGTGTTATTTTAATATTTTCTGTTGTGAAACTCTGGTGTTTACTCTAAATATATATATTGCATATTTTCATGTTTTTTTACTATTTACTATTAAATATATTTAAACTTTTCATTGTAGCTAGTCCTTTAGAAAATATTTAACCTTTGAAAGCACTTAAATCTATTGGTGACACTGTGGCCACTTCTGAAAATCTTACTGCTTGGTCAACATTACCATTGGCATTAGTATTAACTTCACTTGGTATAACTGGATACCCTTTTAAGAGCCTTATTGTAAGTGAGTGGTGGAAAGGAATCTACCTTATAGTCTGGGCAAAGTTGGTAGAGTGGGTAATCTGTGTCAGCCTTTCCCAGGTGTGTGTGTGTGTGTGTGTGTGTGTGTGTGTGTGTGTGTGTGTGTGTGTGTGTGTGTGTGTGTGTGTGTGTGTGTGTGTGTGCGTGAAAATTAAATCTCAAAGAGTGTATGTGTCAGCTACTTGAAGTAGGGATACAAAGCACTAGTTTCACAGAAAGAGTGGTGCAGACTTGGCTTGGGCACTCGGCTGAGGATGTAACTCTGCAGCTGTGCCAGTGGGGAGCCTTACTGGAGACCTAGAGAGAGACAGAGAGAGAAATGTAGACCCCAGGCTGTGTGTGTTCCTTGTATGCTCTTAAGTGAAATTGTTCTTGATGCAGAGAGCTGCATCTGGAAATACTGGGGTTTTGTTCCAAGTGAATGTCCCTGTCCAGTGTCAATGGTGAGGATTGAGGCTCCTTGGTTACTGGCCCATGGTGGAGATGTTACAATCAGATTTTAACTTCACCATATAAAACAACCTTTAATGTATCCCATATCATTTCTGTAACCTCTCCATTGTTATTGAGTTTTTAAACTGAGTAATCTCTTTTAAAAACAATTCTTGGAAACCTTTATTTTTGTTATGTAAGCTGGGATTCTTTTGCAAGAAATTAAGTTGTTTGGACTTAATATAATGTACTGGTTACCAGAAACTTGTATTTGTCTGGGTTCCAAATCTATAAGAATAGCAGATGAATTTCAAGGAAGAAGGTAATTTTAAATCAGAAATATCTTTCATATTCATTGTGTTAATATAATTAATTAAATGCTTCCCAACCAAAGGCATTTTGATTACTTTATCATTAGTAGTTTCCTTGTGGGATAAAATGCAATTAAAGTCTCCTAACATTAGTATCTCACCTCTAGAATGTAGTGTAATAATATCTAAGTATGACTTGACTGTTTTCTTACCTATACCTGGTATGCAATATACATTTATAAAGGTGTAATATTTTTTTCCATGTCTATTACCACCACACCCAGCATACCATTCTTGTCGGGGAAGGAATCTACAATTTTTGATGTTCCTATCACTTTTCTCCAAAGAATCAGAATACCTCTTCTTTTGTGTTTAAACTGAAAGCCAACAAAAACTGAAGAATCTTTTAACAATGTTCTATTTAAATTATTGTAAAAAAGATAATATCAGATTTATGCAAAGATAAGTATTTGTTCAGACTACTTCTCTTTGTAGGGTTATTTAACTCATTAACATTTAATAAGAGAAACTTGTATAATGGTATCATTTAGGCTGGAATAAATTAAAATTTCATTGTAGTGTTTTGGTATGTTATTTTTTAAAATATGCATATTAATATTTGTTATGGACAAAGATCCTGACAGTAATATGTAAACAATGATAACAAAAACATTTATAAACATCAACATGGAATACGTTATTCCAGGCTTGTTGAGTTTCCCTAACAAGCCACTTACTAACCAAATAATTTTACCGTCAATCTCTATTTTGCTACTACTTCCAGTATATCAGCTAAAATTAACTAAATAGATATATAACTTAATTAAAGAAGATGTTAGTTGATTTTATAACACAAGTTCTAAACAACAGAATTAGTTTATCTCAACTAGTTGTTATAATGCTGCTAGACTAATCTATTGAACATCATTGCATATTTTTACAGGTTTGCAATATGCTTAATTTTGTTTTACATTACAAGATGTCTTTGTGCAGCATTTCAAACATTCCCTCTTACTTACTCATGCATTTAAATTAATCAAACATTTCAAATATAATGTACAGGACTCTTATAAATATTATTTATTTAAGTGTTTTACTTAACAGTTATTTTTAATTTTAAAATGCCATTTCACATTTAAAATCTTTGAAATGCCCATTTTTGCATTCCTTTTAACATTCTGTGAGATTCCTGGTGTTGAAGGGTCAATGGTCATGCTGTACTTCCTTATTTGACTTGCAAATGGTTCCTCACACTAAAGGAGAGCTGCAGGAACACACAGAAGCTCAAGCCGTGCTAAAATTCTTCTTCAAACCTCTAAATGGTATGTCAGCGAGAATTTAAACTGAAAAGGAAGAGCTTTTGACACAAATCGCTCTACAAGCTGCAAATTAACTGAAAAGCCCCTTCAGATTATGAAGCACAGTTAAAACAGTTTAGAAAGTACTTTTTCATTAAACTATTGAGTTTTACATGAAATACTACATCATAATCACATCTATAAACATTTTGTTATCTAATTATTAAATTCATTAAAGAAGTAAAACAGTGGAAATAAAAGTTATATGCACATTTCTACAGAGCCCAGCATTCATTCACTAACCCCCCTCTCCATACCCATTCTGTTTAAAACTTATTTTATTATATTGTTGTAATGAAAGGGATTTGGGTGAGGGTAGCCTGTAATAATTATAATAACTAAGCTGTGTAAGAATATATTTTTTCTTTTATATGCTCAGTATAGATTAGTTGATGAAACACTGTTATATTATGCTCAGCTTCCCCACTGTATAGTGATATAAGCTGTTGTAGGTGGAAAACTAATATTTATAAGATTACCTGTACTTTACCTTTATAGGGGTTTCCTTATGAGACACAACCTATATTATGGTAATTTAAATATATATAGGCTTACAAATTATTTATTTGTCTCTAAGTTTTTTTTTTCTCTTTCACTGACCAGTCATTTTTTGTTTTGCTTATCTCTTTAATGATGAACTTAAGTCCATTGCCTCAACAGAGTTTAAACAGTTTTTTTTTTTGGAAACATCTTCTTCCAATGTTTCAAATGTTTTTTTCCCCTTCAGGCAAGAAAATCTTCATTTTGCAGGAAGATCAGCTGGGTTTTAATCCCAGCTTTCTTCAGAGATTTTAATAAAGTCATGCAGGCTTTTGTCTTTGATACCACAAGAGGTGAATAGTCAATTTCAAATCTAATCAATACATTTTTTATTTTCAAAGGTGAAGCAGACCAAACTTTTTCAGTACAAGATCCTTGTCTTGACTGGAATAGAATTTTGCTATGATGGATCTTGGATGTGTAAGTTTTTTACTTGGGATACTGTGAACAGAGATCTGTGATCTCTTTATATTCCAAATGAAAGAGCTTCTGGAAGGTTTAGTATTTTGGGTATCCTGGATGAAAGAAAGTTTACCATGTTGTCACCTTCCATTTGTTCAGGGACTCCATAAATTCTAATGTTGTTTCTTCTAGCCCAGTTTTCCAGATCATCTATTTGTTTCCATGAATGTGCTGTTCTGTTGTAGAATAAATTCAATATTATGCTCTATTTCAGATAATTTGCTGTCTATGTCTGAAACAGAATCTTTTATAGCCACTATCTGGGCCTTTTGCTGTTTGATGACATATTTGATTAATTCAATCTGTTTAGTACAATCTCCTTTTATTTTATCTACTTTGGAGTCTAGTTTGTCAGTTTTAAAAGATAGGTCTTGAATACTGGAAAAAATTGATTGCAGCTTCTTCTTCATTGTGTTTTCTTGTAAAGCAACTTTTGAGTGGTTCATCTTCTTTTTCTGAGATCTTTTCCCCCTCTAAAAGTTTTGACAGGAAAATATATTAAATAGTTCTTATTTTTTCATCATAATGATCCAAGAAGTACCCAGAGCAATTATTTTGCACTTGGAAGACATTTTTGATGAAATTGACAAAGTAATCCTGTCAGAAATGATTCAATGAAGCAGAGCAAAATTCATGTGCTGCTATCAGCTTGCCATCTTGGTCATGACAAATCCACCTGTTTTTTGTTAGACTGTCTCTTACACTCAGTGGTAGCTGGTGACTTCAAAGCAAGGAGGTGGCTGTAAGAAACAACTAAATAGGTAGGGCTAATTAGAATCAAGGTTGGGCTCTATTATGACATAACAGTAACCATTATCTGTATTAATGCAACAGATTGGTAAGTAACATTCATCCACAGACTTTCTCAGTACCCACGTATTATAGCCTCTTCATGTTATATATAAATCTCAGATATATTTTATCTGAAGTGGTACCTTCATGGAATAGGTTTTCATAAGGTAATGTGTAGCATTAGAGTTAGTACACATGGTTAAGGGTGGATAGGGTGGAATTCAGCACAGGTTTGCAATAGTCATACTTGAGTATAATCAGTTTCAGCAACTTTTTTTCAATTACACTTGAGGATAAATCCTGAAGCAACATTTTCACAGTGCATTTCTTCAGCAGCTTAGTATGCTTACTATGGACTACTTGATTAAGCAACCTTTTAGCAATTTCATATCACTTTGCTGAAATATTCAACAGTATGCTGTCATCCTACCACTATTTCTAATGCAGTTCTTTTAAATTTGATTTAATAATTATGTCATATACTTTACTCTCAGAGTCCAGCTTTAATTATATCACTTACTTCACCCACATGGTCCTACTTCTGTTTCTGTCTCTCTGCTTTGGATGTGGTATAGAAAAGCCTACTTGTTCTATTCATCTAAAAAAAGTCACAATTAAGTCTGAATTTCACTTTAGATTTAGTGAACATAATTTAAGAAATGTGAACACTACAGGTTGCAATCACAATTCCTTAAAATACATCACTGAGTTAACAATAAGATTGGACTTCACTCAACAATGCTTCCAATTTTAATACACAATCTCAGATTCATCTTTCTTAGATTCACAATAGTTCAAAAGTATTTTTCATACAGTTTTATTGTGGTTACTATTAGCAGGAATCAAATTTTTTCTAATCTTTTCCATCAGATGTAACATTTGGGGAAATTATTCGCTCAAATAATATGTGATCCATGAAATCACAATGCTTTAATGCACAATTGTCACCTTCATCAGGAAAATCCAGCATGTTTGTGCCTATATAGTAATAATAACTTTTGCTTCTCTTGAAGTAAAGGGATTTTACAAAAACATCACTATCTCATATTCACTTTTAATAATAACAATAGTTTGAATCTTGAAAACCTAATGGACCCTTTAGTGGTTAAATAAACTCACACTTATGATTCTGTTACATCCTTCCCCTCTGAACTTCCCATCTCTGATATTTTTTCATGTACAATGAGGCCTCTACCTATCTATGTCTATCTTTCCATCTCTTTCTCACAGTCTCTCTCTGTCTCAATGAGACCAATGTCTGCCTATCTGTCTCTCATAGAAATAACAGAATAAATAAATAGTGGCTAGAAATAAGCAACGGTTTCACTGACTAAAAACAATGTAAATAAACAGAAAAACAACACAGCTTAAAAATGTAATAAATAACAACATAATGCAAGCTTTTATGTTTAACAAAGCTTCATCAGGTCTCATAGAAATAACATGATACTGCTTCCTTACATCACTACTGAACTATTTTAGCTCTCTTTATGAAGACTTTCTGACTCCATTGCATAGGGAATTCCCTCCAGCAGCTTACCTCTGTCACTGTCACTATATCTAATTGGGAATGTCTCAAGTCACTGATTGCAAAATGTTTGAACATCATTCAGCAAAACTATCTTAGCTAACATTGGAGATTGACTTTTTCACTACTGTTGTGCAACCTCAGATTTTGGAAATACAGATTTGGGGGTATGGGAGTTTCTCTACAAATGTTGGGGTGCATGGGGCTTACCATCCTGCAAAAGTGTTTTATGTTCACTGAAAGTTGTTTCTGTAAGAAGTTTTCAAACATTTTACCACTGTCGAACTTACCTTCAATGAGTCAACATTATTGTATTTAGTCTTCAGTATATTGACAAATATAATTTTGACAAAAATGCATCACATCCACATGATTGACACTGCAATGCCCATGCTATAACACATAATCTTGGAGCATACCAAACAATCTCAAGATTATTTGCTGGGAGACAAGCCCCTTGCAATTGACGTGTGTGTGTGTGTGTGTGTGTGTGTGTGTGTGTGTGTGTGTGTGTGTGTGTGTGTGTGTGTGTGTGTGTGTGTGTGTGCGCGCGTGTGTGTGCATGTGTGTGTGTGTGTGTGTGTGTGTGTGTGTGTGTGTGTGTGTGTGTGTGTGTGCGGGGGGTTATGACCCAATGTAACATACTAATAAAATAATCCAAACCTGGATCTCACAATAATGGAATGCAGGGGATTTTCACTGTGGAAAAATACAGTTCTTATTTTTGTGGTTGTGTGGGTGGAGTTGAAACTTCTTCAACTATTTTTCATTTAGTTGAAGCTTTATCCATTTGAGACTAATGAAAACATAAGGTAAGGAAATATGAAGCATGAAGAGTTGTTCTGATGCTGGATAATTCTATCTTATTTTACAACTGTGTTCTTATAATCCTACAATTAGAAATATATGTAAATCTAGTTTCCTTGGCACTCAGTGTTCTACCACTATTACTGTATTCTAACATCACTTATCACTCATAGGAACAGTGCCAAAATCCATTAATGTGCTGTTGGTGACCTGCATAGAATGAGATCTTTGGCATTTATAAAGTAACATGGAAGATGCTGCTTATGTCAGCAGCAGTAGAATATGCAGCCAAGAAAACATAGGCAAACTGTTTTGTTGCTAGTATTTATATTTCTTTATGAAGTAAACAGACTGGACCTCAAGTGTCTTTTTCAAGTATGACCATGGAGTGCAAATGCACATTATACAAAAAGGAATAGAAATAAACAACCACCCAACCATACATAAATAATGCATAAAAAATCCAATTAATAAGTTACAGTGGTATCAGGCAATGTAAAACAGTGACACTAGAGATAACACTGTTGTCTCACATGCTTGACTCACAGGTGAGTTTCTGGTTGGGTTGCTTTTTCTATTGAGTCTGCAAATCGTCCATGTATTACTGTGCTGCTTTATCAGGTACGCTATAGTCTATTCCCCACATTCTGAAGTCATGCCATAGGGTAGCTAATCATTTTCTAACTTGGTCATAGGTGTTTGTGTATGTGCTATTTATGTGTGTGCTTATGTGTGTGTGTGTGTGTGTGTGTGTGTGTGTGTGTGTGTGTGTGTGTGTGTGTGTGTGTAGGCACGTGTTCGCGCACATGCATGATTATATGTGTGCATGTGCATTACTGTGTGTGCGGTTGTGTAACATGCAAAAGGCTGGGCTATTTGTTATTTGTTTGCCTGTCTTGTGTCTAGTGAGTGCTTGGAAAAGTACTACGTCCCTATTTACTCTGAATTAAATAAAACTAGCATCAAAGAAAGAAAGAATGAATTGAATGGTACTGGGTAGTGGTAATTCTGATAAATGCAGTGTTACATGACAATGTACTCATAATGGAAAATACAGCAGTTTATGACTCATGAGGAAAAAGAATGCATACAGTTATGACTTATCACTTGAATGGTGGGCATGGATATGACAGTGTGCATAGCAGAGCTATTCCTTAAGAAGGTGGATAGTAACCCTGCTTAGAAGTTTTATTTTACTCTTTGCCTTAATATTACTACTGCATTTTGCTTCACTTAACAGTGCTATTTTAAACATTATACCTAAATAGCAATGAATTCCTTATGTGTCTTCACAGGTACTTAAGTTATTATTTTTTTTCTCTGAAGCTAGATATATAATATATAGTTTTCTTCTGAAATTGACAGATGGTTTTAATTATAATTATAATCTTAAGAATAATTTTAATTGCTGAAATAATTTGATTAATGTTTTGCTATCATATGTTGACTACAGGAGTTCATAGTTAGCTCCCTGGGTGATTGTAATGCTTTGATCTTAAAGGTTTTTGTTACAAAGATCAAAGCACTATATTTTATTTAAAACTTATATCTGGTGTACTCTTTGTTTTAATTTCAGTTGTACTATTGCCAGTTGTGCTATTCTTAATATGCCTATCATGATTCTGACTATATATATGACAGAATATGTGCTTTGCCATATCTTATAGCATTTGAATCAAGTTCTGGGGACTTCCTTGATGGTTTCAAACAGGAAAAATTGTACCAAATAACCCCCCTGCAGTTTTGCTTTTCATCTAATTCCAGTATTTTATTCACAGGACATGTTCATCAATTCAGGCACAAATGGTAGAAGAGAAATAGCGGTTATAACAGATGGAATACCTAGTAGGAATTTATCATAATTCCTGAAAAATAGCAACAAATCTACTTAGGATACTGGTGGCACTGGTAAAGTTGAGGTAGTTAAAAAGGACGATATTGAGATATGCTCCCTGATACTGTCTTCAAGCGGAAAAGCTTTTAATATATACATCTCTATCATGTGACAATGTGGATTTCATTGAGTATAAGCAAAGAAAAATGGTTTCCTAAGGTCTTCATAATTATAAGTTCCTAACTGGTATAAAAATCACTGATATTATGCAATTCAGCTGAAAGAGTTTTAAAATAAAATCTGTTGTAAGAAAACTATATTATATTCAAATGAAGGAGCTAAATTATAACAGTAAGTCTCTGAATTCTATGATAATTTCTGTTTTGAATTTCTCCCGTAGGAAGATATTCCTTTAGATAAAAATAAAAAAAAAAATCAGAAGAGAACATTTAGCTTACAATAATGGTGCTGTACTGACATCAATCATAAATTATCATCTCCAGTATCTACCAATCATCAAGGAGATGATGAGTGTTTCAGTAGAGACTGACGTACTATTTTCAGGACCTAGGAAGTCTCCACAATTTGCTTCAGATAGATAGTTATGCTGCCTAAGCTGGCTGATTACCATTTCCATCCAATTGTAGAGAATCTCCTCAATTCCTCAGAAAGAGACAAGCAAACAGCATGCTTTAATTCCAGCAGAGGGAGTACAATCTGCAAAGGAAGAGAAATAGCAAACAGGAAGATGGACGTGAATGTTTATTTAAGTTCTTCTACTCTTTCAGAGCAACAACTGCATAGTCCATCAAAAAGTTTCTCCTCTGTGCCTACATATAGAGAAGACTTAATTAGATGCTACCTGAGTTATAACTATGTACTAAAGCACTAACTTTGAGCATTTTGCTACATGAAAGGTAAGGTGACTAGATTTTTCTACAATGTATGTTATTAGGAAAAAAAAATCTTTTCATCCAACTTGATCAAACATCGCAAACGTTGTCTTGTCTACTTGGGAGATATTTTTATAATCTTAATTCAAGACTAAGGCATGTACTGAAAGAATTAATGCAGTTGAACATGTTACGATTCTTGAAAGTAGAAAACATTGGAGGAATTGCAATTATAGACACCAAAGAAAATGTTACAACCTAAATAATAGCGATAAATGCTTGCTAGAGAATGGGCGATGAAAGTACATTTGTTATCTGATAGTCCTACTACCAGTTATATGCATTCTTGTATGTAGAGCATGCCATACCTGGTACATTTTTTTTCATTTCCCTAAATGAAATAAGGATACATCCATTCACCCTTTTGCATTATAGTAGCTGACAGTAGATGTAAGGCAGAACCACTGAGCTTGATTTTACATGCCAACGTAAACAGATTAGTGTCATCTATACCTTCATTCATTAAATAGTCCTGATATTTTGTTGATAAATGTGCTGAATGCCAACATACAGAGGGTTCTGTTTTGCTGGTTGCAGTGGTTATCAGCATCTGTCATTTTGACTCAGCTGAGTAATTTCTCTTACAAAGAATTTCATATGATTTGTACCTTAATGAGACAGTTTTGTTTAACAAATTTTTATCCAATAGGCCACTACATTTTTATATAATAAATAGCTGCCCAAGTGTGATAAAATGTACAGACATTATACTGATACTTTATTTTTTTCATATGGGTGGGCAAATCAAGGTCATTTGTTGAATTGTTAGAGTGTTCAAATACCAACACATTTTATTTTTTTTATTCTGCATGTGTGTTAATGGTAGTGTTACTTATTTGACATGGAAACAACATGAAAAAGTGAGAACATTTTTCTGATTGTAAGATTTTAGAAAGAAAACATTTAACTGCTACTTGGATTCAGATAGCTAATTTACAAAAGCCAATGTTAATAAAAGTCAATTTATTATACTACCATACTTAACTACTAATAATGGCGGTCTATATTACTTCCTCGAAAACCCTGTTCAGTGAACGGCCAACCGAAAACCAAATAAAATTTCAAACCCTTCACCCCCCCCCCCAACTAAATATACCAACTCTGAGATCTCACTTCAGTGGAGAAAAGGGCAAATTCCCGACGATAGCCAAGCGTTTTGTTCCCCTAGGAAAAAATTCACAGAAATGGCCATTCATGAGAGTTAGATTTCACAGGTTATTGTTCGGCGAAAAAGTGTTTGCTGAACAGGGTTTTCAAGGATGTAATATAGACCCATAATTCCATATTTAGAAAGAAATTAACTATCTTATTAACTTATTTATGAACAGAGAATACTAAAATGAAACCCTAGGATTCAGAAAGCATCTCAACACTTGTTGGTCAATTTTCACAAAGGTGATAAAACGAAATTCACAGGCAGCCATGACCACATTGCAAAACCGCATCATTAACTGATAAGCTTTTCGCTGAGTTAAACTTTAGCTAATACTAGTGTTGTTAGATTTTATACCACTACTGTTATCTAGAAGTGTCAGAGCTGATGGTGGTAGTGTTTTCCCTGGCATTGGTATTTTCTTTGGCAACTCATGCATCATGTTGGCAAAGTCACCCTCGCAAACACATGTTCAGACACCATTCACATTCATGTGCTAGCATGCACGCGTGCACACACACACACACACACACACACACACACACACACACACACACACACACACACACACACACACACACACACAGATTCTCATAATCATTGGTATGTGTTCATTGGTTTGAATAACACACACACACACACACACACACACACACACACACACACACACACACACACACACACACACACACACACACACACACACACACACACACACGCACGCACACACGCACACACACACACACACACACACACACACACACACACACACACACACACACACACACACACACACACACACACACACACACAGACACACACATACACACACTCTCACACTTGTGCAGTTTCCTTCATGCCCCTACAGACATGCATTTACAGTCCACACACAAACACAAAACACACTCCACTTCTACTCCGTACCTACCTGCAGCACAACCATTTTCACAGGAGTAAATGAGTGTCAGCAGTACTTTTATGGTGTTCATTTTTTCCTCCAACAGTGAAAATTTATGCAGTGTAAATTGGGAGCTGCTGGCTTTTTCATGGGGAATAACATGGCTAATTAGCATTAGCCACTCCCTCAGGTTGCCACTTTGTACGAAGAACTGCCCTCCATATTGTGGCTTACATTACCACAGAACCTGGTAGGGTAGAAAAGGAACTGGAAAGGCTCACCATGAAGGCTTAAGTAGCCATGCTATGGTTTCTCCCTCATAGAAATCCTTTCTGAATCCCAGCCAAAGATAGAAAGTATGGCTTAGAGGAGGAATGCTTTGTATCTCCTATATTACTGAGAAATTTGAAAACGCTCATTTTGCTGGTTTGGCTAGCACCTGTGACAAGATTGTTTTATGTTTTTGAATTAACATCTATAATTGGCAATGATCAGATTAAGAAATGTATTACTGAAAATTGGAAAGCCATTTTAGGGAGCAGTGAATTGACTGAATTCAATGTCTCTCGCCTTCTTTTATTTCATAAAAAGCTTTATGTGAAGCCCCTCTGCCCTCCTTATTCATCTTTGCCAACCATAACCCTAATACTCCTTCTGCCCCAACCCTAAGCATACACATTATATTTCTAAAAAACCCTTACCTAACAGTATCCCTACAAAATGACATTTGATCTCATTTTAGCTAGTTTACTGATATAAGGCTTTTTTAGTAGGAAAGAATTCAATGTTTTGTGATTCACTGTTATAAGTCATTCAATCTTTTGTGGTTGTCCCTTTTTTGTTTTACCATTTGTGATTCTCTCTTTTGAGTTTTCTACCTTTCATGATGTAGCCATTCATATATGTATATCTGCATCTATGTCTATCTATATCTATCTATCCACACCAGAGGTCAATTCCTTGTTGGTCAGATCCAAACACAAGTTAATCACCCTAGACGTTCACATCCTGCCCCCACCCCCCATTTGGGAAACCACTGTAAAAAAATTCTCCAAAGCCAACTTCATGCTTCTTAAGACAGAAGTGGCAAACTTCACAACACCTACGCTGACGAACAATAGAGGTACGACTGCTGAATCCTACACAAATGCACTTTATAAGCACTTACACGAGTGCATGGATCGTGCAACCCCTAACAGAACCAAGATACTATCCTCCAAAAAAAGGAAGCCAAACTGGTGGCCCCCTGTCATAAACAAACTCTACAACAGAAGAAAGAAACTGTTGCAAAAGAGAGTAAAATCCCATGATTGGAGGAACTCCCTGGTCAGCCTCAGTAAGAAGCTGAGATCCCTCATAAAATCCTCCAAAGCTAGTTACGAAAACAAAATTGCCACTGATTCTAAAGACAACCACAAAGCATTCTATAGCTATGTCAAGAATGTCAATGGCAACACTCAGATTTGCTTTGAGTTACAGCACAATGGCACTAAATATACAGAACCAACTGATATTGCCAACACCCTGGCAGATAGGTTCAGTGCTAACTTTGCCCCATCTCATCCCCTAAAGGGCCCATCTCTATACCGGAAGAATGCAAAGTTTTTGTAATCACAGCTGCACAGATAAAAAACACACTCTCCAAAGCCAAGAACACAGCATCCATGGGAACTGACAACATCCCAGGCTGCGTTCTACACGAACTACAGAACTAACTGGCACTCCACCTAAGTACCATGTTCAGTCATAGCCTCACCTCAGGCTTTGTGTCCAGTGAATGGCGCACAGAAAAGGTTATCCCACTCCACAAAGGGGAGCCACCATGGACCCTGGGGACTACCACCCCATTAGCCTGAAGAGCCTGGTCTGCAAGGCTATAGAACGTATCATCATGGAACTTATAAACAATGACATTGGTAATCTCCAAACTCTGGACCCCACCCAGTTCGGGTTTGTAAAAGGCAGATCATGTCTCCTAAACCTGATAGACTTCTTTGAAATGGTCACCAAAGCTGTAGATGAGGGTAAGATGGTTCACACAGCCAATCTAGATCTCGCCAAGGCTTTTGAAACCATTCCACACTCTGGCATTATAGATAAACTCAATAAACTAGGTATAAATCCCTATGTCACAAGATGGGTTGCCAACTGGCTCACTGACAGAACCCACACTGCGAAAGTGGCAGACTCCAAATCCAACCTTAGACCAGTGACAAGTGGAGTACCACAGGGTTCAGTCCTGTGTCCTCTCCTGGTTAGTATCTACTTCTCTGAAGTACAGGCTAACACAGAATGCCTTTGGCTAATGAAGTTTGCAGATGACTGCAAACTAGGAGCCATAATCAAAACTTGTAATGATGTGGACATCCTACAAAAGGGCCTCACTGAGACAGATGCCCGGTGTCAAAGCCATGGCCTCATGCTCAATGCCAAAAAGTGTATTGTCATCCCTTTTGGCAAAAACTCTGTACCCATGAACTACCACATAGGCGATAGTCTACTTAGCACTAAGTACAAACTCGAAGTAAATAACACTAAACAAATCAAAAAATAGTATCCAACACACTCCAAAAAGCTCCAAATGGAATAGACTGCAAATGTTTATCGTTATTCTACTTAACACCGAAAGTGTGATAAGAGACCTTGGGACACAGGTGGACAGTTGTCTCTACTTTGATAATCACATCGCCACAGTAGTCAGGAAATCCTTCTACATGGCACACATCATCACAAAATGTTTCTCATCCAGGAAAAAAAAGGTCATTGTTCCCCTCTACTCGTCACTCATTAGACCCATTATAGAGTACAATGCCCCTTTTGGTATGTACCTCACAAGACATCTACAACAACTGGAAAGGCGACAAAAATACCTCACAAAGAGGATTACCAGCTTCAAATAAATTCCCTACACAGACCATCTAAAAAAACTCCAGCTTTACTCTGCCGCATACCGCCTACTCAAAGGTGGTCTCTGACTAACATACAAAGCTATGTCAAACCCAGAGCTGTTGGACATGCTCCACTTAAAGAAATCCCAATCCCTCTGAGCTACACACTCTAGGGATCTAAACCTTGTCAGCACAATAAACAGAACATGCTGGAGGGATAGATTCCTGTCTCAGAGACTTCCCATACTCTGGAACAAACTACCTATCTATATCAAACAAAGCTCTGTATTAGCACTCTTCAAGAAAAATCTTGATGATTGGATGGGAGCTAGGAAATTCACCCTGGGGATCACTTCTCTGGCTCTGCTTGACAGGGGCACAGAAAATACTTTTCTTGGGTGGTGAAAGCCAGGATACCTTTTGGCTAGGCTTATATAGGCCCTAGGGCCAATAGCCTAGTACCTACCTATGAACATATATATATATATATATATATATATATATATATATATATATATATATATATATATATATATATATATATATATATATATATATATTTATATATATATATATATATACAGAGAGAGAGAAAGATATCCATCCATCCTCAACCTTTTTTCCCATGATGTAGCCATACATATATGTATATCTGCATCTATGTGTGTGTGTGTGTGTGTGTGTGTGTGTGTGTGTGTGTGTGTGTGTGTGTGTGTATATATATATATATATATATATATATATATATATATATATATATATCTATATATGTGTGTGTGTGTGTGTGTGTGCGTGTGTGTGTGTGTGTGTGTGTGTGTATGTATATATAGAGAGAGATATCTATCCATCCATCCACAACCCTTTTTCCCATTTTTGCAGATGTGGTTGGAGTATTAATTCAACAGTGACAATCATCTAGAGCCAAGATTTACACTGCCTGGTGGCTAGCTCTGACCTTGTACTTCTTCCATACTACACACTCGAATGCACACTCATACCTGAAGTATTTGAGTGTTGTTCTTCTATCTTGTGTTAGCTTCAGCATGTTTTATTCAGCTGTTTCGGTGTTTGCAATGCCTTTTCTTAAAGATTTTTTGTTTTTGTTAGAGAAGAACTTAACTTTGTTTTACAAGTTTTGTTCATACTTAATGTATTTTTTATCATTTTTAATTGCATTTATATTACTTTCCATTCTCAGCCTGTCTCTTTTTGTGCTTTTATACTTGTGCTTCTGCTATTTTGAGTGTTGTGGTTGGGCTTCAGTATTCATAGGCATAGTAACCACATGCACGCACTCATATGGCCCACTATATTTTGAATAGTGTTGTGGTATACCGCTCATTTATGAACATAGATCAGGGTAGTTCACTGTCATGGTGTTATACGATGGTACACAGGATTACCTTCCACACCCTGTCCGAAGTGGTCTTGTGCTCAGGATCCAGGAAGCACTGTGTAGCAGAACAAAGCTACATTGCACAGCATTGACAGGCAACTTATTAGGGTATCTTAGACATTATACGTAGCTACAGAAGCCACTTAGTAAAGTATAATACATCTTACTGCACTCTGTCACTGCTGTGGTATTACTATTCATTGTGTCTGAGAGGGATTCATATAAAGGTTTCACTCCTAGGAGTCATCACTGTATTATATTATTTAGAGGATCTGGATCAGCTCCTGTCAGAGATCTCAATGGCAGGAGCTATTGGCATCACTGGGAGGGGTATCATTATACTAACAGCTGCATTACCATTGAATTATAAACCAGTGGATTTCTTTGGGTTCCCCCATTGTCACTAGTCTCACATGAGATAATTGGCTATGCTTAAAATGGCAGTTAGCCTAGTGCTAATTTATGAACCTATAAATGATATATATTTCAAGAGGAGGATGATTTCCATGTCCAGCTAAATTGCTTGTCTTTAGTTTTTTTTTCTTAATTTGTGGATTTAGAAAGATATGATATCTATTTTTCTTTAACACTGTATTCATTTTATTATTTTATAGTTTCCTTACCCCATGGAAGTACAGAAATGCATCGGTGTTAGTCCCTTAATATATATATATATATATATATATATATATATATATATATATATATATATATATATATATATATATATATATATGGTTCCCCTGACTTGTGTATTATACCTGAATGTTATTCTATATGTTATTATATGTGCCCCGGATTCTGCAAGCTCTGCACACGGAGTGCAGGAATAGTGCAAGAACTGCTGCATGCAATATGTCCGACGAGCGATACAGGAACGAGCTCCCGAGATGTGCAGGAATGCTCCTACACTATTCCTGCATGGACACCACTGCTATATGCTAATTACACCATTTGCTGGTGAAAACCATGCAAATGAGATGAATTAGTGATCCAGGAAGCAGGTAGGCATCTGTGCAGGAATAGTATAACCTGCAAAAATGTATTCGGTTACTAACTGAATACATTTCTACAAATTACATAATGGAGGCATCACAGCTCCAAAGAAAGCATGTATTCAATCTAGTAGGCATGCCAATGGCCAAATATATGGCTATTGGCATGAAAAATAGTTGCAAATTTATAAAAACATATATATTTTTTGGCCTATTTCGGCCGTTTAAGTGAAGGGCAATGGTGCGCAAATGGGATTGTCCCAAAAATAAGAAAAAAAGTGGAAATAAGCTTTTAAACCCAAATCAGCATTTTTGCCATGATAGTCAATGGCATGCATAAGACAACAATACCAGGGAATAGTGGTTGCTAAGGTTGAAGGCTCACTGTGAGTGTGATAACTATAAATTAACATTCTGTTTTATGCAAATGAGGGGATTGATACTGAATCACAGACTTCCTCTCAGTGTTAGCTTGCACCCAAAGGTGTAGGTGCAGCTACACCATGGAATAAGTATAAGAGATAGATGACCTCATAAGGGGAAGTGTCATGCAGGCTGTAAGCTTATTGGAGCTCTGTGGCCCATGTTTACCCTTAGCTAAGCTCAGCTAAGGAAGGGGATGTGTTTGAGGCTGCCTAGCAGTATTTACATTGCCTAAATGGGTGTGTGTGCGCCGTGCACCAGGTTTTAAAAAAAATAAAACAGGAAATAGCAGCTCTGTTCACATCTGAGCACTGGGTATGTGCGCCACACCTCGGGGCTTCAACAGTAAGGCAATGGGAAGGGAAAACAGCAGTAGGAAGGCAATCAAGGAGAACTAGCATAACTGGCAGGTGACGTATCAGAATCAGTCAATTACACATGGAACAGCCTAGCACACTACTATAAACTGCAAACACCTTCCAGTCTGGTTTTTCCCACAATCTCTACACCACTGGTGTACACAGATGGGGACATTTTACCTGACAAAACTAACAAAATGTTAGGGGCTGGTGTTGCTCTCACACATCAATATGTGGAAGAGGCTGAGGGTGGTGAGAATGTGAATACTGACAACCAACCCACAGTGAGGAGAAGGAGAAGAGTGTACAGATCCAGGGTAACCTACCAGGTGCTACATGAGCTTGAGATAGTGGAATGCTATAGGGTGGGCAGAGACATTCTACAGTAAACTGTTGAGCTGTACCGGCCACGCCGCACACACAGAACCAATAGAGGGGAACCATCCCAGTGGATACCAAGGTATGTGTAGACTTAAGAATACTAGGCAAAGGTACCTTCCAAAGTGCAACTGGGGATATCATGGGGATCTTACAGGCATCAGCATCCACACCAGTTCCTGGATGCCATGTCAGCACATGCCGGTGAGCACATATATTTCCTCAACACCCATGAGGCATTGACCAGCAATATGTGTCTCTTCCACCAAATAGCAGAATACCCTGAAGTAGTAGGTGCTATAGACTGCACGCATATACACATCAAAGCACCACCTGGTGAGTGGGGTAGGGTCTACATAACTTTCAAGGGATTCCCCTCCATCAACTGCCAGGTTATGTGCAATGCCCAGGGCATTATCTTGAATGTGTGCGCTGGCAGCCCTGGAAGATATCACGACTCCCACATCTGGCATATGACACAGCTGTAACAGTCATTTGCCAGTGGCGACATCCCATATGGCCACCTAGTGGGGGATGCTCATTACGCACTGGAGCCATGGCTGATAACACCCATCAGAAATGCACAAACACACCTGAACAAGAACTCCATAATGAGGCACAAGCACAAACCAGAATCATAATAGAGCATGTGTTTGGGATGCTCAAGTCACGGTTCCACTGCCTGGACATATCTGGTGGAGCCTTGCAGTACTCTCCATCTACATGGACACAAATGTTCATAGTATGTGCCATGTTACACAATAAGATCCTGTGGAAACAGCTGCAGCAGAAACAGCATGGGCCAAGGCCACACAGCCCCTCACCATTGCTAAGGCCATTACAGGCACAGAGGGACTTGGAGGAGGAACAAACTGAGCCTGCACATGTAGGCAGAAGGAGGCATGCCCAGTATGCCCAGGCTTTGGCAAAGATGCAATGCATAGCACATACACTGACATGGTAGGAACCCAAGGAATGACACCTCTCTTTGACTCGCACATAAAGTAAAAGGGATGCTAAACATGACACTACCTGTGCTTTACCATGTATAGGGAGTGTACTGTGTGCATCTGACATAGTTATCCCTCCAGCACCATCCTCAATACTGGCACAGCCACAAGGTAAGTCACTTTTCCTATCAATTGCTGAATGGAGTAGTATGTTCTGCTAGTTGTATCTATGGTATGGATGTGAGCATGCAAGAGAATCGGATGGCTGAATGGGATGGCAGCAGATAGTGGATACCTATATGGGCAGCATGAAATCCATAACAAATACTGGTGTCAACATACTAGGCAGTACTAGACAAGTTGACAAATCACACTGCAGTACATGTGGTGGCCCAAATTTGTGTCCATAGGACACACACATGCATGTCAGTGAGGCTCACAAACCCAACACCAGCCTCAGCCAGCAGGACAGGTGTAGATGACCATAAAGAAATGCTGGGCTAAGGCATCCGATTGATGGCAGTGGGGAACAGCCCCCCTCCAGACCTACACAGACAGACTACAACAGGTCTGAGAGTTGTATGTTAGTTCTGAAGGGTAAGAAGTCTGAAACTGAAATGTAGGTCAACAAAACCTAAGATCAGTACTCTACTGATATGCTTCCAGTCTGCATGATAGGTCAGAATGCAAAATGAAATGGAAGCCAACAGAGTACCTTAAATACCAGTACAGTCATAGCAAATGTTTAAAGTCTTCAGGTGTGCCCCCCCTACAATCCTATGTAGAAATGCAGTAACATGTACATGTGGGTTTAATAACAGTGGAGCACAGATTACCTGAGCTGGCCCAATTTACAGGATAGATTGTTGCATGTGTACAATATGCAGGGGTCCATATGTTAGGTTGTTGTGTGCTCAATATTGTCTGGAAGTCGTCAGCACGTAGGCATGCAGAGTTGTGTCCCGGTGGCCTATGGCCAGTACTGTTGATGACAGGGCCATGTTTTGACAACTGCAGTGCCAACCACAATGCTTCTCAGCAATACCCATGTCAGCAGTCATCCATACTCACTGTCCAGATGTCAATATCCATCACCGACTGAAAGATGGACACACCATGAATGTGAGCCCAGACACACACACAGCACACAGGTGGAGGTACCCTAGACAGAGAACATAAAGTGTAACTGTCAACAGCACACATCTTTGGAATTGTACATACAGGTTAGCAGCACATTAGTTGTCTGTGTAGCATGGAATGCCAAAGTAGTCTGGCCAATCAGTGGCAGACCACAAAAGGCACAGTTATGAAGTAATGAGAGACTGCCTATGTCCTCGCACAAGGCAGCATAAGGGGAATGTCCCAGGTATATCTCTGAGTCAGCTGCAAGAAGCTTCCATATCACACATGCACTCAGCTCACCCCACCATCAGCCATAGGTTTATCACAGGTCATATCCTTGTTGTTGGGAATGAGTGCAGTATGAGCCCCACTTCTGTATGGGAATACCTACAGAATGCAGCATGCTGAAGAGATGTCCCATGCAGGTGTGTCCCTAGCTGTAAGCAGCACCCTGCCAGTATCTAGACCAATGGATTAATATGGACAGGAACTATTGGCATTAACACCGCACACTCTTACCCTGTCACCCCAAGGGAATCCTATGGATTGCAGCCTGGGAATGTAGGAGTGACAGAATGCACTGGCCTGCTACAAATTGCCTGCATCACTACTAAATGGCATACAGTCCTCTGTCAAAGGCCTGTGCCTCACCTGTAGTGCCAATGTATGTTATGACCAACCCCTAAATACTGCAGGGATGAAGGGACAACTATAGGGATACTTATTTATTTATTTATTTATTTATTTATTTATTTTACATTTGTTGACCGGGATAGTCTGACTAGATCAAAGTCCATTTACAGCGGAGGCCCGGGGAGATAAGCTCCATACATATACAAGTACAACACAAAATGAAAAAAACATAGAAATAAAAATAATATAAAATAGAAATGCAGATAAAAAAGAAAAAAAATAAATACATTCAGACTAAAATAGTACATAATATTAGGAAGAAGATAGAATAACAGAGTGGAGGGTGTAGAAGCATGGACGTCATGGAGTGTGTGAAGTCTGAAACTCTGATGTGTGCCCATACTAAATGCAAACCCAGTAGTGGGTGGCTACAAACCTGCTCATAAACCACAATGTGAAGGAGAACTGACCAGATATACGAGCTGTGCCTCTGGGTAACCTGGGTGAATCTGTATGGCTGAGAGGTACGGCCACAGAAGGATATGGCTATTCTGCTACATTGATATATGTACAAGAAGAGGATCCTCAGCCACCACAGTACCAAGGTGATCACCATTTACACAGACCCTTATCAAGTGGCTGCAGCTACCCCTCCAGAATGGCATGAGTGTGCAAGAATATGTAGGCTGCAGACCACAATACTGGACGCAGCTTCATTCATCTTGTATTTCCCAGGAAATAACTGTGAGCAAATAAGTATATCTGTCAGTAGTTGATGACATAATACATCACAGTATAAAACAGTGCATATGTCTGAATATCTCTGCTAACACCAACCATGTAACACAAGCAGCACAGACACAATAGTTACAGTATCCCACTATGTGTCGCCCATTGTGACTCCATATTGTCAACCTATCTGCAAATACCCTGTAGAAACAAGTTGCCAGCTGTAGGTATAGAACACCAAACCCTAGACTGGAGTAGAACCTACCTGGAATGGATTCACACTCAGTACAGAAGGTCATACTGGACATGCTCCTACACTTAGAGAAATGAAGCCCATGTCTGACAACACAGTGGACTAAACATATTTGACAGTCACAGATGTCTGTGCACACACACTACATTGTACACCATTTGTGCTTTACACACACATCTCCTCAACCTGATTGACTTCTTTGAATTAGTCCCCAGAGCCGTGGATGAGAGTAAGGTGGTCCACACAGCTTATCTGGACCTTGCCAATGCCTTCAACACCATGCCCCACTCTGGAATCATAGATAAGCTTACTATGCTGGCCATTAATTCCTACGTCACTCGATGGGTTGCCAATTCTCTTACTGACAGAACCCACATTGTAAAAGTAGCCGACTCAAAATCCAGCTCCAGACAAGTGACAAGTGGAGTACTTCAGGGTTCAGTCCTGGGACTGCTCGTGTTTGGCATCTACTTCTCTGGTGTACAGGCCAGCACTAAGGGACTTTGGCTAACAAAGTTTGCAGATGACTGCAAACTGGGAGCCATTATTGAATCCCCAAATGATATGGATATTCTACTAAAGGCCCTTACAGAAACAGATGCTTGGTGCCAGAGCCATGGGCTCAAGCTCAATGCCAAGAAATGTATAGTCATCCCCTTTGGGAAAAACCATGAACCCATGAATTACCACATAAGTGGCATTACACTAAACACCGAAAGTGTGATAAGGGACTTAGGGACACAGGTGGACAGTGGTCTCACTTTCAAAAACCACATAGCCACAACAGTCAGGAAATCCTTCTATGTGGCACACTTCATAACTAAGGGCTTTTCATCCAGAAAAAAGGAGGTCATTGTCCCACTGTACTCATCCCTCATCGGACCCATTATAGAGTACAGCACCCCATTTGGTATGTACCTCACAAGACATCTACAGCAACTAGAAAGGCCACAGAAATACCTCACTAAAAGAATCACAGACCTAAAGCAACTGCCCTATGCTGACCATCTAAAAAAACTCCAGATATACTCTGTTGCATATCACCTACTCAGAGAAGATCGCTGCTTAACATACAAGGCCATATCAAACCCAGTGCTGTTTGACATGTTACACATAAAGAAATCCCAATCCCTCAGAGCTACATGCTCCAGGGATCTAAACCTGGTCATCACAATGAACAAAACATGCTGGAGGGATAGGTTCCTGACCCAGAGACTCCCTATACTCTGGAATAGACTGCCCCTACATGTCAAGCTGAGTGCCTCTTTGGCCCTCTTCAAAAGGAACCTTGACGATTGGATGGGAGAGAGGAAATTCACCCCGGGGATCACATCAGTCGCACTGCTAGACAGTGGACCAGGGAAGTAAATATTCCGGGAAGAAATAGCCAGGGAATTTTTATGGCTAGGCTTGTGTAGGCCTAGGGCCAATAGCATAGTACCAACCTATGAACCTATGAACCTATAGATAGGAATACTCACACATATCCCAGGCCAACACACTATAATATGTCAAACATACACACACAGAGATGTGGGGAAGAGAGACACACACAGTGACAGAGACATTTCCATCATGAGGCATGTCCCACCCTCCACACATCCAATTGGCCAATATCACATGATGTGCTGATGTCAATCACTGTAGACATTGCTTTTGGTAGCCCTCAGCCCTATAGTGTCTGTGGTTCTTGTGATAACTGTGTAACATGATAGTACAAATCAGTATTCATCTAGCATTTGTATTCCCAGTCCTGTCAAATGTAAAGTTTTGTGTGACTGAGTGTCTGTCTGTGTTTCCAGAGGAATGGTTTATAGCCCATTCACACACACTGCACTTCCCATTGCCCATGTTAGCACTGCTGCTGATGTGAGTCACCTTGAAATAACCCTCTGGCCAAATCTTAGCTATATAAGCTGCATGGCACTTTTATATATTATATTTGTGCAATACTGTAGTGTAGAAAACTAATTCAGTAGGAGTTCTAATCCCAGACATGGCAGCTATGGAACTCTGTGTGTGTGTGTGTGTGTGTGCGTGTGTGTGCGTGTGTGTGTGTGTGTGTGTGTGTGCGTGTGTGCGTGTGTGCGTGTGTGTGTGTGTGTGTGTGTGTGTGTGTGTGTGTGTGTGTGTGTGAGTGAGTGTGTGTTGGAGATGAATGATTTTGAGGCCATTCATAGTCACTACACCACCCATTGCCCTACTTTAGCATGCCTGCTGATGTCAGTCGCCTTGAAATAACCCTTTGGACAAATGTCAGCACCATAAGCTCCATGGCACTTGTGATAACTGCGTAATGCTGTAGTGTAGCATACTATTTAGGTAGGAGTTCTAATCCCAGACATGGCAATTGTGAAACTGTGTGTGTTTGTGTGAGAGAGTGTGTGCATCTTTGATGATACCTGATTTTATGGGCATTGACACTTACTACTTCCCCCTTACCCCTCCTTTAGCATTGCTGCTGATGTTAGTCACCTTCAAAGAAACTTGTGGAGAGCTCTCCAACACATAAGCTTTGTGGTGCTTGCAATAACTGCATAATACTATAGTGTAGCATACGAGTTAGGTAGTCATTTTTAATCCCAGACATGGCAACTGTAAAACTGTGTGTGTTTGTGTGAGAGAGTGTGTGTGCCTTTGATGACACCTGATTTTATGGACATTGACACTTACTACTCTCCCCTTACCCCTCCTTTAGCACTGCTGCTGATGTTAGTCACCTTTAAAGATACCTGTGGAGAGCTCTCCAATGTATAAGCTCCATGGTGCTTGAAATAACTGCATAATACTGTAGTATAGCATAGTAATTAGATAGGAGTTCTAATCCCAGACATGGCAATTGTGAAACTGTGTGTGTCATTGATGATACCTGATTTTATGGACACTGACTCTTACTACTCTCCCCTTACCCCTCCTTTAGCACTGCTGCTGATGTAAGTCATCTTCAAAGATACCTTGGCACAGCTGTCTATCATGTAAGCTCCATGGCATGTGCCATAAATGCAGAGCAATGTAGTTGCAGTAACTACATAGGTATGGGTTTGAATCTTATCTGTGGCAAGTGTTTGTGTGTGTATGTATGTCTGTATCTCAAAGATTTTGGCCCTATTTACATCCAGTACACATCTCAGAGCCTGACTTTAGCAGTCCTGCAGATATCATCCACCTTAGAAGTACCTGTTGCCAACCCTAAACCATGTAAGGTCAGTGGTGTATGTGGTAAATGTATAACATAATGGTTCATAAAGTTTATTACATAGAAGTTTGAACCTCAAACCTGGCAAATGTAAATGTTCATAGGTTCATAGGTAGGTGCTAGGCTATTGGCCCTAGGGCCTATACAAGCCTAGCCAAAAAGCTACCCTAGCTTTTGCCACCCAAGAAAATTATTTTCCTGTGCCTCTGTCAAGCAGAACCACAGACGTGATCCCCGGGGTGAATTTCCTATTACCCATCCAATCATCAAGATTTTTCTTGAAGAGTTCTAATGAAGAGCTCTGTTTGGCATAGATAGGTAGTCTGTTCCAGAGTATGGGAAGTCTCTGGGACAGGAATCTATCCCTCCAGCATGTTCTGTTTATTGTGGTGACAAGGTTTAGGTGCCTAGAGTGTGTAGCTCTAGGGGTGAATTTCCTATTACCCATCCAATCATCAAGATTTTTCTTGAAGAGTGCTAATGAAGAGCTCTGTTTGACATAGATAGGTAGTCTGTTCCAGAGTATGGGAAGTCTCTGGGAAAGGAACCTATCCCTCCAACATGTTCTGTTTATTGTGGTGACAAGGTTTAGGTCCCTAGAGCATGTAGCTCAGAGGGATTGGGATTTATTTAAGTGGAGCATGTCCAACAGCTCTGGGTTTGACATAGCTTTGTATGTTAGGCAGAGATCGCCTCTGAGTAGGCAATATGCGATGGAGTAAAGATGGAGTTTTTGAGACGGTCTGCGTAAGGCATCTGTTTGCGGCCAGTAATCCTCTTTGTGAGGTATTTTTGTGGCCTTTCCAGTTGTTGTAGATGTCTTGTGAGGTACATACTTAAAGGGGTGTTGTACTCTATAATGGGTCTAATGAGTGATGCGTACAGGGGAACAATGACCTCTTGTTTTCTGGATGAGAAGCCTTTTCTGATGAGGTGTGCCATATAGAAGGATTTCCTGACCACTGTGGCGATGTGATTATCAAAAAAGAGACTACTGTCCCCTGTGTCCCATGGTCTCTTATCACACTTTCAGTGTTAAGTAGACTACCGCCTATGTGGTAGTTCATGGGTACAGAGTTTTTACCAAAGGGGATGAGCTTGAGACCATGTCTTTGACACCAGGCATCTCAGTGAGGCCCTTTTGTAGGATGTCCACATCATTCAGAGTTTCAATTATGACTCCTAGTTTGCAGTCATCTGTGAATTTAGTTAGCCAAAGACCTTCTGTGGTAGCCTGTACTTCAGAGAAGTAGATACCAAACAGGAGAGGACCCAGGACTGAACCCTGTGGTACTCCACTTGTCACGGGTCTAATGTCTGATTTGGAGTCTGCTACTTTCACGGTGTGGGTTCTTACAGTAATCCAGTTAGCAACCCATCTTGTGACATAGGGATTTATACCTAGTTTAGTGAGTTTATCTATAATTCCAGAGTGGGGGATGGTGTTGAATGTCTTGACGAGATCTAGATAGGCTGTGTGAACCACCTTACCCTCATCTATGGCTTTGGTGACTACTTCAAAGAAGTCTATCAGGCTTAGGAGACATGAGTTGCCTTTTACAAGCCCAGACTGTGTGGGGTCCAGAGTTTGGAGATCTCCAATGTCTTTGTTTATGAGTTACATGACAATACATTCCATGGCCTTGCAGACGAGGCTTGTCAGGCTAGTGGGGTGGTAGTTTCCGGGGGCTGTTGTGCCCCCCCCTTTGTGGAGTGGGATAACTGTCATGGTGCGCCATTCAATGGGCACAAAGCCTGTGGTGAGGCTATGATTGAACATGGTACTTAGGTGGGTGCCAGTTCATTCTGCAGTTCATTTAGAAGGCAGCCTGGGATGTTGTCAGGTCCCATGGATGCTGTGTTATTGGCTTTGGAGAGTGGAGTTTTTACCTGTGAAGCCGTGATTACAGGAACTTTGCATTCTTCTGGTATAAAGATGGGCCCTTTAGGGGGTGAGAGGGGGGTAAAGTTAGCACTGAACCTATCTGCCAGGATGTTGGCAATATCAGTTGGTTCTGTATATTTAGTGTCATTGTGCTGTAACTAAGAGCAGATCTGAGTGTTGCCATTGAGATTTTTTACATAGCTATAGAATGCTTTGTGGTTGTCTTTAAAATCAGTGGCAATTTTATTTTCATAACTAGCTTTGGAGGATTTTATGAAGGATCTCAGCTTCTTACTGAGGCTGACCAGGGAGTTCCTCCAATCGTGGGATTTTACTCTTTTTTGCAACAGTTTCTTTCTTCTGTTGTAGAGTTTGTTTATGGTAGAAGACCACCAGATTGGCTTCCTTTTTTTGGAGGATAGCATCTTGGTTCTGTTAGGGATAGTATGATCCATGCACTTGTGTAAGTGCTTATAAAGTGCATTTGTGTAGGATTCAGCAGTCGTACCTCTATTGTCCATCTGTATGGGTGTCGTGAAGTTTGCCACTTCTGTCTTAAGAAGCGTGAAGTTGGCTTTGGAAAAATTTTTTACGGTTGTTTTCCTAATGGGGGGTGGGAGTGGGATGTGGATATCTAGGGTGATTAGCTTGTGGTCGGATCTGACCAATGAGGAGCTGACCTCTGGTGTGGAACACCGGTCACCCATGTTGGTGATGACCAGGTCTAGGATATTGCTGCCCCTGGTGGGGGTGTGGATAAGTTGATCCAAGGCATTGGAATTGATGATTTGCAGAAAACGTTGAGCAAAAGAGTTGGTACATGAGTAGTATTCCCAGTTAATGGTAGGGTAGTTGAAATCACACATTATTAGAGTGTTGGGTTGTACCTTAATATTTTCCAGTGTATCAAGAAAAGAGGAGTGGGAATCGTGGGGCATGGCGGGGGGGTTCTGTAGCAAGCTACAATCTGGATTGCGGTTTTTCCCAAAGTTAGTTGAACTTGGATAATCTCGGATGCATTATGCTGAGCAACTAGTGTGGAGGTGTGGATATCCTTAATGAATATGGACACGCCTCCACCTTTAGTGTTTCGGTCCCGGTTTGGTAGCCGAAAGGTGTGGTATGAATTATATTCTGGTAATGCAGGGGTGCTCACTGGAGCTTTGAACCAGGTCTCTGTCACTGCACAGATGTCAACGTTCTCCATTTTAAGGAGTTCCTTGAGTGAGTGCATTTTGAGGTTTAGACTTCTAGCATTGAGTAGCATTAACCTCAGATTTTGCTTGCTTGTACCTGTTACAGTGGTGAATTTGTCATTTGAACCTTGCCTAAAAAAGGCACTATAGGGGTGGCAAGAGCCTTTGCCAGTATCCGGAATCCCGAGGGCGACAGGTGCAGGCCATCTCTGGCAAAGCAGCATGGCCTGTTGATCATGTCATCCCAGGCAGACAGATACTGGATTCCTTTAGAATGACATCAGAAGCTTAGCCACTTGTTAAAGTCAATCATTTTGTCCTTGTACTGTGGTGTCATTCTGGGTGATGGCAGGATGCTACTCAGGGCTAGGGTCATGCCGGCCTGGGCTACAAGATCAGAGAGCTCCTCCATGTCTCTTTTCATGTAGTCCAGGGAGGTATGTCTCAGGTCATTCACACCAACATGGACAATGACAGAGTCATATTTGTACTTTTTGTGAATAACATGAGTGCATGCATTATGTGGATGATCCTGGCACCTGACAGGCAGCTGACAGTAACTTTTTCCTTGTTTAGCCTGGTGAGTGGAACATCAGTGTGCCTGACTATAGAGTCACCTATGACTAGAGTGCTGGGTACTTTATGTCTTATGGGCTGTAGTTAAGTGGCACACTGAGTATGTGGGCTATGTGTCATTTGGGTTGTGTTGGGGGGATGGAGGTTGCTTGCATTTCTGTTTTGGAAGTCTCTGTTGTTTGGGCAGATTTGTACTGAGAGCCTCCGTGAATGTAGGTGTGTGTTTTGTGGTTCTGTGCGTGTGTTTTGGTGGTGTAGGTTTTAAGGGACTATGTGATGAGTGTGGTGCGGTGCAAGTGTTTACCTTCTCCTCTTGACTGTCTAGGCCAGTCTTTGGTGAAGAGAGCTTTGCTTCCAGTTTGGCTATATAAGTGCATCTCTCACAGGTCGTACTGTTGGGTGGTAGGAGGAGAGGGTTGTCTGTGTACATGAGGCAATTGCTGCATTGTCCCAAGATGCCCAGATTCATCAGGTAGACAGGAGAAACCACCGGGAGCTGACCTTTAGACATGCCTGAAGAGGTGCTTATTTATTAAGTATTAAAAACTGTTTTCCTCTTGACAAGTGAGGAAAATTGAGTGCTGTAGTAATTTGTAACTTATTTAGTGCTTACAATGAGTTCTGAACAATTGTGAGATAAAAGAAACAGATGAGTGCTAAAACTAAAAAGCTGGCTAGTTGCAAGGGAAATTTTGAAGAACAGACTTTATGGCACCAGGAATAGTTTAACCCCAGTTAATTGGGGGGGGGGGGGCTTAGGAGCTCACAAACAGTCCTGGACACAGCAAATCCATATCTGACCTGCCACAGGAAAGGGTGGAAGCAAGCTTAGAATTTTTTTTCCCAGTAAAGTGGAAATGGAGAAAGCTGGAACAGAAGTTAATTCAATGTTAAGAATCTGAGTGGGTTGGCTTTCACAAATGTTCTCTGTTAGATTTAGTGAACTAATGACACTAGACTGGGAGGAGTGTCACAGATCAAATATACAGTATGGGTGGGCAACTGCAAAGCCACCAAGTATAAATAAAATAAGCAATTATAGTAATGCACACTATTACAGTTCCTAGCTGTAGCCACTAAATGAAAGTTTTAAACAGATCAAGGAGCAGACTCGAGAATGCTTTTAACTGTAACAGACAAGAATACACAGAAAAGTTTGGATACAGCACTCACAAACAGAAAATACAACTCTCAGTTTGAAAAAGCAGTTTACAGTTAAGTAATGTTAAAACAGTATAAAACAGTACATAAATGCAGTGAAACAATAAAAAAGCCTTATAACAGTGCAAAAATATAGTAGATCAACTGTATAGCACAATTATAAGCATTTCAGAAGTGCAGTTCAGTGAAATAAGTGTAAGAAATAACTTAGCCTGATCTTGGAATCTGAAGGAATTTCCACTTATGCAATGCAATCCAGAGCCTGTCAATACAAGCAGAACCTTTATAAGATACAGGGTTTATATAGTAGTAAGAATGGAGGAGTTGGAAGATCTGATTACTACTCAGCCCCTGCTATTAACCCAATTACTCATACTACAGAAGGTCTGGAGGCCTCATTACTCTCAATAACAATGAAGACAATCAGCAGAAAATAGCTGCCAGAAACACAGGAAACTCAAACAAAACTTCCAGCCTAGACAACAGGCCTCTCTCAAGATTATGCCACCTGAGCAGAATACAGAAACCTCACTTTAAAAGCATAGAAAGAACACACACAAAGAGAAAATCCAAGTCTCAGTATGAAAAAGCAGTTTACAATTTAGTAATTTAAATAAAAAAGCAATTATAGTAATGCACACTATTACAGTTCCTAGCTGTAGCCACTAAATGAAAGTTTTAAACAGATCAAGTAGCAGACTCGAGAATGCTTTTAACTGTAACAGACAAAAATGCAGAGAAAAGTTCGGATAGAGCACTGACAAACAGAAAATACAACTGTCAGTATGAAAAAGCAGTTTACAGTTAAGTAATGTTAAAACAGTATAAAACAGTACATAAATGCAGTGAAACAATAAAAAAAAAGCTTTATAACAGTGCAGAAATATAGTAGATCAACTGTATAGCACAATTATAAATGTTTCAGAAGTGCAGGTCAGTGAAATAAGTGTAAGAAATAACTTAGCCTGCTCTTGGAATCTTAAGGAATTTCAACTTATGCAATGCAATCCAGAGCCTGACAATACAAGCAGAACCTTTATAAGACACAGGGATTTTATAGCAGTAAGAATTGAGGAGTTGGAAGATCAGATTACTACTCAGCCCCTGCTATTACCCAATCACTCATACTACAGAAGGTCAGGAGGCCTTGTTACTCTCAATAATAATGAAGACAATCAGCAGAAAATGGCTGCTAGAAACACAGGAAACTCAAACAAAACTTCCAGCCTAGACAACAGGCCTCTATCAAGATTATGCCACCTGAGCAGAATACAGAAACCTCACTTTAAAAGCATAGAAAGAACACCAACAAAGAGAAAATCCAAGTCTCAGTATGAAAAAGCAGTTTACAATTTAGTAATTTAAATAAAAAAAACAATTATACTAATGCACACTATTACAGTTCCTAGCTGTAGTCACTAAATGAAAGTTTTAAACAGATCAAGGAGCAAACTCTAGAATGCTTTTAACTGTAACAGACAAAAATGCACAGAAAAGTTCGGATAGAGCACTCACAAACAGAAAATACAACTCTCAGTATGGAAAAGCAGTTTACAGTTAAGTAATGTTAAAACAGTATAAAACAGTACATAAATGCAGTGAAACAATAAAAAAGCTTTATAACAGTGCAAAAATATAGTAGATAAACTGTATAGCACAATTATAAGCATTTCAGAAGTGCAGTTCAGTGAAATAAGTGTAAGAAATAACTTAGCCTGCTCTTGGAATCTTAAGGAATTTCCACTTATGCAATGCAATCCAGAGCCTGACAATGTGTAGGGTAAAATTATTTTGGGGATCTTTCACCCACTATATCACCCAATGCCAGTATTTATGAGGGCTGGTGATATTCCTCACCTTTGACGTACCTTGGGACAGTATCCATCCTATAAGCTCTGTTGCGCTTGCGATAAATGTGATACACTAGATTAGCAATACATAACTACATAGGGGTGTGAATCTTAGTACTGGCAAGTATGTATGTCTGCCTGTTATCCGTATCCTGTGTGGAGGTTGCTATGATTGTGTAATAACATGATCCATTATGGGGCGGGTTTTGCTAAATTATTATGTTGAGGACCTAGTATATGTCACAATGTCCACCTTACAAGGCCAACAAATGTCAAACACTGGAGAGGTTGCTGTAGCCCTACATGTGGCATTATGGATTGGTGAACAATATAGGTAACCCTTCTATTACTCAGAGAACACTCTCCACCCACGTGTCATACACAAACACACTTGGCTAGGCAACCACCACTATATTGGTAGTTCCCTGCATATTGCCTCACAGATAGTAACCACAGTGTGATTGCAGTGGACTACATGCCTGTTGACCACAACAGTGCCACTGACATCAGAAGGTACTTTGATGTGTTACATCTCCTGACTGTGTGTTATCCAGCAAGTAAAAGGATATGGCAACCTGTTCCATCCCCTCAGTAGGCAAATGAATGTGTACAGTGGCCTTTTTGCTATGTTCCCCACTGGACGCCTGCAACAACTGTAGAGTCTGCAAATGTATCCCAAAATGGGAATACCATGCCTTATACACATGCCCTGTATGGACAGATGCCACTAACTCCACTGAATACCCGTATCATGCTGTCAATGTAAGTACAAGTATGACCTCAGTTACATAGCCAGGTCTCACCAAATGAGGCCAGGAAATGCTACATCAGAAGATAACAATCTGTCCAGACAATGTACCCCAGAGACCTCAAGTACACTTCCACATGTCAAAGAACATGTGTGTGGGACATGTGCATAACCCAGGCACTGTCCATGTTATGGAATATAGATCACATACATGGGAAGCAGTGCACATCACTGGCCACCCACAATAGTAACCTAGATGAAAGGATGATTAATACATTATCCACCCTTGGGGACCACTCTAGAGACTACACCCCTGAGCCACGCTGGGGACTATTGTCATGTGGTCTGATGCCAAGGTATTCCCTTGGCCTAGCCTTGTTCAGCCTTTAGGCCCATTCAACTTCTATACACCTGTGAAGCAATGAACCTATGGATCTCAGTACTGGCAAGTGTGTGTGTGTGTGTGTGTGTGTGTGTGTGTGTGTGTGTATGTGTGTGTGTGTGTGTGGAGATGAATGATTTTGAGCCATCACGCTCACTACACCTCCCATTGCCCTACTGTAGCATTCCTACTGATGTCATTCACCTTGAAATAACCCTTTGGCCATGTTTCAGCCCTATAAGCTCTGTGGCGCTTGCGACAACTGGGTAATACTGTAGTATAGCAAACTAGTTAGGTAAGAATTCTAATGCTGATCCTGCCAACTGTGATAATGTGTGTGTTTCTGTGAGAGAGTGTGTGTGTTTGTCTTTGTTGACACCTGATTTTGTGGACATTCACACTTACTACACTTCCCTTATCCCTTCTTTAGCACTGCTGCTGATGTCACTCACCTCCAAAGATAGCTTTGGACAGCTCTTCAACATGTAAGCTCAGTGGCAAGTGCAATAACTGCATAACACTGTAATAGTAATATATAGTCAGATAGGGGTTTGAAACTCACTTCTGGTAAGTGTGTGTGTGTGTGTGTGTGTGTGTGTGTGTGTGTGAACTGTTGGGGGTGATAATATAATGACAGGATCCATTGCAGTGTGGGTTTTGCTACATCATAATATTGAGGACCTATATGTCCCACTGTCCACATTACAAGGCCAACATTTTTCAAACACTGTAGAAGTTGATGTAGACAATCCACAGACATAAGTGTGTACAGCCATGTGCAATTACTATGTGACAGTATGGATTAGTAAACATTATAGACAACTGTTATAATACCCAGATGCCACTTTCCACCCACAGATCATACACAAACACGCTTGGCTCTTACTCCCTTCCTTTCTTACTTTCTCTCTGCCTCTCTCTCTCTCTCTCCCTCTCTGGTTGATGTGGAAAAGTACATTTTTTTTGCATAGGCAGCAGCTTGACTTTTGTAGATAATACTTATGATCAGCTGATGGCCTGTACACAAATTGGAGTCCCCCACTTGCTAATTGCATGTGGAACAGCTGTGGTATCATTCTTATAGCCAACTGCATGGAAACACACTCTTATAACTAAGCACTTCATGTGGGTGTTGGCCCTTTTCCTTCACTGTGAGCAGGACTTCATGTGGGTGTCTGACAAACAGCATCACAGAGGGTAGTTGGAAATACCTCTTACAACAAACACTGTGGAAACAGGCTAACAAACAGGAGGGGGATGCTCCAGACATGGGGATAGAATGTAAGTATTGCTGTTCTACATTTTAAGTAATGATTTAACAGGGTTTGTGTGGATATGGCTGTTATACATGATTTAAAATCTGGCATGACAGTGTTATGTAATTGAGGAAACTCTCACCTGTAGTAGCTACAGACTGCCCAGAGTTTTGAGTCTTAGATGTGGTGTGTTACTCACACATTTCCTATATTTAGAAATGCAGTAGCATACTCTGATGATTGCAGTCAGTACATGGTGACATCCATGTGTGTTACTGACTTCATATCCCTCAGAAGAGATATGTCACAACAAATCCTGTTACACCAGGAATTTCCTCAGTTTATCACAGCAATAAGTCAATATTGGCCCTGTGTTTGTGCCTCTGTCCCCCAAGACTGTCAGCCTTTGCCCATATGTCATGCAGTAAGATGTGCATATGTACAGTATATCATTATTTACTGACATCATTCCTGATAACAAGCCAGTGACATATCAGACTGCTAGACATTTTATGTATAGTAGGCATTATATTTTAGGACAAATCCTGGACATTCTGTTGTAGTCTGTACAGTAGTGAGGTCTGTGTACTTATTGTGATTGTTGACAGAGTGTCAGTTGTGTAGCAGTGTATTGTGAATATGTTACTTGGCCTATGTACAGGCTGTGGTAGATGTCAGTGTTCTTGGTCCTGTTCTAGCTGACATTGCATGCTGCTCCAGTTCCTGGTACCATATTAGTGTATATGTTTGTAGGGCCAGAGTGAGCCATGTCCTATACCACAGTCAGGCATCAGATACACTGTGAATTGGGCCAGTATATGTAGGGTTAGTGTGTAAGTGGCAAATATGAGGATGGTTTTGTTCACACAGTCCATATACTGTACTATTAATTAGGCTTACCATAATGTGACTGTAAGTGTGTTGAGATTTGTTGTGGTTATGCACTTTCACACTGGTGTCTGTTACTCCATGCTGTTACATGCCTGTAGTGCCTGCTATATTTGCAAGTACATGTGTATTACCCCATAGGAAACTTGGGTCAATGTTGTGGCAGTCTGCCTGTAGTTTACACAGTGCTTTGTGACATGCCTAGCAGCTCAGTGTATTTACATAGTGTGATGTTATGTCCAGATATTTGTCAGATGTACTGTTGCCTGGCTACCATATGTGTTTTGTATTTCTGAAAAAGCAGTGGGATGCTCTGAAGGTGTATGTCACTAAGTAGTGGGAAGTATGTGGGCATGGGACCTCTGCTCCTTGGTTAATATGTGTTAGGACAGACAGAAGGGTGTGAATGCATCAACCGTGTGAGCTTATCTATTCCAGTATTTGTGTGATATCCCCATTTTTATGGCTGTAAACATCCCCTTTGTCAGGCTTGGTCCACACGTCTTGCACCAAGGAGTTCTGTGTATACCTCTGGACTGACCAGATTGTTTCAGACTGTCCACATTTATTGGTCATATTTCTGCTGTATTCCACAAGATCAATACTGTGATTTGTGTGGTACTTCACTATGATGATTTTATAGTTCATAGTTCATAGGTTCATAGGTTCATAGTTTAGTACTAAGCTAACTGCCCTTGTGAGACATTATGAGCCTAGCCAATTATCCCTTGTGAGACTGAAACCCTGCACCTTGGGTGTGTAAGACAAACACCTTAGCCATTAAGCCACCTTCCCAACTGATGACGTACATGTCAGTATCAGAAGTGACTTCCTACACAACATGTCTGTTGACACAAGCCCTGTTACTGTAACAACATTCTACATTTATACCTGCAATACTTTACATTCCCTTGCACTAAGAGATTAAGACTTATGGTGTTGAGGTATGACTCCACTACATGTTATGGGCATATGTTTTTTATATATATATATATATATATATATATATATATATATATATATATATATATATATATATATATATATATATATATATATATATATATATATGTGTGTGTGTGTGTGTGTGTGTGTGTGTGTGTGTGTGTGTGTGTGTGTGTGTGTGTGTATGTGTGCGTGTATGTACATGTATACATAGATCTACATATGTATATCTATATCTATTATCTATATATATATATATTTTTACATATATTTACATATATATATATATATATATATATATATATATATATATATATATATATATATATATTCATATACTTGTTATGTGTAAACATGAGTACATTATATGCCTTCTCAGATGCATCCCACCATATTTATCTGATATGTGTATATTTAGATATAAAAAAATGACTGATTCAATACTATTTTCACTTACAAGTACTAAACAATTGTAGTAGTCAAAGCAGTTGTTCACTACTATTCAGTATGTGTACTGAATGATATATTTGAAAAACAACAGACATCTTCACAGCTCAGATGGCTTAGTGGTTAACTGCTGTGACTATAGTGTACAGGTTCCTGGGTTCAGATTTGCAAGGGCTGTTTATTTTGTGCTAGGCAGAACAAGGACTGTTGGATACAGAGTGGTTAAGGCAGTTTTGAGCAGCTTTAAGCGGGTTTGCTCAGCTTTGCGTGATGGTAGGTGGTTCTAATGTACAATTAAATGAATAGGGGCTTAAACAGTGTAGGCTTCACTTACCAGTGTGCAAATGTGCTTAGCATTTGCATTTAAGCAATGCTTATACCTGCTAACCATAACTCAACCCTGGTAACCAGTGATCACATTCCAGTCTGATAAAATAGCAGGGTAATGACATCTTTTATAAGTGCATTTAATTCCATTTTCATAACATGCTTCTATGTGCTATCATTACAGAGCAAGGGGTGTGAGTATACTGTATGTGACACCTGAGTATACATGGCTAGTACAACAATCTTTTCTCTTTGTATGTGTTTCATACATGGATAGTATCCCAGGTTATATTCAGAGACACTTGCATGTATTGTATCATTGCATTACTACTTTTAACAGTGCTTTTCCAAGTAAGAGTAGATTGCAGATTGTAGTACTGGAACCATACACCCCTGCATGCAAAGCTGGACTCTGAGTACTGACTATTGTGTTCTTGGTGTGTGAGCTGTATGTTATTAAGTATGTCCTATTGGATATCGATCAGATATGTGGATCTTAACTGCAGACTACTATGTATTTAGGACATATCATTGACAGCTGCTGTCAGGTAGTAATGGTATACCTTTCAGTGTCAGACGTCTATCTGTCAAAACATTCATCCTAATGCAAAACCTGTTGGGTAGCTGATTTCTGTCTGTCCTCTGTACAGATGTGCAGATGTCAGGTATCCATATTGGCTGCTTACAGGAAAGCTATGATTGACTGACACTGACATGTTTACCCAGCTGTGTTATGAATGCCACAGCTAGGAAACACCACCCAGTATCCACCTAATGCCATGGATACCTCAACCAGACTACCACAGTCAACAGAACATGCCTGGGTACAGGTCTCTAACCCAGACACTGGCCATGTTATGTAATATATGTTGCATACATGTCAATTGGAGCACCTCACTGGCCCTCTGCAAGAGAAAACCAGATGACTGGATGTTGAATTTAACTGTCACCCTGGGGATCACTCAAGTGGTATTGGTTGATAGATGGCCTGCTAACAAATGGCAGGTGGCATGATACCATTGTGCCCACATGCCCTGCTCTTCTCATCTGTCCATGGACATTAGCCTAGTACACTCCTAGGAACACCTGCACCTATGGACCCCAGTACTGACAAATGTGTCAGTGTGCATTACTGAGAATAACAATGTCTGTGTGTTTGTAAACTTGTAGTTGACAATACTCTGAGGGCCTTCTCACCCACTACCCCACCATTGCCATACTTAAAAATGTCTGCTGCTGTAATTGACATTAAATGCACCTTGTTACACTCTTCACCCTGTGGGCTACCTGGACCTTGCAGTACCAGCATAACACTGTTCTACAAATGGGTAGATAGGCGTGGGTTAGCCTCTGAGTCCTGGCAAGTGTATGTGTGTGTGAGTGTGCATATTTGTAGGAGACAGCATTCTGAGGCCACATTCTCCAAATACAATAAACCTTGTCATACATTATAAAGGATAGTGATGTTGCTGACATTAGGAGAGCCATGACAAACCCTCACCCTACTATCCCTGTGGCATGTTCAATAAATGCATATCCCTGTAGAAGCACTGATTAGATAGACAAGGGGTTGTATTTCAGTCCTGGTCAATGTGTGATTGTGGGTATGTCAGAGCATTATCATGGGTTTCACTGAGTACAATATCCAATGTGGGGTGTGGGTGCTGGGTATACTGTCTTTACACCATGGCACCCCAGTACATGTTCCAAGGTCCACTGTATGAGGACCGCTGTCACCATCAACCATACAGGTAAGTGATGATGCTATCCAGCCCAATGATGCATGTGCTGTGTGCAAAAACTCTGTAACAGTATGGACTCATTGACAAGGTAGTTAGCACTGCTAAACCCAGGTCTGTCAAATGTGTCTATGACTGTATGTGTTTGTCAATGTATATATGACAGTATGCCCTACTATGTATTGTTAATTAACACCCAGTATATCCCCCATTACCATACTGTACAAGGCCTGGTGATGTTCTTCACTTAGGAAACTCAGGACACACCTCACCCTAAAAGCTCTGTGGTGTGTGCCATTAAAGCCAAACACATTAGTAACAATAAGTACCTAGGTAGGGGTTCTACTCTCAGTGTTGCCAATTAAGTGTGTGTGTATATGAAGGGATCTACTTCAGCTTGCAGAAAATATATGTCCCAGGAGATCATTTGTCCAATAACTAACTGGCTAAATGTAACATTTCAAAGCAATCATCTTGTGGATATACATTCAAGCAAAACTAGTAGTGGATTTGTACATGCCCTCCTCCCCACTGTAGAGCTGTACAGTGATATTGTGATTTGCCGTTATTTAGATCAGGAACAGTTGCCATTGCAATACTGGTGTATACACTGCTGTAGTCACTGTATAAGGGTAATGTTTCAGACATGTCCCTACTGTAGGCCATTTGTCCCACCATTATGTTCATCTCTGTCCACACATCTTGCACTGACAGGTTGTTAGGTATACTGCAGGACTCTTATATACCCTTCTGATATGCCACCATGGTGACCACTGTGATGCAGTGCAGTTAACAGCAACAATAAGTGAACATGTACAGCATGCATTATGGGTAGATGTGTTAAAATGTGTGCAATGGCCATAAAATTTTTTTGGGAAAAAATTGCCCTTTTTTTTTAAGGTGAGAGTGGGACGTTGGGGAAGGATATACCTACTATATATACTGGGGAGGTAGGTTGGGTAGGAAGATAGACAAGACAGCATACAGGGGCAGTGTATGACACACATGGGAGGGGTAATCACCTTGGACGGGGAGGGGTGTTTGGAAATCGGAAGCCCATGAGCTCCCAAATGGAAACAGTGGGACTGAGGTCCCCACCCATGGGCAGTCACTGCTGCACCTTCATAGCCCAGAAGGTGGCTGTGCTGGAGGTTGAGCAGGAGTGGCAGGCTGACCCTCTAATTGCACCACGTGGCCCTCAAGCTGGCGTAGCAGATCTCCAAACTCCCTTTGGAGCTCACTACGGACCAATCCCTGGACCTGGCTTTGGTTGACAGTATCCTGTCTGGGCCCGCTCTCGGGGGAGGGTGAGCCCCATCCCCTGAGGTGGTTCTACCCAAAGGTGGTGCAGGACCAGTGGACGAGGAGGTCCCACGGTGGGTCCCACACATGCTGGGGCCCAGTGACACAGACAGATGAGGTGGGAGAGGTGGGTCCACTGGGAACGGCCTTCCCAAATGTGCTATGGTATTGCAGTTTTAGAACATATGTGAGTTAGTAATAGTCAACACAATCCAGGATTAGTTATAATATCATCCATACATATTCCCATTAACCCAAAACACCAGATTTGGAACAATTGCATAACAAACAGAACACATGCATATATGGAACCACAGTGGCCATTACAACAGCATGCAGCTTACATTGATAGCAACAGGCCACCAGTGATAGTATTTCAACATGGAACATGAATAGAAACACATTTCAATATTTATTGAACAATAGGACATATGTCCCAACAGTAGGTTTTGTGTAAACATACCCATTGATTTGTGTATTTAGATTATTGTTGCAGATATGGTGAGGGGGGAGATGTCAATTAACAACTTATATATCCTTGTAGTACTCACAACTTTAAATGATCATTACTCTAATCATTAAGATACAGGTATTATTACAATACCCTATGGCCTTGGTTTGGGTAGTGGTATGTTTGTACACAGTGTGTACTTCAACTGTCTTATAGCTAAATCCTTACATCTCTTACCTGGTAGACCTGTGGAGGGAATGTTTGTTAATACTACCTGACTGTTTCTACACATATTCTAAGATTCCTAGTTGTAATTATGCACATATCTCTCAGTCTCTCAATGCACAACATCTGGACAAATCTTGACAACATGGGTGTACAAATAGGGACATATTTTGAATATTGCTCTTATAAACTTTTAGACAGTTGCTAGAGTAACAGGATTTGTTTTAATATACATTTTCTGAAGGATTTGATGTCTGACACTCAAATGTATGTCATTATTTGGTGACTACAATCCTGAGATCATCCCACTGATTTGCCAGGAATAAAGAGGAACAGTCCAAAAATATGAGCCAAATATCTGGACATTCTGAGAAAATCTGTACAGTTGAAAGGTATGATTATGCAATACAGCTTACTACCACTCCCAGGATTTGAACCATGGCTGTGTCTGCTAAAAATGCAACAATTTCTGCTTCATCAGAGTGAGCTATTTAGACACTGGTGTCCGTTCCTTCACTGTTTTCTGTCTAGGTCTCTCTTGGTTGTACAATCTGACCTTGTAATTACAACAATCTTATACAGACATTCCTAGACATATTTGTATGTAGCACAGTGTGAGAAACAGTGGTTGACACAATAGTACTATTCTGATATCAGATGTTGGTGAATGCTACATGTCAATCCATACAATACCAGACTAAATATTACCAGTCCAGGATTTAAATCTTTATTGCCAGGCAGTTACAGTTTTCTTTTCTGAAAGACCTGTGGGGTTAATGTTTTTAACAGTACCTGACTGTTTCTACACATATTCCCAGATTCCTAGTTAATATGCACATACCTCTCAATCTCTTAATGCACACACTCTGGACAAAGCTTGACAACATGGGGTACAAATAGGGGCATATTTTGAATATTGCTCTTATAAACTTGGAGAGTTGCTAGTGTAATGGGATTTGTTTTAATATATATTTTCTGAAGGATTTGAAGTCTGAAGATTAAATGATTGTCATTATTTCGTGACTAAAATTCTGAGATCATCCCAGTGATTTGCCAGGGAGGCAGAGGAATAGGCCAAAAATATGAGCCTATTATCTGGACATTCTGCAAAAACCTGCACTGTTGAGAAGTATGATTATGCATACAGCTTACTACCACTCCCAGGATTTGAACCATGGCTATGTGTGCTGAAAATACAACAATCTGAGTTTCATCAGAGTGAACTATTTAGAAACTGCTTCCTGTTCTTTCAGTGTTTTCTGTCTAATTCTCTCTTGGTTGTACAATCAGGCCTTGTACTTACAACAGTCTTATACAGACATTCCTAGACATATTTGTTATGTAGTACAGTGTGGTAACAGTGGTTAGCACAACATTACTATTCAGAGACTGCAACACTAAATGCCATACAATACCAGAGTAAACACAACCAGTCCATGATTTAGAACTCTATTGCCAGGCAGTTACGGTTTTATTGAAATATCACCTATATGGGACTATTACTGTCATATTGTCTGGTTTATTCAGTACAACCTATACACAGTTTTTATACTGCCAGGTGACTTTCTTCTACTTTATATTTATTTGGTATGACTACTACAAGCAGGATTGTTACTCATCAGCCTCGCAATGCAGCCTTTGCAGCCTACTAGCATGGGCTTCCAAATTCACAGCCCGCTCAGCTGCAGCTGTTAAAGGAATAGAGAAATATTTAGCCATACCTATCCATCACAATCACAAGCTGGACTTTAGTAAACAGTAATGGTATGACTGTTTACACAATGCTGGGACATCACTCCTCTGCCTTGCTTCTTGGACACACTCATCCAAGAGCTCCTTCTTCTTCCGCTTCAAGTTGGCATAGTGGTGCTGGACCTGCTCACCAGTCTGAGGGATACCAGTGGCACGGGTGAGATGGTCCTAGGCTTCCACTTTATATTGGGAGCCCTGGTACTGGCCCTGCAGCAGTCTCCCATCATGGTTATTTAACAGGAGTCCTACCATGACCTTGGACTCCTGTATGCCCCAGCGCTGCACCCAGAAGCACATGCCCTTGCCAACACCTGCTATACTGCCTGCAGTGGGAAGCTGCAACCAGTTATACGCTGTATTGCCACCTGCAGGGTTTAAATATGGCTGATTTCCCGCCCTTTGCTGCGATTGGACGGTTTTGAATATGCTGAGCTAAGCTAAGCTATGGGCAAACCTGCTTAGCTAAGGTTGGCAGTGCTTAAAGGGACAGGTTCAGCACTGCCTACCAATGGGCAAATCCACTTAGCTGGTCTACTCATTGCTTGCAGTCATATTTACACAATGCTTACACCTGGTAAACAGTGCTGTGCAATGCTTAGCATTGCTTATTTTTTATTTTTAAAGACTATCTGCTGTATGGGATTGATTGACCATTCATTACATATTATACATTTGTTTACTGTCCCTGACGTCCCCCAATGTGTTTTCATTACATTTATTCATGTGTGAATATACTGTATGGGGCACTTGTGTTTAAATGGGGGTTTCACAACTGTATTAAACTGACACCTCACATCTGGACCTACTACAGTACTCTGGTTAACAAATATGTTATTTAGTAGCTAATTATATAAAAAAATGTTTATGTACTGCTTTCACATGTAAAATACAAATTGGTAACAGTGGGGATGGAACTGGGACTGGCTGCTTGCAAAGCATGCGCTCTAACTACTACGCTATTGCATTACTGCTTATGTTGGATGTGTCTTCTTTGTGTGCTGTTTAAAATGGACTAAGCGTAGCTAAGCAACAGGTACACCCTTGAAGCTATGCTTAAACTTTATTGCATGTTTAAAAAAAATAATTTGTTGTGTTTTTGTATTTGTACCCTTCAGAATATCCCTGCTAATGCTGAACCTGTTATTCTATCAACTTTCTGCTTTGTGGGATGATTATCCCTTTTGACTCTGTCCACATTCCTTACTCTGATGGGTTGGGAGGTGTGCGCTATGTGCTTATGCTAAGTGTGTTATTCTATCAACTTTTGCCTTGGTAGGGACGATTGTCTTTTATGGCTTTGACCAGATTTCTTATCCTGATGGCTTGGTGGTGTTATAAGCATTCTTGCTCATTTTTAATTGCTGAAAGGCAATTCTGTAGTGCAGAGAGCATGTGTATTGTGAGAGCTCTGCTCTGACACACCCCCCTGCGCTCGTACACGGAACCATGTCCGTTATAGAGCATGGCAGTGCGCCTTCATACATATGAATGGTCCACTGTCATGCTGAACAGGAATGGTCCCTGCCTTGCATGAATAACTTCTTCCTACACGGCTGCTTGTTGAATCCAGGGGAAACAGAATTATCACAGACCAGAATCTGCAATATAATCAATTACCATTTATACTACTTTGACTAATACTGGCAGTCTAATTATGTTCATAAGTTTCCAGCTTCAGATAAGATGTGCTTACATATTTACAGCCAGTAGAAATGCAATAACAAATAAATAAAAATGAATACCATTTTGCATATGTATAGCATATATGTAGCTAAAAAATTAAGTGTGAAACAACAGTTGAGTTTTGCCCTGATACATAGTAGCATTCTTCTAAGCAGCAAGGAATACTGGGATTTTTATCAAGTCATTGCATTTCTGTTTTGTTTATTTCTATCAAATGTATATTTATTGTGATATGCTAAAAATATAAAAAGATGTACCACATGGCTGATTTCAGTCAAGTTGATTGCAAAGGACATCTACACAAACAGGCAAGACCAATGAATACAAGAAAGCCTGCGGTTATTGTTCCTGAAAGCTTTGATTCTGGCATTGAGAGCATGACAGGGCTTGAATGCATGGTGCCAGAATTGTCCTTCACAGCTATGTAGATATTAATGTGGGAAAAAAGAATGAGAAAACCCCGAGGTGATTTGTTATTGAGTGTTATGGTTGCTACAGCAACCAAGCAATGCTGTCATAATAAACCTAAGCTGAGGAAACTGTACACAGATTCAGTCTGTACTCCTAGGTTTTAGTAAGAGTTGATATGTAGAATCAAAGGAAATAAGCAAGCTTTCTGATCTTCCATTCTGCGGAGAAATATCCATTAGAATTTTTTTAATTTTTTGAGCTACATATCTTCTCCACTGATATAAGATAAAGATATAAGAAATATATAATACAATCACTATAATGACTAAAATAGTTTTAGGAAGTTGTTAAGAAATGTATCTCATGAAAACAGAAGTCATTATTTAGTAACCATAAATCTGTGGCCATGGGGAAAGTTGTGATATGATGTTTAGAGATTGTCAAAGGGCTAAAAGACAGTAATCCAAATATGTGAAAGCAGTTATTTCATCAGTAATAGAGATGCTCACATCATCTTTATTACTCACGGTAAACCTGCTACCACTGTTCAGTACAAACACTTCCAACCAGCATTTGTTCTTCTAGTCATTTAACTCTTACCATTTAAATGTCCAAGCAAATGTTTTTCTGGGGTAGCTTCAAAAATATACCGAGTAACACTTTCATCAGTTATTACATCTACAGGTATCTCTGTCTGCCTCCCCACCCCCAACAAAACACACCAGTCCAGCTATATGCATAGTGATATATCCTAACATGCATGTACAGATGTGCAAATGCATGCGCACATGCATACAGTTACACAGACCTGTACGCACTACACTTGGCCATTGTGACACACATGCACATACACACACAGAACACACAAACATGTATGCACACACACACACACACACACACACACACACACACACACACACACACACACACACACACACACACACACACACACACAAAATCACATCACTCTGGTTTCCATAGCTATGTAGATACAAATGCAAACACATGCCGAAACACATTTACTCCATTTGTTCATTGCATTTTCTGTTTTACTATTGCTTAGAATAAATATAAATAAAGTGCAATTAGACTTGCTAAAACAGAGTATCAAATATTTATGAGGCCTTTATTTTATAAGCAATGTTATTTAGTATAAGTAGATACAACAGACAGCACTGGAGAAAAGAAAGGAACAGTAGATGAATGATAAGATAGCTTCAGTCAGTCAAGGAACTGCAGATAACTTGCAACTAGATAATTCACTTTTCTAGCAGTACAGTTTGTTCATAATAAAATGATTTATGTGAAATAGAAATGCAAAAAGTTATTACAAAAAAGACCATTCTTAGTGTGATGGAAAGGCTTGGTGCTAAGAAGTCAATAGTCACATTTCACATGTACAAAGATCACATTCTCTATACAAAGATCAGTGGGTGTCCACAGATACGGCAACCAGAACTTGGATGTACCAAGATTTCATAGGAAATTTCACTAGCACAAACCCTTGTCATGTGAACTAATCATTTTGCTTTTACAGTTGGAAAGGAAATTTTCAGTAATCATTAAATACTTCTTCATTCTAGCAAACATACTCTACTGAAGTTTCTAGTAACATTTTGGGATCTCAGCTAGATAGAGTTGAAGAGGATAGAGGACATGATTATTTCTAGGGATGGACCCCAAATATATTGAAGATAGTTTCATCTCTGTGATCTGGAGGGTTCTGGATAAATAGTCAATCTCAAGTTAATTAAATCTCACCCTTAATGAAACTGAGGTGACTTTTGAAGAATTCTGAAAACATGAAGCGAGTATGGCTTATAGCCCTAATGGGGAATAATTTTCCTTCAGGCTTGCTCATCGACTTCTGCCAAATGCAAGACCTACATTGTTACTGCAGCTTTGATACCAATTTGTGTTAAAATGAAGAATGAGCCATCACTACAGCTGATCCAAAGGTCAAAGGGAGAACTAAACAACAGAGAGAAAGAGAGAGAGGAGAGACAGAGAGAGAGAGAGTGAGAGAGAGAGAGAGAGAGAGAGAGAGAGAGAGAGAGAGAGAGAGAGAGAGAGAGAGAGAGAGAGAGAGAGAGAGAGAGAGAGAGAGTGAGAGAGTGAGACAGAGAGAGAGAGAGAGAGAGAGAGAGAGAGAGATAATGGAACAACCATTGAAAAATTAGGGCGTACAGAGCTGGCTGTGGAGCTGGCATGAGGGGGTATGTCAGATTATCTAACATACTGATCTACAGTGGCCCTATAACATCATAGCTTTTTCTGCAACAAATGTCTTTCTGCAATAAATGTCCCTGCTATGACTGACTGCGAAACTAATAGAATTTATCAGATGGCTAGAAAGCAGCAAGCTAATCCTAGACAGAAGCATGTTATCTGCAAGCTTCATTCCTACACAACAAAGGACTGCTTATAGAAAATTATGTTTCTCACACATGGTATAAAAACTGATGGGGTGACAGATAGAGTTTAACAAGATTTCTTCACAGATTTGTTACACAGATGGTCCACCTTTGCTGTGGCAAGACTGGAACTTGCCAAGTTGTGATGTCCTGTGTACAGTGCTATACATTTCACTTTAAGGCCCTGCTTAAGAAACTACAGGCCACTAAGGGTATAAATGAAAGAGCCCATTACCAAATTCACATAGGAGCAGAAATAAAAAATATTTCCAAAAGAAGCTGCTGGCGAAAGCATGGAATGGACTGTGACTACTGTCAAAGAGGGAATAAAGACTTTGCCAGAAGCTCATATCAGAAATGAAAGAAAGTCAGAGAGGAAGATGTGGCAGAATTGAAGGTAGAGGCTTATAGCCAGCTGTATACGTAACATCAAGTGAGGCATTGCCAGGTCTTCCTTAAAGAAGCTGCAATATATAAGTAACCTTGGAGACAAAATGATGATAGAAGGCATGGAGTATACAACACATTAGAGCCAGAATGAATGCCCACATAGACTTGGGATGTTTTGGTGAATAACAGCTGTACTGAAGACAGTAGTTATTCACCAAAACAGCTATAATGAAGGCAGTGATTCATAAGGACATTTCTAGGACTCCATTAAGTTGAAATGTGTGCTGTGAATAACTGCAATCAGTAAAACAGTTGAAAACAACCAGTATACCCCGAATGTTGCAAAAGTCAAAGTGGTTAAACTAGTCAAATGTATGTATGTAATATGCATTTATGTATATATGTATGAATTTATTTGTGTTTGCTAAATATGGTAGTAGACTTATCCAGTATGGACCTGATTCAGTGAAAGCTCAGGAAATGTAGCAGAAAGCAAGGAAAAAGTTGTATATTTGAAAATGGTAGGAAGTATGCAATCTTCAAACTTCAGTGTTCAACAATACAGTCATTTAAAGAAGTGAAAAAAATGCAGCAATGTGAATAATACATACATATTTACAATAGCGGGAAAGAACATATTTGGTACAATTACAAATACACTTTATGAGGACATGCAGCACCTCTCTCACTCTCCCACTTCACACACACACACACATACACACACACACACACACACACACACACACACACACACACACACACACACACACACACACACACACACACAAAGAGGTTTTATAAGATTAGCAGGTGTTAATATTTTGGAAGTCCTTTTCAGACAGGAAGAATAGATCTATTTAGAAGTGTGTTTTTATAAAGTGGTGATTGTTTATTGTTAAGATTATGTGTCTGCTTATTCTATGCATTCATGGATGTTTGAAGCAGATGCAAGCAGCTGTTTTGTTTTCAGAAAGGTTAATTGTTTTTATTAAATAAATGTACTACCAAGCTTGTCATCTGTCATGTATTTACCAGAAAATATCCAATTTCTACTTAAAGTAACAGGTTGCTACAAAATTACAAGAGACCACTTTAAGTCATGATTTCTTTCAGTTGTTTCCTCTTCCTCTTCCTCCTTAGTGTTGAATCATCACCGTGCACCATCACCCCATTGCTTCACTGCCAATGGGTATAATGATACCAATGTTATCACAACTTTGACTGATAGTGAGGGTAGACATCACCAGACAGTTTAGATATCATATGAAAGAAATAAAATGGCTTTAATTAATTAGCTCCCCCCATACTGTTGTGGTGTGTTACTGTGGTCAAAGAATTAAACATTAAGCAATCTCAGACCCCACCTTGATGGGACTGCTGCATATCCACAAGTCAAGCTTCACTCGAGTAACCTGTACACACGACCTCAACCTAGTCTGTGACATCAATAGGACTTCTTGGCGGGACATATTTGTTTGTGTCCCAGAGATTCCCCCTCTGTAGAATAGACTTCTGCTCCACGCCAAGCAGAGTACCTCATTAATACTTTTTAAGTGCAACCTGTTTAACAGAAAATACACCCCTGGGATTCCACCTGCATCCCTGCTGGACAGGGACATCGGGTGCTGACTTGTCGAAACATGGGTTAAATTCTTGGCTAGGCTTGTAAAGGCCTCAGGGCCAATAGCCTAGTAACTTCCCATGATCCTACGAACATTTAAGTTCCATTATCTCTTAGTGAATACCTCATCATTATTTAAAGTGCGTTGAGCATATGTTACTTATTGTTTATTTGTGTGTGTGTGTGTGTGTGTGTGTGTGTGTGTGTGTGTGTGTGTGTGTTTGACGTGTAAGCATTGTGGGGGATACATCTGTGGTTGATTCAGTGAATTCAATTAAATGTAACCAGTCTACACTTACTCATTTTTTCACTTAACAGTTTTTCACTAACTTCAACAACAAATTTATTTTCATAGAAAGAACACGACTTAGGCAAAAGTACGATAAATTCCTTGCATTTTTTTTTTAGATTTTCCTCTCCTTTCGAAGAGTACAAGTTTTAGTGCACACAATGAAAGTAAAACTATTTTTGATGGCTGTTTGCTAGGGTATATGTTTGTTGTTGTTCCATTAACTGATTTTCAAATTAAAACACTATAGATCAAGGTTCTTAATTTGATTTTGATGTAGAAATGAAAGCAATCTGATATCTATTAATTTACCTCCCCCCAAAAATTAAACTAAAAAATATCTAAACTAAAATAGTTTGCTAACTGAACAAGTGGTTATGTATGTTTAAGTACCTCTAAACTGTGGATGACTTTTAAAGGACTTCCCTGGTTGTAGTTTAAAATACTTCTCTGATCCATATAAAATATCTGATGTATATCATGACAGTAATGATTACAGAAAACAAATAGTGACAAACATTACTACTGCTTACCTTTTTTCAGAAAATGCATATAATTTCAGATCCTTTTATTATTAATTCAGATCCTTTTATTATTTAAAGTCAGGGCCCTGACAAAAGTACACTGTCTGATTATTCTTCTATTTTTTTTTTCATTCTATTTTCCGCACATGGTTTGGAGTGGTAGTATTCCACATTCCTACTGGAAGAGGGCAGTCATGGCTTTATGTATGTCAATGTCATGCTAAATGTATCGACTTCTTAAGAACTTTGGTCCTTATTAAAGAATTTCCATTTGCAACTTTACCAATATTTGTCAAATAACTTTCAGGTTAGCTGCAGTTATTTTAAATATTTTATTTTTGAATTCTAGTCACAGCTCACCACAAGGAAACCAGGGATTTATATTAGCTGTATACATGGGTTAGGCACCTCTATGCACATCTACTTTTGGAGTATAATGCGCGTAAGAAATGTGGCCAACAAAAGGTGCATACTGTACTGTCAGAATTCACTTCTGCAGGAGTTCTCCATTAATTAAAGAGGAACGGGTTAATATTCATTTACTTTTTCCCAGCAGCAAAGCTGATGCATTTTCTAGCAACAGTTTGCCTCCCCTTAACTATCTCTGAATATTTAGCTATAAATGAAAAAGGGTCTGCAGCCTTAAAAGCAGTGTTTTTTCCAAAGATTCACGGAAGCGATTCTTTGCTTAGGAAGCAGAATTTTCTTCCCTATGCTGTTAGCTACTTTTTGGGTCAATCTATTCTGATCTTGATAAGGTTTTATAGAATTTATATATTTTTCATCATTCTTGACTTCTGAGATGTGTGTTGTCTTTTGGATTTTAAAGTTATGGCAAATGGTCAGACAGGGTATATTTTACCTGTTGAGGTACCACAGAAAGAGATTTTTCTCAAATGCCCAGTCATATTTCTTTTTATATTTAAATGCAGTCTGTTTTGTTAATAAAAGAACAAAAACAGCACTTTTACTTTAAATAATATGAATTGGGAGCCTTTCAAACTATCTTCTATAATTAACCATGCCAGTTTGGCAGGGGTTCAAGTTGAGTAAAACTGATAGAGAGAGAGAGAGAGAGAGAGAGAGAGAGACAACATATCTAAAAAAAAAAATGTGCAGTATTTTTAAAAGAAGTGACATAAACAAAATATCATCTCTGTTGGTAATTGTCCTACATGATGCTCCTGGGACTTCTTTACACTGACTTGTACTGTTAAAGATTATGCAGAATTGTACTGCAAGGTTACTATCTGGTACATCATTTCACCAACACATTATGCCTGATCTACACAGTCTACATTTTCTTCTTATGCATCATTGGACCATCTGTATGATGCTATTACTGGGATATTTACCCACACCAGACCTGTGTCCATCTTAACTGAAGAAACTAGTTGTGTCCTTATACCCTACCTAAGTTCTACATTCAAACAGCTCCACAGATGTATCTTGAAACCTGATAATTCCTATAATTTTCCTATCAAGCTTCCCAGCTGTTGAATCTGCTACTATGCTGGTTTAGGAAGTGACTGGCTTAGGCTTGCTTCCAGACAGTTTTTTTTTTTTCTGAAATTACTTTTGGTGGGATGAGTTGATAACGGTGTCTATTCTGCATATATTTATTAACATTTATTACACAGTCATTCACTGTTTTAGTGTCAATCAGTAACTATATTAGGGATGTTTAGTCTGACCAGATCTTAATGTTTATTTTGGCCCAAAACTCTTTAATGAAGATATATGTGAAGATGAAGTCCTCACAGCCTATGATTTACAGACGTAAGAGGCCTGCCCTACTTTTGATAGGGGTAGCAACAAGTGCCTTTGTGAAGTCCAGTGTTAGTTTTTTTGGCTTTACAAAAGGGATGACACAATTATTGCAGTAGAGACTGACTAAGAAGGAAAATAGTGTGGCATTGGTAACAAGAAGTTGTGTTAAACAATAGCTTACTTGCATCCCATGGTGTACAACCACAGAATTTTCCTGTTCACCTGAATACAAATGTTGCCTGCATTTTGCATTAAAATTGGAATACAGTTTCAAATAGTTTTCCCGGTAAACTCAAATGCAATTAAAATAAATACTACTCCACTTTGCTTGATGCATACCTGCTTTGGTGGGGAGACAGCTACATTTATCATTAACAAGTTATTTGTTAGATAACCATTTTCTTTTAAAAGTTGAAACATATTGGTAAAAATAAATGCTTTAGTTTTACAAGTATTAATGTACTACCATTGTCATGTTCTCTGTGCAATAACGGGCCTTCCAGGGTGGTATTACAGCAGATACCTTCTGCCTGCAGTGTCATGGTCACAACACCCCTGGGCTGTCAGTTGTTTTTCTATAATGCCTACTTCATCAAGCACCACTGTTACTAAACGTTTTAGGAAGTATGTAGTCACTGTTGCTATGTCACCTCTATGAGTGTGCTGATGGTAAGGATATCAGGTTGGAGGCTCTGCATTGTGGTCAAATACCAGGCAAAGCAGGAGAACAGAAAGCAGTAAGCTTGAATAACACCTTAGGATTTCTAACATTATTAAACAAGGGAGAATCCCACTTGTATTCTATGGCTCAGCGCAGAGAGGGACAGTGAAATTGGAGCTTTAGCTTTAGAGAAACATTTCAGAACATACTAAGGAAAGGAATAACTGAACAGGAAAGGTGAACATTGACTGTGCCTTATATTTTATTACTAGTTTTATTGAATGACAGTAAAAGAAAATATATGTCTTCAGCATTTATGCAGATAAATCATTTTAAAATTTGCCATCATAATAATAACGTCATACAGCAAGTCTGATTTATACCTGACGCACTAGTTGTTATAGAAGTTGTGCCTGCTGATTGCTTCTAAATATTAATAAAATTAATAAATCCACAACACAATGATACACACTAGATAAATAGCCTGCTCCACAGGACAACCAACAGGAAAAGCATAAAATGGAGCAGAATAAAGTGATGGCCAGCAGTTATAAAAGTAAAAATGTTTATAATGGAATCCAAGCATAAGTGCTTTCACAGTTACAAAGACAGCTTCTTCAGATGATACTGTTAGTCAAAACCCTTCATCACTTAAATACAGTGCTTCAAATGCAATACCTTCCTGATTGTTGTTTACATGTAAAGAGACACCATCATTGTTACTGCAAAAACAGCTAGTACTAAATACATTTACTAAAACTAGTTGCATTCAAGGCTGTATAATAAAATATGTAGCTTTAAGCACATTACCTATTTGGTATATGTATCTATACAATATTCAAATTACGTAGAAACACCCTATAAAAAATAAAAATATATTTTTTTGTAAAAACCATGTGTTACCCTGCTAGCCTACCAGTATACATACATTGTTTAACATCCTCTTAAAACTATGTTATCTACGCAGAGGTCTAGCCTTCAGTATGGGATTGATGGGTACTTTGTCATTCAAACCACTGCCACTATCAGCTCTTAATTTAATAATCCGATGGGTTTCATTTGTTTCTATCTTATTTTTAACATCTCCATGTTTCCCATCCAATCTAGTTTTTTCCATAACTAGAAAGGGAAATTTATGCATGTCCCGTTTGTGAATGACATTAGTGGTGGTTCTGGTATTAATATTATATATATATATAGATATATATATATATATATATATATATATATATACATATATATATATATATATATATATATATATACATATATATATATATATATATATATGTGTGTATATGTTCCCTTATCTTATCACGTAGTCTCCGATCTGTTTTGAACATATACAATGTGTCACAGCTTAAGCAGTGGGCTAAATAGACCACATTTGTAGTGTCTCATGTAACTGCAACATTAAATATAAATGTCCTATCAAAATCTGGATGATAGAACTGTCTTGTTGGATTTATGTATGCACAAAAGTTACACCTATTACAGGGACTAGTACCCATTCCAAACTCAGTATTTCGCTGAGTATTCCTACCCACTGAATAACATAACCTTCTTTTCACGGATTTCATATTTTTATATGTAAAACTTGGATTATTACCAGCAATGCCTAGTATCTTTTCATCAGCTTCTAGGATAGGCAAAAACTTCTTATACACACACACACACACACACATATATATATATATATATATATATATATATATATATATATATATATATATATGGGTCTAGGACACATGCTCGACTAGCATATGTCTGAATCACAAAACATCAAACACACATACACGAAAACGCTTAATATCAAAAAGTGCTTCTGTGTATGTGTAGTTCAAAAAAAAAATCTACGTTTCTGCAGGGGTGGCTTCACCCCCCCTGCACCCACCACATGGCGGGCTGTGCCCCCCACCCCCCCTACTTTATTATTCTCACTCCGAGATCGCACTACAGTGGGGAAAAGGGAATTTTCCCTTATCCGCACTGTAGTCCAATCTACGAAACAGGCACACATTCACGGATGTGCTTGTCGATGTTAAGCACTTTCGTGTATGTGTGTTCGATGTTTTATGATTCGGGCATATGCTAGTTGAGCGTGTGTCCAGATCCCATATATATATATATATATATATATATATATATTAGTGGATATTCTAGCATTACTTGAAAAATAAACAGGTAATCTCACTATGTTGTGCTTATTGTTATCCTGCATTTGAGCTTCCATCCCCTCAATTACATCAGACAAATAGAGATGTGCCTTCTCTGTTCTTTTTTTCTTAACCTCCTGAATAATATACCTAACTTAGTGTGTGCTATATCCCCTGCTTAAAAATCTTTGCTCCAGTTCTTCTATTTCTGTTATAAAAACCTCATTCTTTTTACATAACCTGGAAAGTCTTCTAGCGTGTCCCCTTACTATATTATCAAATACATGTGGGGGATGCATACTGCTTCGATGTAGTAGATTATTTCTGTGACAGGTTTTCCTATGCACTTTGGTGCTAACATCACCTGTTTGAGGCTTGGACACACTTATGTCCAAATAGGATATCTGCTCATACGAATATTTTATGGTAAAGTTCAAAAAGGATGTAACACCATTAATATAAAAATGAAAAGCCTCCAACTCTTCTTCTGTGCTCCTCCATATTAAAAAAAGGTCATCTACAAACCATCAGTAGAAGCATAGCTGTTCCCTGTATGGTCCCTCCATTATGGCCCCTTACTCCCAAGTGGCCATCACCAGGTTGGTGTAGCTATTTGCACAAGATGTGCCCATAGCTACACCATCCACTTGTAAATAGATGTCCTTCTCAAACATAAATATATTGTTTTCCGAAGCTGTCTCCATAAGGAGCCATAATAAGTCTATATACTTGGTATCATACTTGCTATACTTAACCAAGTATTGTTGTAGCAGTTACTCCACTTTCATTAGGTATTTTCGTAAATAAAGACTGAACATATAAAGTTATCAGAATGAGGTCAACCATACTATCTTGATCCCTAAGAAAGCATATTGATCTCTCAGAAAATGTTTCGAGTCTCATAAAATTACAGAACTACATTCTAATAAAGGTTTAAATTTTTATCTAAGAAAATGGAAATTGACTCTGTGCACCAATTTCTCCCCAAAACTATCGGTCTTAAAGAAGTGTTAGTGGGGTGTTTATGTATTTTAGGTTATGTATTTTAGGTATACCCTGTATGATTGGAATAAGAGGTTCCTCTATTTTAAAATACGTATATAGGGAATACTCAATAGCTCTATATAGTAAAGTCTCTTCTAGTGCATTATTCACTCTATGTATTATACTATCCACTTCCCTTTGTGTAATAATTTTCTAAGCTCCATCCTCCATCAACATTCTTCTCATACTGGTAACATAATGTTGATAATCCATTACTACTACAGGACCACCCTTATCTGCTGGGCATATAACAATGGTATTATCTGTTTTCAAATTAACAAGTGCCTTATAGTCAAACTGGGTCAGATTATTATAGATCATATGTACATTCCTTGCATTACAGTTTTTATACAACTCTTCTATACACAGTTTTTCAAAAACTTCCAGCACTGGATGATTTATTGGAATGTAAGTACTATGTTTCCTAAATTGAAATGGCACTTCATCAGATTTAATACTTGCAACGTTCAACTTTAACATTACATTTTTTATAAAACACTTTAAGTCCAAAATAAAGTCTTTTACCTTTGCTTTCTGAGAAGGAATGAAAGAAAGGCCCTTAATTTATAATAGTTTTTCTCAGTACTGGTGTAGCAAATGATAATAACAGCCTAAATGATTAAGGTAGTTTAAATTTGTCAGTTATAATTTTGCTGACAGAACATACATCAGGAGACATTGGGCGGTATTCATTATGCGGGGCCTCATATTTTAAGTCTGTGATCCACAAAGAGTGGCACTACATGGTTATGCAAATCCCAGACTTGCAAGATGACTGCAGAAATGCAGAAGAGTTTTTACAAACACAACCCCCCATTGCAAAAGCATAACATGATTAACACATAATAGATGGGAGACAGCTACTACACCATTAAGGGGTTTTACAAAGATGCATATGAGTTTGATTCATAGACAAGAATATATAATGAGCTTGTTTGCATATAAAGTGTATAAATAGCCCTGAACATACACTAGTAAGCAGTAGTTTTTAGGGATAGTATGGAGATGTGAGGTGGTGCTTCTGTATACCGTGACATTATAGTACTTCAGCATACCTGGACATGTTACTGAGGAGGTTACATGGGGGAATGTTTCAGTTTGCTGCTTGTACACACTAGTGCATGTTACTGAATGGGGTTTCTTGAGTGAATGTTTAATTTTGGTGCTTATGTATTCCTGAACATGTTACCGAAGGAGTTGCTTTGGTGAATGTTTCATTTTGGTGCTTGTGCACACTAGGGCAAGTTACTGAAGGGATTGCTTGGGTGAATGTTTCATTTCAATGCTTGTGTGTAGCAGGAAATGTTACTGAAAGGGTTACTGGGGAAATAATTAATTTGTGTGTCAAAGAAGTGCTTGTGCATACATGGTCAGACTGCTGAAGTGATCACTGGGCAAAATAATTTTTTTGTATCATATTAGTGCTTGTACATATAAAATACCAACTAATGAAGAGGTTGCTGAGGGAAATAATGAATGTATTTGTGAAGGAAGTGCTTGTGTATACTTGGACAAACAAGTTTATAGGTTGCAGCTCCAATAGCAAAGGCGAAGCATCACTTTTATCAACAGATGTGCATACCACAGGGATGTCAGGCTATGAATTGCAAAACCACCTCATTAGCATACTATGCTTTACAACATCTCTCATTTGCATCTTATTATTTTAAGGCCATTCTTAATAGTGTAAATGGTCTCTGTAAATCTCGCCTTTGCTACCCACATTCATAAGCACCAGGAAAACCCCTATTGCATTTGAGCAACTGACTGAATACCAGCCATTGTTTCTTTATGTAAGAATATTGGAAGAAATATAAATTGTGGAACATTTTTTTTGGTATTTAGTGTAATAGCTTGATTACATTGTAACTGTTATTCTAAGACTCTTGGTTCTGATTTAACCACTTGGGCTCCAAACTAGTTATCTTACATTAGGAAGGTTTGTGATCTACACTCTTGTGGCAGGAGATGTAGCTTATACCCTTCTGAGTTGGGAATTGCTGGTTGAAGTCTTATTGTGTATATTATTCTAAAAGTGTCCTTGTTCTGGTTTAAGCACTTGAGTTCAAAATTAATTATTTTACATTAGGAAGGTTTGCTTTCTACACTTTTGTGACTTCTGAGCTGGGAATTGCTGGAGTAAGTCTCATTTTGCCTCTATTTGATTGGCTAGAGGGCTAGCTTATTTAAAATTTGAATCTCTGTGCCTGAAGCATTTATTGACATTTGGCGACCACTCTTTTTTTGAAGAAGAGTGTCTGGCTTCTGCTGAACTCTACAACAGCTAACACTTGCATTACCATACCCACTGTTTTGGCACATATTTTTAACTGCACTAATTTAATTGAGTGTTTCTGCATTGAATATCTACACTTTTTGTCCTTGTTTACAGTCTTTAGTTAGAATTACTTTGGTTCTACTTTAGTTGGAGTAGAGGGGACCTGAACCATTTTCTGGCCTGGGATTCATAGGTTCATAGGTTCATACTAGGCTATCTGCCCCAGGGCATTTATAAGCCTAGCCAGAGTGTGTTTGGCTTTCGCCACCCATTTTAAATTAATTTTGCTATGCCCTTTTTCGAGGTTAGTATACTGTGCCTCTGTCTAACAGTGACACAGAAGTGATACCCGGGGTAAACCTATGATCTCCCATCCACTCATGAAGATTCCTCTTGAAGAGAGTCAATGAGGGACTCTGCCTAACCTGGACTGGGATTTTATTCCAGAGTGAAGGGAGCCTCTGGGTTATGAATCTGTCCCTCCAGCATGTCCTATTTATTTCAGTGCTGAGGTTCAAGTCTCTCGAGCGTGTAGCTTGATGGGATTTGGATTTTCTGAGGTGCAGCATGTCCATTAATTCCAGGTTGGACATGGCTTTATACGTCAGGCACAGATCACCTCTGAACAGGCGGTATGCCACTGAGTAGAGCTGGAGTTTCTTTAACCGGGCAGCATATGGCATCTGTTTGAGCCCTTTGATCCTCTTGGTGAGGTACTTTTGGGGTCTTTCCAGTTGCTGCAGGTGTCTGGTAAGGTACATCCCAAAAGGGGCATTGTACTCAATTATGGGCCTGATGAGGGATGAGTAAAGAGGCAGGATGACCTCCCCTGATCTAGATGTGAATCCCTTCATGATTAGGTGGGCTATATAAAATGTTTTTCTAACCACTTTGGCCACGTGGTTGTCAAATGAGAGATTGCTATCAACTTGGATCCCCAGGTCCCTAATTAGTTCTTCTGTACTTAATGGATTACCACCTATGTGGTAATTTGTGGGCACTTTGTTTTTGCCAAAGGGGATGACTATACACTTTTTGGCGTTTAGCTTGAGACCATGGCTTTGGCACCAGTTGTCTGTTTCTATGAGGCCCTTTTGGAGGATGGAGAGTCGATTATGGCGCCCAGTTTGCAGTCATCTGCGAACTTGGTCAGCCACAGTCCTTTCGTGTTGGCCTGTACCTCCGAGAAATATATACCGAACAAGAGAGGTCCCAGGACTGAGCCTTGTTGGATGCCACTTGTAACTGGTTTGGAGTCTGACATGGCTCCAGCAATTCTAACAATGTGGGTTCTGTCTTTGAGCCAGTTTGCAACCCATCTGGTGACATAGGGGTTTATATTTAAGCTGGTGAGCTTATCTATAATGCCCGAGTGGGGTATGTATCGAAGGCTTTTGCAAGGTCCAGGTAGGCTGTGTGGACCACCTTCCCCTCGTCAATGGCCTTGGTGACTGTTTCAAAGAAATTGACCAGGTTTAAGAGGCAGGATCTGCCCTTAACAAAGTCGAACTGGGTAGGATCCAGTGTCTGTAGGTCCCCAATATCTTTATTTATGAGGTCCATGATGATCCTTTCCATAGCTTTGCACACCAAGCTAGTCAGGCTTATGGGGCAATAGTTTCCAGGATCTGTTGAGGCACCACCTTTGTGGAGAGGGACCACTGTTGCTGTACACCACTCTTTGGGTACATATCCTGTAGTAAGGCTGAGATTGAACAGTAGTTTTATGTTTGGGTTTAGCTCTTCTTGGAGTTCATGTAGGATGCAGCCCGGGACACCGTTGGGTCCCATTGATGCTGTGTTTTTTGCTTTGGAGAGGGCGGCTCTTATCTGAGCATCTGAGATGTCAGGGGGGCAGCACTCTGCTGGGATAGATATTTGCCCTTTTGGTGGGGAGGGGGGGAAGCAGTTTGCGCTGAACCTGTCAGCTAGGATGTTGGCAATGTCTGTGGTTTTGGTGTATTTTTTGTCATTTTGGACTAATTCTGAGCATATCTGGGAATTCCCACCCAGGTTCCTAACATAACTAAAGAAAGCCTTGTGATTATCCTTAGTGTCCTGTACAATTTTTCTCTCGAAGCTGGCCTTAGACGATTTTATGAGTGCCCGTAGTTTTTTGCTAATACTGATCAGAGATGCCTTCCCTTTTTGGGATTTTGCTCTATCATGTAGTAGCTTCTTCCTTCTATTATATAGTTTGTTTATGGCTGGGGTCCACCAGACAGGACGTCTGCCTTTGGAGGACTGGGTCTTGGTTTTATTTGGGATTGCATGATCCATGAATTCCTGAAGGTGTTCATAGAATGTGTTTATAAAGGATTCTGCGGTCTGGGCTGTATTTTCCACAGGTCAGGGGGCTTTGAAGGATTCCACCTCGGTTTTGAGGAGTGTGAAATTTGCTTTAGAGAAGTTTTTCACTGTGGTTTTCTGGGCAGGGGGTGGGGTCGGGATGTGAATATCCAGTGAGATTAGTTTATGGTCTGATCTTACCAGTGAGGGATACACTTCTGGTCTGGAGCATAGAGTCCCCATGTTGGTGATGATCAGGTCCATTATGTTTTCCCCTCTTGTGGGAGTGGTAACAAGTTGTTCCATAGCATTTGAGTTTACAAATTCTAGGAACCTTTGGGCTAGGGTGTTGGAGCTAGAGTAATGCTCCCAGTCTATGTTTTGGTAGTTCAAGTCACCCAATATAATGGTGTTTGGAGAGACCTTCATATTTTCCAGTGTTCTCAGGAAGGCTGAGTGGGGTTCCTGGGTTTGGGAGGGTGGTCTGTAGCAGGCTATAAACTGGAAGGCAGTTTTACCCACTGTTAGTTGCACATGGATAGTCTCTGATGCTTCGTGCTGTGCCAGCAACTTGGAGGTGTGGGTATCTTTGACGAATATTGATACTCCCCCTCCTTTTGTGGTTCGGTCCAAGTTTTGGGGCCGGAAAGCATGGTATGAGGTATAACCTGGTAGTGCTGGGGTGCTCTCGGGAGCCTTGAACCAGGTTTCTGTTACTGCACAGATATCGATGTTCTCCATGCTAAGGAGAGTTTTGAGTGCATGCATCTTGAGGTTTAGACTTCTGGCGTTGAGTAGCATTACTCTTAGTTTCTTATCCCTTGTGATACCTATGGAGGTGGGTTTGTCTTTTGAGCCTTGCCTAAAAAAGGCACTATGGGGGTAGCAAGAGCCTTTGCTAATATTCAAAAGCCCAGGGGTGACAGGTGCAAGCCATCCCTAGCGAAGCATCTTGGCTTGTTGAGCATGTCATCCCAGGCTGACAGGCATTGGATCCCCTTTGAATGACACCAATACTTAAGCCAATTGTTGAAATTGATCATCTTGTCTTCATATTGTGGCATCATTCTTGGTGAGGGTAAGATGCTACTCAAGGTCAGGGTCATACCGGCCTGGGCTACATGCTCAGAGAGCTCCTCTATGTCTCTTTTCATGTAGTCCAGGGAGGTACGTCTCAGGTCATTCACACCAGCATGGATAATGACTGAGTCATATTTGTACTTGCCTTGGAGTGACCTGAGTGTTTGTGTTATGTGGCGGATGCTAGCGCCTGACAGGCAGCTCACTGTGACCTTCTCCTTGTTCAGCCTGGTGAGCGGGACGTCAGTGTGCCTGATGATAGAGTCACCTATTACAAGTGTATCAGGTGTGTTGTTTAGCCTTAAGGGCTGTGACTGTTCGGCACACTGGCTTTGTGAGCTATGTGTTGCACTTGTTTTGTTTTTGGGTAGCGGCTGCTTGGGTGTCTGGTTTGGAGGTCTTTGCTGCTTTGGCAGATTGTTATTTAGAGCCTCCGAGTATGTTTTTGTGTGTTTATGTGTTTGATTTGCTGTCGTGGTAGGTCTATGTGAGACTGGAATTGTAGTGAGCATGGTTTCCTTCTCCTCCTGACTGGTTACGCCAGTACTGAGGTGAGAGAGCTTAACCTCCAGTTTGGCTATATGGTTGCATCTCTCATGTGTTGGAATTTGTTGGGAGGAGAAGAGGGTTGTCTGTGTACATGAGGCAGTTGTAACATTGCCTCAAGATTCCCAGATTCACCAGCTGGACCGGAGAGGAGATTGACAACTGACCTTTGGACATGCTAGAATAGTATTGGGAATTCCTTTATAATTGAAAAAAAGGGCCAATGGGGAACACGGTACTCAAAGGGAGTTTGTGAGGGTGTAGTGCTTTTAATTTTTTAGTGCTGACTTATATAATTGCTTTAGTGAGCAAGTGCCAGGTAACTTAAATGCAGTGTGTTACAGGTAACCTAAATGCAAAAACGACAAACAGTAACTTTCTTTCAAGTGAAACAAGGAAATAAGTACAGTAAGCAATGCAGATATCACTAGGGATCCACAGAAGTACTGAAAAGCCGCGTTTTAGGTGGAATTAGCGTTTCAGGGAAATAACAAGCAAACAAACAACAAGCATACAAACAAAACTAGATTCAGCAGGCCTCAATCTAGTCTTTGCTACAGCAAACAAGGTGTACCAATTTCAGTAAGAAACAGTTCAAATATGCAGGCACTATAAGCCTTTAACCAGAAATTCCCAGCTCAGAAGGGCAGAGTCCAGCCTCTCCTCCCACAAGAGTGCAGACCACGAACCTTCTTAATGTAAAATAACTGGCCTGAAGCCCAAGTGCTTAAACCAGAACTAATACACTTTTAGAATAACAGACACTGAGCCCTCAATTAGCAGTTCCCAACTTAGAAGGATGTAAGCTACCTGTTCTGCCACTACAGTGCAGACCACAAACCTTCTTAATGTAAAACAACTGGTCTGAAGCCCAAGTGCTTAAACTAAAAGGCTTAGAATGAGTTACACCAAGCAGTAATAAATACAATTGAGTTCTTTTAAGATGACACAAAAGCAAAATAAAGTAGGAAGAAACACAAATACAGTAAAAGCAGATATTTTTTTTTTTTTTTTTGAGTGAGCAAATGAGATGGGCCCAGGAGTTACAGGACAGAAACAAGTGCAAATGCAGGCCTTCAAATCAGAAAGTTGAGAGAGATGGAAATGGATATAAAGGAATGAAGAGTTTGCTGTTTTTGATTGGCCAGAGGGTTGTTTATTTTTATTTTTTTAATTGAATCTCCTCTACTATTTAAGAGTCATAGTTGCACAACGCTTGGCTCAGAAACTACGAGCAAGCTAATACTTACATTACTATATTCACTATTTTGGCACTTGTTTTTTGCATTTTTTGTCATAGCTGCATTAATTGAGTGTTTCTGTATTGACTATCTAAACCTTTTGACCTTTTTTATAGTCTTTAGTCCAGAAAATAGATGCATGAAAACCAGATATAGTAGTTTGTGAAGTAAAGACAAAAGTGCATTGATCATTTAAATTGCTACACCTGTGATCACACTGTCTTAACTGCAGAGAGACACAGCTTCATAATATACCAGGATTTGTAGGCAGAAACAAGAACAATATGGAAGAAATATAAGATAAGAAAGATACCCAGACAGTTCCAAAAGCAATAGATGCAATGGGTATCATAAAAAGAATTTACAGCTGTATTTAGATATGCTACTGATACATGCAACTCTCTATGAATTGCAGAAGGAGTCAGATTTGGGCACATTGTGGGTGATGCACAGAGCACTTTTGTCTAACATCAGATTGAAACAATAATACTTTCATAAACTTTAATCATACCTTGACCTAAGAATGAGATCCATTCCCATCATGGTATTAAAAATCCAAAAGAGTTGGAAAAATTAAAGCTTGAGACCCCCATGTCTAAGACTTCTCTTTTTTGAGTAGATTGTAGAACTTGCCACCTGAGATGGGTCTTTGTGATATGGTTGACATTTCAAAATGTTGACATTCATATGGCCGAGACCATATGATCGACATTTGAAATGTCGACCATACAAGTAAAACACAAAAAAAAAAAAAAAAACTTACCTTAACGCTGATAGCAGGGGGGCTCTACCCCCCACCCCCAGAAGTTAAATATACCAGCTCCGAGATCGCACTACAGTGCAGAAGTAGAAATTTTTCCATTCCACACTGTAGAGAGATGCCAGTTCCCCATGGTCGACAGTTCATATGTCGATCATATGGTCTCGGCCATATGAATGTCGACATTTTGAAATGTCAACCATTAGAAGGGGACCCCCCTGAGACATACCTTTAGTAGAACTTTTCTGATATTCTTGCTCATTGGGGTGGTTGGAAAATAAAATTGGTTGTACTCATTAACTGATATTTTTAACCCCCCCCCATCACCACCACCACCCCCAGCCAGTGCCTCTTTCTTGTCTGCCATTCTTTGGATTTCTTTAGAGATTTTCTTATGTGGCAGAGACTGGTCTAATCATTTTTAAGTGATTCAAGCAGAGATTATGAAAGCTCATGGTCATTGAATAAACCCAACCTTTTTTCACTGGTTTACCTGAAATTTTTAATTCATGCAGTGTTTCTGAAAAAGTGCATTGCGCTGATCCAGAACTTGTTTTAGTCCTTGTACTTCCCTTAGAACATATTCATGAATTGCAAATTTGGCTGTGCAGCATCTGTCTGTGTCATCTGGACAAGCTGCGAATGTCAAACCCAGAACAATCATCACAATGGTATTTTCCTCCCCTACTGTTAGCTTGCTGCATTGAGCAGCTGATAGGTTGGGTATCCCCCTGATCCAACCATCCTGTGCAGTTTTTGCAGTTCTAGTGTCCAAACGCTGAGCTACCTATGGCAGATGCTGACTCTGGTGTTATAGAAGTACATGGCCCTCCTGTCTTGGTGTGGGTTCACCATTTCGCCTCTACTTTTAGAAAATGTAAATAGTTTATCTTGTTTATATAGGGCTCATTGAGGATCTAGATGAAGGTTGCTAGATGGTAGTCTGGCTACAACTAAACTGAAAAAAGTTGTAGTTAATCTATATCATCTGCACCAAACTTGGAGTCATATCTGAGATGTCAACATACAGACATGCACTTTTTTGTCAATAGTATTGGGGTCCATGCTTAATTTCATGCCATCAAGGAATCCACCCATTAATATAGCCTGTTATGTCAACCACAAAAAAGTCAAGGAGTCCCCATACCTGCAGAACTGGCCATAGTTTCCTATGACTACATAGTACCATGTACCCTTCCTATGAACCCTGTAAAGATAGGAGTACAGCATTACACACAGAAATCAGGTCGTCTACAAGGAATGCTACCTCTGTACATGTACACCAAAATAGTGTTTTTCTTTTGGTGTAGGTTTTATTACAAGGTATTGTGGTTGTCATGTGCCGGACCAATGGGGAGGAGGCATCATGTCATGTGCCAGACCAATGAGGAGGCATCATTTCACTTTTTGGGTTATTTTCAGGTATTGGATCCTACTCTTATCCAAGAGACTGAAATTCTTCCCCTTTTCACCATGCAGCACTAAGAAGTCTACTGGCCTCTAAATGTCCAAGTTAAATGGACGGTAGTACTTCTGACTCCCAACAGATGGTATTACAGTTGTACTGCCTTCCCTGTATGATGGACAGCACTGACAAACTGCTCTTTCTGACCAAAACCAAAATTGTCCTTTCACAGACCAGGTTTCTTCATAATGTGATATCATCTGTATCACTGCTAGGCTAGCTGACTTATTTAATAATATGCTTTAAGTTTGATCTCTTTTCGTCATTGCAGTACTGGAATGTTGAGAATATGATGCCAGTGCAGAAATATGCTAAAATAAGGTAAAAAAGCTTCTGTTTTATTTTTGCCAGTCTTTTATATACCATAAACCAAAATATGGCATTCAGATTAGGATTTACTAAAAGAAATTCAGCTGTTTTCAAAGACTTAAAGGTACATTATGATTACTTTGCCTGTCTTACAGTATGTGATTATTCCATCTCAATGCATGCTCCATTATGTTTTATTACATATATAAAATGCTTTGGAACAGTACATATTTTAGACTCTGATAATAGGCAGCTGGCAGTTATCATTAACTGAAGTTTCTCCATTTCATGGTAATTGCACCTCAGTATGCAAATATCAGTCAAGGTTGTCCCATGGAGATAAACTGAAAAGTAACACCTGTTTTCAAAGTGCCCACTAGACTTATGAAGAATTTTAAGCTTTGTAACTTATCAGTTCTTTAGAACAGAGCTTATATCCTGAAAATTGCTATCAAATCTAAGAATGTGATCAATTTATATTAATGTGCAGTCATGAGCACAGTGGCAGTTTCTAGCATTAGAAATTGTCATTAAAATCTACTATCTCTAATGCTGCTGTTACATAGCAACTGCAGAATGAAGAAATACATGTCTGTGGTATACTGAAAATGTGTAAAGTGATTTATTACAAATAGTTTTACCTAGTCTTACTGACAGCAAGTCAGAGGTGTCATTTTGTTCTAGAATACATAGATAAATCACATGTATTTATGTTTTCAAAGTGATGTGTAAACATAAAATTATGAGTCACTTTTGGAAAGGTTACTGCGAGGTGTACATTAGGCGTACCTCTTATGGGAATCATTTCTGATTAAGTGACAACTCTACCATCGTATTGCAGTCCCAAGTCACATAGCACCATGATGGGATGCTTATGGCTTTGTGCTAACTGCTAATAAGACACTCTGTGGAGGGGCATATGCTAATTAGTCATGTAGCCATGTGATCACTCATGGAACTGCTTACACAGCCAAGTGATTCAGAGAAAGAGACAGAGAAAGTGTGTGTGTGTGTGTGTGTGTGTGTGTGTGTGTGTGTGTGTGTGTGTGTGTGTGTGTGTGTGTGTGTGTGTTGTTTTGGTGTGGGTAACTGGGTGGTTTGAGGTGTCTGTCATACTTCCACACTCCTCTGGACTAATGTGCAAAGATTGCAGCACTGGATTGGGGGAACCACTAGCTACTTGGGATAAATGTGCAGACATTAGCCAGGGAGATTTCTAGCCTCTAAGGAGAACTTTTTGCACCAGAACAGCACTTAAACATAATGGAGATGGGGGAAACACTAGACACCAGAAAAAACACTGAGGACGTGGGACAGAGGAAGAGTAGACACCAGTGATTCTGTTTATATTACGTCTTAAATACATGTAATTAAAAATAAAATTAAATAAAAAAAAAACTGCTGGAAGAACAATTTGTCACCAGGGATACTGTAAGTACCTTAAAGGCATTAAAATGGATCCCAATGCAGTACTCTCCTACCTTCCACACAGGATATTAGTCCTCTGTGCTACCACTAGATACAGGGATGAAGTAAAAAAAAAAAAAGTTAAATAAAGTTGACTACAAGGTGGAAGATTTGAATGCCATGTCATGGCTACAGTAAATATCAACAAGTTTGTGCACTAGAGAGTTTTAGACATATATTATATATCTCAGGATTTAAACAATGCCAGCAACATTTCATGATGTATGAGGCAGTGGAACAGGAAACATTAGACATGCCTCTCAACGTTATAGCAGAAGAAATCAAGATAAAGACAAAATTAATAGTGGAGCCAAATCAGGGACAGATTTTAATTATTCCTCCTACAAACTTAGAAAGTCACCAGCATAACAGCTTTCTACTCTCATCGATTTAATGAAGGACATGAGGTATGAAAGACTAATGTCTGTCATAAATGACTGTTGTAATCATAGGTGATTTACAAGGGCAGGAAAAGGAATACATGAAGAACTTTTTCCCCAAGTGCTGTGGTGTGTGTGTGTGTGTGTGTGTGTGCGTGTGCGTGTGCGTGTGCGTGTGTGTGTGTGTGTGTGTGTGTGTGTGTGTGTGTGTGTGTGTGTGTGTTTGAATGTGAGTAGTGTCTGCAGGAAAATGAGGGGAATCAGTGGTAACACAATGCAGTTGCCACTATTAACCCCTGCAGGAAACTGTTGATCTGCACTTGCAGTTGTTAACACAATTCAGAGAAATGCAAATTGAACAATATTAATTACTTTCCTCATTGCAGTTAATGTGACTCTGAATCACAAAATACCATGTTGCAGAAACAGGGCCTTTTTACTGCAGGCCTTAACTCAAGCATTTATTTTTATCCTGAATCCCAGAGTGTGAATAGATTAATATGTTATTTGCTGTTCTGTAATTTCTTACTGTCATGTCTATCTGTGGGCTACTAAACAGTAATTTCACCAAGTGTTTTCTCTTTGGATATGTTTTTAGCAGAGAGCATCAGTAAGCACTCCTCATTTCACAGTGGTGTCGCTGTCCTGCTGCTGCTTATTTCCCTTCATCTGGCAAGTCTTCACAACACTCATATGAGAAGGTGGATGTAGGACTCTGCCAGACAGACCTTAGCAAAGCATGTAAGTATGGTTTAAAGATACTTGGAAGAGCCTCTTTTTAATAAGGCATGATAGGAGACATGAAAATTCTGCATGAAAATAATAAAGCTGCGTCTCACTGGCTCATGACTGCACATTAATATAAATATATTTAATAATACCCACAGACATATTACTGGAACTCAGCAGTACATCAAACGTTTAACGTATAACCTGTTTTCATCTCCTTGCACTTCTCATCTTATTTATTTTATGCAAATTAGTACTGCATTCTTCCACCTACTAATGACTATCACCCATGGAGCTTGAGCAGGCCTGGACAGGAGACAATCTTGACAGTGGACACACACCACAAACTAAGAACCAGCACAGGAAACAAAACAAACCACTCGCTCCAGGAAAAATAGACCAATTTAATGCACAAACATAGGTTAAGCACTTTCATCAAAGTAGATCCACAAAACTTCCTCAGAACAAAAGAAAATAATCACCAAGCAGTTTAAATATCCCTCCCACAAGTCACATGTAAAATAACATCCAATGAAAACACATACAAGTCAGCAATTAAGACAAAACCATATAAATAGATGAATATATATAAATAAAAATATTGAAATATTAAATATAGAAAGATCTCAGCATTAAAACACTTGAAATAGAAATATTTTCATTGAGTCCAGGAAAAACACCTGTATTGAGTCTGATTTGCCATTGCAACTCTTTAAGCTCTAAAATTTCATTCCAAGGGCCCCCCTGGGATCTCTGTTAACATGATCAATGGCAACAAACCCAAAAACATGATCACTGTTCTCAAAAACATGTTTTGCAAGAGCATTATTCATATTAACCTTTCTAATATCAAGGGAATGTTCATAAATGCATTCCTTGAACCTACACTGAGTCTTTCCCACATAAAAACAATTACAATTTTTATATAAAGCTAAATAAACAAGGTCCCTAGTATTACAATTGTTAAAAAAGTGTATAGAAATCCTCCTTCCATTTACATAGACCTTGTTAAGTTCTATTAAAAACCTACAGTAATTACAAGAACCACATTTGTGGGTACCTTTCTTTCTTGTGGAGACCCATTTGTTGTCTTGACCTGCTGTTTCTAATATATCTTTAAAAATCTCCCTTTTCTGTAAACAATTTTTACTCGGTCTTTATAAACCCCTTGTAGTTCTTTATAAACAGAAAAAACATGCCAGTATGTATTCAAAATTTTGAAAATTTTTGAACATTCCGAGGTATATGTAGTAATAAAGGAAATGTGGGACAAATTACTAGCTCCAGCTTTAATCTCCTTATCCATTACAAGGGTGTTAGTCCAAAAATTACCTAATAGAGGGGGATAAAAACCTCTAATTCTTTTATCTCACACCTCAAAATATACTTCCTCAATAAGTGCACCGGGATACTCCCTAGCCAAAAACATTTCAATAAGTTTACCAGCTTCCCTAAAAAAAGTGTCATCCTCAAAAGTCATCCTTTTTAACCGAATGAATTGAGCTTTTACTAAACCTTTCTTCAGATGGGGGTGGGTGACAACTTTCATAATGCAAATAACAATTCGAAAAGGTTGGTTTTCTATAAATTTGGCTAAGAAATCTTCTCCCCACACAGTCTTTAGAAAGGTGAACATCTAGATAATTAATCTCATTCTTGTCCCACTTAGCACTAAATTTCAGAAAGCAGGTAGTTTGAATGAGGTATTCAAAAAAAATTGTATCTCTACATCAGTGGCCTTCCAAAAAATAATGATGTTGTCCAAAAATCTGAGTTAAAAACTCGAAGGTGGTGAAGGGCCAAAATAATTCAACACAGACTTGGTCTCCCATTTAAGCATAACAGTGTTAGCAAAAATGGGGGCACAAGTGGCCCCCATTGCCACCCCTTTTTTCTGGAGAAAATAATGGCCATCAATGTACACAAAATTGTTTTCTAACACCAATTCCATCATCAAATCCAAAATATTGATTTCATTGTTACAAAAAGTTCCCTTTTCCATAAGAAACTTATAAAACCAATCAAGCCCTATCTCATGTGGGATGACATTAAACAAGTTGTTGACATCAATAGTACAAAAAATAAGGTTATCACCAAAGCAAACTTCAGAAACCTTGCTCAGAAAATCCCACGAGTCCCTAAAAATATGTGTATAGCCATCCAAAACATTTTTTCATCTAAAATCCACATATCTAGCCAAAGACTGGGTTTTAGATGAAAGGCATTAACAACTGGATGAAACAGTGGATCACATAAATCTTTGTGGATTTTAGGGAGTCCAAATATGGCTGGAACTATGGGAAATTTGACATGTAACAGAGACCATAGGTCTATATCAATCTGACCTTGGTCCAACATGTCTTGAAGTAATCAATCAATTTTGGAATATGCAATGTTCACCGTATTTAAAGATGTCTCTTCATAAAAATCATTGTCACTAAGGTGCAAAAACATTTTGTTCAAGTAGTCTTCCACACCCATTATTACTACCCCCCTCCCTTGTTGGGTTTCATAACCTGAATAGACCTGTTGGTACAAAGCTGTTTTAAAAATTCAACTTCAGTTCTGGATAGGTTATCAACTTTTTTCACCAAGCTGCAGAATGCAAACCTTTCACTGCCACTAAGTCTGCTGACCCAAGTTAAAAATGTCCTAGTAAATTGTAGATCCGTCATCATTCACTCTGACTCTTTTACTCACAAGACTGGACAAAGGGTAATGGTTAGCTGCTTCTCTGGGGCTAGCATCTATGACATCATTAAGGACCTATAATTCTTCCAACAGGACACATGTGACTATGACCTTTTGATGAATGATGTAGATGTGATTGACCTGGAACATCAACTTAGAAACATATTAAGAAACACATATTGGAGAATGCTTTGCATGTGCCAACTGCATGTTAGAGTCAGGTCCTGAGGAGAATCTTATCCTTGCCCAGAATGATGTCAGATATAAAGTGAACTAAGTGGCTTTAAATGTTGGTTAAGCAACAGGTGTCATTCTAAGGGGCTCTACTAACCATCAGCTTGATCAAGATGATAGACAGCCCAGCTTACTTCTCCAAGAATGTACTGCACCTTTTGTTTGATGGATTTTGCCAACTAGCCAAATACTTATTACCACCAAAGAGTATTTTTTGAAGTCCATCTTCTGCTCATTTTATGTTGACAAATGGCATGTAGTAAATTCCAGTCTGAGTCACATCAAGATTGCTCTACTCATTGCTGGAACTATTCAGAAATTAACAGATCTCAAGGCTGTCCTGCAATGGATGCACATCTTTGTCTACATCACCTGCAAGTTAACCCATCCATGTGTTGTAACAAAAACACTCCCTCTTTACTGGGCTTCAGCAACTATAACATAATCAGTCCTGTTGGAAAATAATGTGGGGATCAATATTTGTCAGGCATCCAGTTTTCTCAAGACAGAGTTCCTATGACACAACAACAGAATTTACTGAACTGCAAGTTACCCCAAATAAGACAAATTATCAATTCATTGTCAGATACACAGTTTAACTTCTCCAAGTTTTTGTGTTTCTTATACCATGATGGGAAAGGACCCCATTCCAATGTCAGGGTATGATTAAAGTTCATGGAATTAGTATTCTTCCAATCTTGATGTTAGCTAATAGTGCTGTTCTCAGTAACCACAATGTGCCCATAATTGGGTTTACTTCAGATCATCAAAGACCCACTTACCCAATCCAAAATGAAAGAGACGACATCACCAAACTTTCACTTAAATGACTACTCACATCATCAGTAATTAACCCTGGGAAAGGAGGAAGTTGGCCTACATTCAGAAGTTTGCCCTTTTCTCCACTATAGTGCAATCTCAGAGTTAGCATATTTAGTTGAAGGGTGTGGGTGGTGAAGCCCCCCACTTGTGTCAGTTTGAAATGTTTCTGTGTGTTTTTTTGTTCTGTGAGTGTTTGCTGATGGCTCCCCAGGAAAATAATCAGTCATGTAAGGAGTCTTTTATGTGAAAGTTTAGTGATATAATCTCTTTCATTTCAGAATTGGGTAAGTGGGTCTTTGCTCATTTGAAGTAGACCCCCAGAATCACCTCCTTCTATACATTATATCAGGTTACATATATTGGTAACATATCCAAATAGGACTATAAATTCTTTTTAATTAGGCTTGTTGCTGTAACTACTGTTGGAACTGTATGGCTATCTTTGTCCTCCATTGCTCTAATTTTTGCCTGCAAACCCTGGTACTTTACGACTTTGTGTCTGTCTGTTCATAAGACACTGTGATCCCTGAGTATATCTTTTTCTTATGGACTGCTACATCTGGTTTTCTCCCCTCTATTTTTTGAACTGTTAATCATGGTTAATTCCATGTGATATACACTTCATCATTCTTTATAATGATTTGTGTCTCATGTTTCCAATGCTTCTTAGGTACCTCTGTACTGTAGTGTTTGCACAATCCTAAATTTAACTGCTTTGTCACAGTAACTTCCAACAACAAGAAGTCTGGCTGTGTCCAGTTATTTTTTAAAGATCATGTATTAGTCTGTTTCTCCCAACTTTTCAATGGATTTTGTAAACCAATGTGTCTGCAGTCCACTATCCTGGCCTGCCAATATAAGTCTTTCATCTTGTGGTTTTAATTAACCTGCCCTTAAAAATTAATACTTCTGACCTTGGTAATCATGTGCTTGTTCCAGGAAATTTCTATATTTTCCACTAAATTTATAACTTTTCCTCTTCACTTTCCTTCTCATCCAATCCTTCTCTCTATATTCTTTCTTTTGTTCTTTTTTGGCACATTTAGTTCCTGCCTGATTTTTTGTCTACTTCTGGTTTGATTTTCATTCCCACTTGATAGTGACATTCTTCTGCTAAATTAAGCAAAGATGTTCTGCAGGATTCATCAAGCTCTGCACGGTGTGCAGGAATAGTGCAAGAGCTGCTGCACGCAATATGGTAGATGAGCGATCCAAGAGTCAGCTCCCGGGATGTGCATGAGCGTTCCAACACTATTCCTGCACGGACACAGCTCCTCTATGCTAATTACCCTATTTGCAGGTGAAAAGCATGCAAATGAGGTGAATTAGCGATCCAGGAAGCATGCAGCCATCTATGCAGGAATAGTGGAACCTGCAGAAATGTATTCGGTTACTAACCAAATACATTTCTGTAAATTACAAAATGGAGGCATGACAGCTCCAAAGAAAGCATGTATTCAATGTAGTAGGCATGCAAATGGCCATTGGCATGGTAAATTGTTGTAAAATTATAAAAAATAACTTTTTTTGGCCGATTTCGCCTGTTTAAGCATAGGGCAGTGGTGCACAAACAGGATTGGCCCGCAAATAAAAAAAAATAGCTGGAAATAAGCTTTTAAACCAAAATTAACATTCTGCCATAATAGTCAATGACAACAATACCATTGAATAGAGGTTACTAAGGGGGAAGGCTGAGTGTCAGTCTTGTAACCATGCATTAGCTGTCAGTTTTATGCAAATGAAGGGATCGATACTGAATCACAGATTTCACCTCAGTGTTAGCTAGCTCCCAATCGTGTAAGTGCAGCAACACCATGGTGCAAGCCTAAGAGGTAGATGACTTCATAAAGGGGAGTGTCATGCATGCTGTAAGCTTACTGGATCTCTGTGGCCCGTGTTTGCCCTTAACTAAGCACAGCTAAGGAAGGGGGTGTGTCTGAGGCTGCCTAGCAGTGTTTACATTGCCTAAATGGGTGTGAGCACCACGCACCGGGTTATAAACAAAACAAAAAAAAAAAACAGAAAATAGCAGCTCTGTTCACATCTGAGCACTGGGTATGCATGGCACAACTCATGGCTTAAACGGGAAGGCAATGGGAAGGGAAAACAGCAGTAGGAAGGCAATTAAGGAGAACTAGCATAGCTGGCAGGTGAAATGAATCAAAATCAGCCAATTACACAGGCAGCAGCCCAGCCCACACACTGCTATAAACAATGACAACACCTTTCACTCTGGTTTTTCCCACAAACTCTACACCACCAGTGTACACAGATGGGAAATTTTACCAGACAAAACTAACAAAATGATAGGGATTGCTGTCACTCTCATACATCAATATGTGGAAGAGGCTGAGGGTGGGGAGGATGAGAATGCAGACAACCAACCCACAGTGAGGAGAAGGAGAAGAGTGTACAGACCCAGGGTAACCTACCAGGGGATACCTGAGCTGGAGATGGTGGAGTACTATAGGGTGGACAGGGACATCCTACAGCAAATTGTTGAGCTGTGCTGGCCACACATCACACACAAAACCAACAGAGGGGAACCCTTCCCAGTGGATACCAAGGTATGTGTAGGCTTAAGAATACTAGCCACAGGTACCTTCCAAAGGCCAACTGGGGACATCATGGGGATCTCACAGGCATCAGCATCCAGGGTAATCCACCAGTTCCTGGATGCCATGCCAGCACATGCCAGTGAGCACATTTCTCCAACACTAGTGAGGCGTTGACCAGCAATATGTGTCTCTTCCACCAAATAGCAGAATACCCTGAGATAGTGGGTGCTACAGACTGCATGCACATACACATCAAAGCACCACCTGGTGAGTGGGGTAGGGTCTACATAAACCACAAGGGCTTTCCCTCCGTCAACTGCCAGGTTGTGTGCAATCCCCAGGACATTATAATGAATGTGTGTGCTGGCAGTCCTGGAAGCTATCACAACTCCCACATCTGACATATGATACAGCTGTACCAGAGATTTGCCAGTGGGGACATCCCATATGGCCACCTAGTAGGGGATGCTGGTTACGCACTGGAGCCGTGGTTGATGACACCCATCAGAAATGCACACACACCAGAACAAGAACTCCATAATGAGGCACACGCACAAACGAGAATCATAATATAGAGAGAGTGTGTTTGGGATGCTCAAGTCATGGTTCCAGTGCCTGGACATATCCGGTGGAGCCTTGCAGTAGTCTCCAGCTACATGTACACAAATGTTCATTGTATGTGCCATGTTATACAATATGATCCTGCAGAAACAGCTGCAGCAAAAACAGCACGAAGCAGGGCCACACAGCCCACCACCATTGCCAAGGCCAGCACAGGCACAGAGTGACTCAGAGGTGGAACAACCTGAGCCTGCCCATGTAGGCAGAAGGAGACATGCCCAGTATGCCCAGGCTTTGGCAAAGAAGCAATGCAGAGCACATACACTGAGACGGTAGGAACCCAGGGAATGACACCTCTCTCTGACTCGCACATACAGTAACAGTGATGCCAAACATGACACTACCTGTGCTTTGCCATGTACAGGGAGTGTACTATGTGCATCCGACATAGTCAGCCCTCCAGCACCATCCTCAATTCTGGCACATCCACAAGTAATGCACTCTTCCTATCAATTGCAGAATGGAGTAGTATGGTCTGCTAGTTGTAGCTATGGTATGGATGTGAGCATGCAAGGGAATTGGGTGGCTGAATGGGATAGCAGCAGATAGTGGACACCTTTACGGGCAACATGAAATCCATAACAAATACTGGTGTCAACATAGTAGGCAGTACTAGACAAGGTGACAAATCCCACTGCAGTACATGCAGTGGCCCAAATGTGTGTCCATAGGACACACACATGCATTTCAGTGAGGCTCACATACAAAACAACAGCCTCAGCCAGCAGGACAGGTGTAGATGACCATAAAGAAAGGCTGTGCTAAGGCCTCCAATTAATGGTAATGGATAACAGCCCCCTTCAGACCTACACAGACAGACTACAACAGGTCAGGCAGTTGCATGTGAGTTCTGCAGGGTATGAAGAATGAAACTGAAATGTAGGTCAATACAGCCTAAGATATGTACTATACTGATATAGCTTCATAGGTTCATAGTTATGCTAGGCTATCTGCCCGAAGGCATTTATAAGCCTAGCCAGAATGTGTTGGCTTTCGATGCCCCCTTAGATTAGTTCCATGTGCCTCTGTCCAGCAGAGCCACTCAAGTGATCCCCGGGGTAAACTTTCTGTTTCCCATCTACTCTTCAAGGTTTCTCTTGAAGAGTGTTAGTGAGGACCTCTGCCTAATGTAGATTGGAATGTTGTTCCAAAGCATGGGAAGTCTCTGTGACAAAACTCTATCCAACCAGCATGTCCTATTTATTGTTGTGGTGAGGTTTAGATCCCTAGAGTGTGTGGCTCGAGGGGATAAGCTTTTTTTAGGTGGAGCATGTCGATCAGTTTTGGGTTGGACATGGCCTTGTATGTCAGGCAGAGATCACCTCTGAGTAGGCGGTATGCAACCGAGTACAGCTGGAGTTCCTTCAGTTGAGCTGCATAGGGCATCTGTTTGAGGCCAGTGATCCTCTTGGTGAGGTACTTCTGTGGTCTTTCCAATTGTTGCAGGTGTCTTGTAAAATACATCCCAAATGGGGCATTGTACTCTATGATGGGTCTGATGAGTGATGAGTAGAGGGGCACAATGACCTCTTTTGATCTGGATGCGAACCCTTTTGTGATAAGGTGTGCCATGTAGAAGGATTTTCTAACCACTATGGCAATGTGATTATCAAAGGAGAGTTTACTGTCTACTTGGGTCCCCAGATCCCTTATCACGTCTTCCGTATTTAGGGGACTACCACCCATGTCTTAGTTTGTGGGTACTTTGTTTTTTCCAAAGAGGATGACTATGCACTTTTTGGCATTTAGCCTGAGGCCATAATTTTGACATCAAGTGTCCGTCTCAGTGAGATTCTTTTGGTGGATGTCTGTGTCAGCTGGAGAGTCAATTATAGCCCCTAGTTTGCAGTCGTCTGTGAACTTGGTCAGCCATAGTCCTCCTGTGCTTGCCTGTATCTCTGAGAAGTATATGCTGAACAGGAGGGGTCCTAGGACTGAGCCCTGGGGAATGCCACTTGTAACCGGTTTAGAGTCAGACCTAGCTCCCGCAACTCTTACCATGTGGGTTCTGTCCGTGAGCCAGTTGGCAACCCAGCTTGTGACATAGGGGTTTATGTTCAGGCTGGTGAGCTTGTCTATAATATCAGAATGGGGAATGGTGTCAAAGGCCTTTGCGAGGTCTAGGTAGGCTGTGTGTACCACCTTTCCCTCATCTATAGCCTTAGTAACTGTCTCAAAGAAGTCCACCAGGTTTAGGAGGCATGATCTGCCATTAACAAAGCCGAACTGGTTAGGGTTCAGTGTTTGGAGGTTCCCAATGTCTCTGTTAATGAGTTCCATGATGATGCACTCCATAGCCTTGCAGACCAAGCTAGTCAGACTTATAGGGCAATAGTTCCCGGGGTCTGTTGTGGCTCCACCTTTGTGGAGTGCAATAACTGTTGCTGTGCGCCACTCTATGGGTATGTAACCTGTGGAGAGGCTGAGTTTGAACAGTGTGTTTAGGTGAGGGGTTAGTTCATCTTTGAGCTCATGTAGGACACAGCCTGGGACTCCTTCCGGTCCCATTGATGCTATGTTTTTGGCATTGGAGAGGGCTGTTTTAACCTGAGTGTCTGTGATTTCAGGAGCTCTACATTCTTCTGGTATGGTTATTGGCCCTTTTGGGGGTGAGAGAGGGGTGAAGTTTGCACTGAACCTGTCTGCCAGGATGTTGGCAATATCAGTCAGTTCAGTGTATTTTGTACCATTCTGCACTAACTCTGAGCAGATCTGAGCATTGCCACTTAGATTCTTGACATAGCTAAAGAATGCCTTGTGGTTATCTTTGGAGACCTTGTCAATCTTTCTTTCAAAACTCGCCTTGAATGATTTTATGAGGGATCATAGTTTCTTGCTGATACTGATTAGGGATGTCTTCCCTTCTTGGGATTTTACTCTTTTCTGTACTAGTTTTCTCCTTCTAGTGTATAGCTTATTTATGGCAGAAGTCCACCAGACTGGTTTCCTTTTCTTGGAGGAGTGATTCTTGGTTTTGCTTGGGATAGCACGATCCATGCATTCTTGTAGGTGCCCGTAGAATGCATTAGTAAAGGATTTTGCAGCTTGGACAATGTTATCCTTTAGCATGGGGGCTTTGAAACTTTCCACCTCGGTCTTAAGTAACATGAAATTTGCTTTTGAAAAGTTTTTCACGGTGGTTTCATTGTCCGGGGGTGGGGGCGGAATGTGGATATCCAAAGTGATTTGTTTATGGTCAGATCTAACCAGTGAGGGGTTGACCTCTGGTGTGGAGCACCAGTCGCCCATGTTGGTGATGACCAGGTCTAATATGTTGTCACCTCTGGTGGGAGTGTTGACCAGATGATCCAGGGCATTTGAGTTTATAAATTCTAGGAAATGTTGGGCAAGGGAGTTAGTACTTGAGTAGTTCTCTCAATTAATGTTTGGGTAATTGAAATCACCCAATATTAGGGTGTTTGGTAGGACCTTTTAATTTCCCAATATTTCCAGAAATGCGAAATGGGGGTCCTGGGACATGGTGGGAGATCTGTAGCAAGCTACAATTTGAATTGCAGTTTTGCCCATTGTTAGTTGCATGTGGATGATCTCTGAAGCATCGTGCTGTGCCACTAACCTGGAGGTGTGGGTAGCCTTGATGAATATGGATACGCCCCCGCCTTTTTTATTTCGGTCTGGGTTCTGTGGCCGAAATGTATGGTATAAGTTGTAGCCTGGTAGTGCTGGGGTGCTCTCTGGATCCTTAAACCAGGTTTCTGTTACTACACATGTATCGATTTTCTCCATACTGAGGAGTGCCTCAAGTGCATGCATTTTGAGGTTTAGACTTCTGGCATTGAGTAGCATCACCCTCAGTTTTTTGTTACTTGTGCTATTTATGGCGGAGGGTTTGTCTTTTGAGCCTTGCCTAAAAAAGGCACTATGGGGGGTGGCAAGAGCCTTTGCCAGTATTCGAAAGCCTAAGGGTGACAGGTGCAAGCCGTCTCTAGTGATGCAGCATGGCTTGTCGAGCATGTCATCCCAGGAGGACAGACACTGGATCCCCTTTGAATGACACCAGAAACATAGCCAATTGTTGAAACTGATATTTTTTTCTTTATACTGTGGTGTAATTCTTGGTGAGGACAGGATGCTACTCAGGGTCAGGGTCATACCGGCCTGGGCTACAAGATCAGATAGCTCTTCTATGTCTCTTTTCATGTAGTCCAGAGAGGTATGGCTCAGGTCATTCACACCAACATGGAAAATGACAGAGTCATATTTGTACTTGTTCTGGAGTGACCTGAGTGCTTGTGTTATGTGGCGGATCCTGGCACCTGACAGGCAGCTAACAGTAACCTTCTCCTTATTCAGCCTAGTGAGTGGGATGTCAGTGTGCCTGACTATAGAGTCACCTATTACTAGTATGTTGGGTATGTTATTTTGCATTAAGGGCTGTGAGTGCATGGCACACTGGTTTTGTAAAGTATGTGTTTCATGATTTGTGTTGGGAGGTGGAGGTTGCTTGGATGTCTGCTTTGGAGGTCTCTGTTGCTTTTGCAGATTTTTATTTATAGCCTCGAGTATGTTGCCGTGTATTTATGTGTGTTTTTCGCTGGTGCTGGTTTAATGGGTCTATGTGAGACTGGTGGTGTGATGCAAGTATTTCCCTTCTCGTCTTGACTGTCTGATCCAGCCTTGAGTTGAGAGAGCTTAGCCTCCAGTTTGGCTGTATAATTGCATCTCTCACATGTATTAGTGTTTGGTGGTAGGAAGAGAGGGTTGTCTGTGTACATGAGGCAGTTGTAGCATTGCCTCAAAATGCCCAGATTCACCAGTTGTACTGGAGAGTACGCCTGAAACTGCCCTTTGGACATGCCTGGATAGGTACAGTGAACTGTTTTACTGAATGGCTGGTAAGCTTGAATAGAGAGCCTTGTCCTTCTGTACAGTATAGGAGGGTCTAGTGCTAGGGTTTATAAGTGCTTGCTATGAGTTTTGAACAAGTACTGGGCTGAGAAATGAATGGCTTGAGTGCTTAGGTTGAAAGCTTGTCTAGTTCCAAGGGAAAATTTGAAGAGGAGACTTTGTGGAGCCAGGAATAGTTATACGCTAGCTAACTGGTGCTGCCTGGCATGCAAAACTGGGCAAATGTGGTATTTATAGCAGGGAAATGAAAGAGATAGAAATTAGCCCAAAATGGCCAATAAGCTACTAATTTCTGGGCTGAAACCCCTCCTCCAGGGACAGATAGGCTGCTCAAAGCTCCCCTCTCTCACAGGTGAAGAGAGAAATTTCCTTCTATCCAGGTAAGGTGTGGGCAAACACAAAGATTTGTAACACAGCCCTGAATTCAGCACTTAACCTGAAAATGGGACTATACTAGCTTAGAAAGGTGGGAAACAAGTTTTTTTTTTTTTTTCAGAAAATAAAGCAGATACAATCAAAAAAACTCTTTAAATGCACAGAAAAGAATACTTATTGCAATATATATATCAGATCAGAGTTGTAGTCAATGCCACTAGTAATAAAGTAGGAAGAAACACAAATACAGTAAAAGCAGATGAATAGAATGCAATTTTTTATATATATAAAACAATAGAAAATGAACAACTGATTTAAACAAGTTACCCAATTAACGAGAAAAAAGCTCAAAAATGAGCCCTGCTCCAGCAGTCTTCAAACAGACATGTTCTAACAGCACACTCCTGCTGCTAGGGTGCAGGGGAACCTTCTTCAAAAAAAAGATGGCCTGGGTCAGTACTCAAGTTATACAAACAAGGCTAGATTCAACAGGCCTGAATCTGGTCTATGCTGCAGCAACAAGGCGCACCATTTTCTGAAAGAAACAGTTCAAATAAGCAGGCACAATAAGCCTGTGACCAGAAATTCCCAGCTCAGAAGGACAGAATCCAGCCTCCCACAAGAGTGCAGACCACTGGTCCAAAGCCCAAGTGCTTAAACCAGAACTAATACACTTTAGAACAGACACTAAGCCTTCAATCAGCAACTCCCAACTCAGAAGGATATAAGTTTCCTGTCCTGCCACAACAGTGCAGACCACAAACCTTCCTAATGTGAAACAACTGGTCTAAAGCCCAAGTGCATAATCCAAAGGCTTAGAATAACAGTTACAATTTAATCAGCTACTAACAAGCAGTAATAAATGCAGCAGAATAAATGCTATTAAGTACTTTTAAGAACAGGCAGCAACAGCAAAATAAATAATAAAGTAGGAACACAAACACAGTAAGCAGATGAAAAAAAGTGCAACAATTTTTTTTTCTCTCTCTCCGTATTAGGTACAATGAGCTAAAGACACAAGACTGAGAGGAGTGTCACAGATCAAATATACAGTAAGGGTGGGCAATTGCAAAGCCACCAAGGATAAAAATAAAACATCAATAGGGAGGGCAGGGTGGGGGAAAATCAACTCAGAAAAATAACACTTGACAAACAGGGAATCTTAATTATGCTAGCAAACCTTGAGACAATCAGATAAAACACAAAAGTTGTTTGGCCAATATTTAACAGAGCAGGATTAATTCTGGGGAAAAAATAACACTTTCCACTCAGAAAAATAACACTTTCAACACAGATCAGAAGCCAGCAAATATGATCTTAAATCAATCAAGCAAAAGCAATTAGAATACTGTAAAACATTGGAAAGAAGTGCCAAAAAATATACTTATCAATTTATATCTTGAGATATTTAGGTAGTACTCTCAGTCAGAACTCAATTAGATTCAAGCAATGAATGCAGAGGTAACAAACAGGGAATCTTAATTATACTAGCAAGCCTTGAGACAATCAGATAAAACACAAGTTGTTTGGCCAGTATTTAACAGAGCAGGATTAAGGGTGGGGGGAAAACAAGCACTTTCCAGTCAGAAAAATAACACTTTCAAAAGAGGTCAGAAGCCAGCAAATATGATCTTAAATCAATCAAGCAAAAGCAATTAGAATACTGTAGAACTTTTGAAAGAAGTGCCAAAAAATATACATATCCATGTATATCTTGAGTTGTTTCAGTAGCACTCTCAGTCCGAACTCAATTAGATTCCAGCAATGAATGCAGAGATAACAAACAGGGAATCTTAATTATACTAGCAAGCCTTGAGACAATCAGATAAAACAGAACTTTTTGAAAAAAGCCAAAAAATATACATATCCATGTATATCTTGAGTTTTTTCAGTAGCAGTCTCTCAGTACTAGCAATGAATGCAGAGATAACAAACAGGGAATCTTAATTATACTAGCAAGCCTTGAGACAATCAGATAAAACATGCAAGTTGTTTAGCCATTATTTAACAGAGCAGGATTAATGGTGGGGGGAAAATAGCACTTTCCACTCAGAAAAATAACACTTTCAAAAGAGATCAGAAGCCAGCAAACACGAGCTTAAATCAATCAAGCAAAAGCAATTAGAATACTGTAGAACTTTGAAAAGAAGTGCCAAAAATACATTTGTCAATTTATATCTTGAGTTGTTTCAGTAGCACTTTCAGTCAGAACTCAATTAGATTCAAGCAATGAATGCAGAGGTAACAAACAGGGAATCTTAATTATACTAGCAAGCCTTGAGACAATCAGATAAAACACACAAGTTGTTTGGCCAGTATTTAACAGAGCAGGATTAAGGGTGGGGGAAAAATAGATTTTTCCACTCAGAAAAATAACACTTTCAACACAGATCAGAAGCCAGAAAATTTGATCTTAAATCAATCAAGCAAAAGCAATTAAAATACTGTAAAACTTTGGAAAGAAGTACCAAAAAATATACTATCAATTTATATCTTGAGTTGTTTCAGTAGCACTCTCACTCAGAACACAATTAGATTGACGCAATGAATGCAGAGGTAACAAACAGGGAATATTAATTATCATATCAACCCTTGAGACAATCAGACAAAACACACAAGTTGTTTCACCAGTATTTAACAGAGCAGGATTAAGGGTGGGGGAAAAATAGCACTTTCCACTCAAAAAAATAACTTTCAACACAGATCAAAAGCCAGCAATTATGATCTTAAATCAATCAAGCAAAATCAATTAGAATACTGTAGAACTTTGGAAAGAAGTGCAAAAAATATTCTTATCAATTTATATCTTGAGATGTTTCAGTAGCACTCTCAGTCAGAACTCAGATTCAAGCAATGAATGCAGAGGTAACAAACAAAATCTTAATTATACTAGCAAGCCTTGAAACAATCAGATAAAAGAGACAAATTGTTTGGCCAGTATTAAACAGAGCAGGATTAAAGGTGAGGGAAAATAGAACTTTCCACTCAGAAAAATAACACTTTCAACACAGATCAGAAGCCAGAAAATATGATCTTAAATCAATCAAGCAAAAGCAATTAGAATACTGTAGAACTTTGAAAGAAGTGCCAAAAAATATACCTATCAATTTATATCTTGAACTGTTTCAGTAGCACTCTCAGTCAGAACTCAATTAGATTTAAGCAATGAATGCAGAGGTAACAAGCAGGGAATCTTAATTATACTAGCAAGCCTTGAGCCAATCAGGTAAAACTCACAAGTTGTTTGGCCAGTATCTGACAGAGCAGGATAAAGGGTGGGGGAAAAATAGCACTTTCCACTCAGAAAAATAACACTTTCAACACAGATCAGAAGCCAGCAAATATGATCTTAAATCAATCAAGCAAAAGCAATTAGAATACTGTAGAACTTTGGAAAGAAGTGCCAAAAAATATACTTATCAATTTATATTGTGATTTGTTTCAGTAGCACTCTCAGTCAGAACTCAATTAGATTCAATGCCTCTTGTCTGCATGATAGGTCAGAATAGAAAATGAAATGGAAGCCAACAGAGTACCTGAAAAGCCAGTACAGTCATAGCAAATGTTTACAGTTATTAGGTGTCCCCCCCCACAATCCTATGTAGAAATGTAGTAACATGTATGTGTGGCTATAATAACAGTGCCGCACAGTTTACCTGAGCTGGCCAAATTAGCAAGATTGATTCTTGCATGTGTACAATATGCAGGGCTCTGTGTATTAGGTTGTTGTGTGTTGTGTATTGTGTGGAAGTGGTCAGCATTGTAGGCGTGAAGGGTTGTGTCCCGTTTATGATAACGCCATCTTCTGACAACTGCAGTGCGAACCACATCGCATACCAGCAAGACCCCGTTCAGCAATAATCCATGCTCATTGTGTAGATGTCAATATCTGTCACCATCTGAAAGATGGGCATACCATGAATGTGGGCCCAGACATAAACACAGTACACAGGTGGAAGTACCCTAGACAGAGTACATAAAATGTGACTGTCAACTGCACACACCTTTGGAATTGTACATACAGGTTAGCAGCACATTAGTTGTCCATATAGCATGGAATACTGATGTAGTCTGGCCAATCACTGGCATACCACAAAAGGCACAGTTATGACGTACTGAGAAACTGCTGATGTCCCTGCACAAGGCAGCATAAGGGGAATGTCCCAGATATATCTGTGAGTCAGCTGCAAAAAGCCTCCGTATCATACATGCACTCAGCTCACCCCACCATCATCCACAGGTTTATCACAGGTCATATCCCTGCTGTTGGGAATGAGTACAGCATGACCCCCACTTCTGTATGGGAATACCCACAGAATGCAGCATGCTGAAGAGGTGTCCTGTGCAGGTGTGTCCCTACTCCCTAGCTGTAACCAGCACCCTGCCAGCAGCCAGACCAATGGATTAATATGGACAGGAACTATTGCCATTAATACCTCACACACTTACCCTGTCACCCCAGGGGAATCCAGTGGCTTGCAGCCTGGGACTGTAGGATTGACAGAATGCACTGGCCTGCTACAGATGGCCAGCATCACTACCAAATGCCCTACAGTCCTCTGTCAAAGGCCTGTGCCTCACCCGTACTGCCAATGTATGTTATCTCATGGGGTCCCAAATAACATACCACAGTCCACAGAACACAAATGCAAGGCCATGTCAACAATCCCAGTAGCATGTCCAACATGTCCTACTGCATGAACTGTGGACCAACCCCTAAATAATGCTGGGATGAAGGGGCAGCTATAGGGGTACTTTGCAGATATCACTCTCATAATGTTAGGAAAAGGATAGAATAACAGAGTGGGGGATGTAGAATCATGTACACCATGGAGTGTGTGAAGTCTGAAACTCTGATGTGTGCCTATATTACCTCTGCCTGCAAACCCAGTAATGGGTGGCTACAAACCCATTCATAAACCGCAATGTGAAGGGGAACTGACCAGATATATGAGCCCTGCCTCTGGGTAACCTGGGTTAATCTGTACAGCTGAGAGGTATGGCCACAGCAGGATATGGCTATTCTGTTATGTCGATAGATGTACAAGCAGGGGATCCTCAGCCCCCACAGTACCAAGGTGCTGGACCATATACACAGATCCATCAGCATGTGTCTGCAGCTAACCCTCCAGAATGGCATGAGTGTGCAAGAATATGTAGGCTGCAGACCACAATACTGTTTACAGCTTCATTCATCTTGTATTTCCCTGGAAATAACTGTGAGCAAATAAGTATATATGTTGGTAGTGGATGACATAATACATCACAGCGTAAAACAGTACGTGTCTGAATATCTCTACTAACACCAACCATGTAACACAAGCAGCACAGACAGCAATAGTTACAGTATCCCACTATCTGTCACCCATTGTGACTCCATATTGTCAACCTATCTGCAGATATCCTGCAGAAACAGGTTGCTAGCTGTAGGTGAAAAACACAAACTCCTGCACTGGAGTACAACCTGCCTGGAATGGATTCACACACCTAATACAGAAGGCTATACTGGGCATACTCCTACACTTCGAGAAATGAAGCCCAACAACAACAGAGACTATACATATCTGTCAGTCACAGATGTCTGTGCACACACACCACATTGCACACCATTCATGCTTTGCACACACTTTGGATAGGAATACTCACACATATCCAAGACCAACACACTGTAACAGGTCAAACATACACACACAGAGATGTGGGGAAAAGAAAGGCAGACAGTGACAAAGAGATTGCCATCATGAGTCCTGTCCCACCCACCACACATCCAGTTGCCCAATATCACATGATGTGCCAATGTCAATCACTGTAGACATTTGCTTTTGGTAGCCCTTAGTCCTATAGCGTCTGTGGTGCTTGTGATAACTGTGTAACATGATAGTACAAATCAGTATTCATCTAGCATTTGTATACCCAGTCCTGTCAAATGTAACGTTGTGTGTGACTGAGTGTTGTGTGTGTGCCCAGAGGAATGGTTTATGGCCCATTCACACACACTGCACTTGCTATAGCCCATTTTAGCACTCATGCTGATGTCAGTCACCTTGAAATAACCCTCTGACCATTCATCAGCCCTATAATGTTTGTGGCGCGTGAGGTAACTGTGTAATGCTATAGTGTAACATACTAGTTAGGTAGGCGTTCTAATCCCATATGTGACACCTGTGAAACTCTGTGTGTGCAAATATTAATGATTTTGAGGCCATTCACAGTCACTACACCTCCCACTGCCCTATTTTAGCAAGCCTGCTGATGTCAGTCACCTTGAAATACCCGTTTAGAGAAGGGCTAGTCCTGTAAACTCTGTGATGTGTGTGTGATGATTGCCTAATGTTATAATGTAACATACTAGTCAGGTAGGAGTTCTAATCCCAGACATGGCAATTGTGAAACTGTGTGTGTGTGTGTGTGTGTGTGTGTGTGTGTGTGTGTGTGTGTGTGTGTGTGTGTGTGTGTGTGTGTGTGTGTGTGTGTGTGTGTGCGTGTGTGTGTGTCTGTGTGTCTGTGTGTGTAGAAATTAATGATTTTGAGGCCATTCACAGTCACTACACCTCCCATTGCCCTACTTTAGCAAGCGTGCTGATGCAAGTCATCTTGAAATACCCTTTTGGAAAAGGGCTAGCCCTATAAACTCCTTGGTGCATGTGATAACTGCATTATGCTGTAGTTTAACATACTAGTCAGGTAGGCGTTCTAGTCCCAGACATAACAACTGTGAAACTCTGTGTGTTTAAAGATTAATGATTTTGAGGCCATTCACAGTCACTACACCACCCATTGCCCTGCTTTAGAAAGCCTGTTGATGTCAGTCCCCTTGAAATACCTCTTTGGAGATGGGCCAGCCCTATAAGCTCTTAAATGCGGAACAATATGATAGCAATAATTACACAGGTATGGGTTTGAATATCATCTGTGGTGAGTGTTTGTGTGTGTATATACATATGTGTTTATCTCAAAGATTTTGGCCCCATTTACAGCCAGTACACATCTCAGAGCCTGACTTTAGCAGTCCTGCAGCTATCATCCACCTTACACGTTCCTGTTGTCAACTCTAAACCATATCAAGTCAGTGGTGCATGTGGTAAATGTGTAACATAATGGTCCATAAAGATTGTTAGAGGTTTGAACCTCACCCCTGGCAAATGTAAATGTGTGATTAGGGTAAACTTATTTTTGGGATCTGTCACCCACTACATCACCCAATGCCAGTATTTACAAGGGATGGTGATGTTCCTCACCTTAGAAGTACCTTGAGACAACATCCATCCAATAAGTTATGTGGCATGCTCCATAAATGCAGTACACTGTAGTAGCAATACATAATTAGGTAAGGGTTTGAATCTCACTACTGGCAAGTGTGTGTGTGTATGTGTGTGTCTGTCATCAGTATCCTGTGTGGAAGTTGCTGTGATTGTGTAATAACAGGATGCATTGTGGGGTGGGTTTTTGCTAAATTATTATATAGAGGTCCTACTATATGTCACAATGTCTACCTTACAAGGACAACAGATGTCAAACACCAGAGAGGCTGGTGTAGACAATCCATAGCCCTACATGTGACATGATGGATCAGTGAACAATATAGGCAACCCTTGTATTACTCAGAGAACCCTCTCCACCCCTGTCTCATACACAAACACACTTCACTAGGCAACAACTACTATATTGATAGTTCCCTGCATATTGCCCACAGATAGTAAACATGATGTGATTGCAGTGGACTACATACCTTTTGACCACAAAAGTGCCACTGACATCAGAAAGTAATGTGATGTGTAACATCTCCTGACTGAGTGTTTGTTATCCAGCAAGTAAAAGGAGATGGCACCCTCTTCCAGCCCTACAATAGGCAAATAAATGCTTACATTGGGCCTTTTGCTATGTTCCCCACTAGACACCTGCAACAACTGTAGAGTCTGCAAATGTAACCAACAAAAGGAATACCATGCCTTATACACATGGCCTGTATGGACAGATGCCACTAACTCCACGGAATACCTGTATCATTCTGTGAAAGTAGGTGCAAGCATGACCTCGGTTCAATAGTCAGGTCTCCCCAAATGAAGTCAGGAATTCTATATCAGAAAATAACAATCTGTGCGCACAGCATGCCTCAGAGACCTCAAATACACTTCCACATGTCAAACAACATGCTTGTGGGACATGTGCACAACCCAGACACTGCCCATGTTATGGAGTATAGCTCACATACATGGGAAGCAGTGCACATCACTGGCCAACCACAATAGTAACCCAGATGAGTGGATGGTGAATACAATACCCACCTGTGGGGACCACTCCAGGGACTACACCCCTGATCCACACTGGAGAACATTGTCATATGGCCGGATGCCAAGGTATTCCCTTTGCCTAGCCTTGTACAGCTGTCAGGCCCATTCACCTGCTACACACCTGAGAAGCAATAAACCTATGCATCTCAGTACTGGCAAGTGTGTGTGTGTGTGTGTGTGTGTGTGTGTGTGTGTGTGTGTGTGTGTGTGTGTGTGTGTGTGAGTGTTAGTGTGTGTGTGTGTGCATGTGCGTATGTGTAAGTTTGAGCCTGAAAAGTTAGAAGACCAGGTCTTAGCCCACATGAAATTAAAGGTTCTCCCTATATGTTACATTAAATGATTTTGAAGCCATTCACAATCATTACACCTCTCATTGGTTTACTTTAGCACTCCTGCTGATGTCATTCACCTTGACATAACTGTTTGGCCATATATAAGACATATAAACTCTGTGGCGCTTGTAATAACTGCATAATACTATAATGCAGCAAACTACGTAGGTAGGGGTTTGAATCTTGATCCTGCCAACTGTGATGATGGGTGTGTGTTTCCCTAACAGAGTGTGTGCGCATGTATTTCCATTATCACCTGCTTTTGTGGACATTCATATGTACTACTTTTCCCTTATCCCTTCTTTAGCACTGTTGTGGATGTTACTCACCTTCAAAGATACCTTTGGACAGCTCTCCAACTATAAGCTGCGTGGCGCTCGCAAAAACTGAATAACATTGTAATAGCAATACATAGTCAGATACGGGTTTGAAACTGAGTACTGGTAAGTGCGTGTTTGTTGGTGTGTCATCAGTGTCTGGTGTGGGTGTTGGGGTGAGTGGGTGCTGACAGAATCCATTGCAGTGTGGATTTTGCTATATCATTATATTGAGAACCTATATGTCCCATTGTTCACATTATAAGGCCAACAGTTTTCAAACACTGTAGAGGTTGTTGTAGACAATCTTCAGCCATAAGTGTGTACAGCCATGTGTAATTACTATGTGACAGTATAGATTACTAAACAATATAGGCAACTGTTATAATACCCAGATACCACTCTCCACCCACAGATCATACACAAACACACTTGGCTCTTACTCTCTTACACCCTTCCTTTCTTACTTTGTCTTTGTCTCTCTGTCTCTGTCTCTGTCTTTCTCTCTCTCTCTCTCTCTCTCTCTCTCTCTCTCCCTCTCTGGTGGATGTGGAAAAGTACATCTGTTTTGCATAGGCAGCAGCTTAAGTTTTGTAAGGAATGGTCATGATCAGCTGATGGCCTGTGCACAAAATTGCAGTCCCCCACTTGCTAATTGCATGTGGAACAGCTGTGGTATCTTTCCTATAGCCAGTTGCATGGAAACACACTCCTGTAATTAAGCACTTCATGTGGGTGATGGCCCTTTTCCTTCACTGTGAGCAGGACTTCATGTGGGTGTTTGACAAACAGCATCACAGAGGATAGCTGGAAATAACTCTTACAACATACACTGTGGAGGCAGGCCAACAAACAGGAGAGGGATGTTCCAGATATGGGGACGGAATGTAAGTATTGCTGTTCTACATTTGAAGTAATGTTGGTTTAATACGGTTTATGTGGATATGGCTGTTGTACATGATTTAAAGTCTGGCATGACAGTGTTATGTGGTTGAGGAAACTCTCACCTGTAGGGCTATCTGCAGACTGGCCAGAGTTTGGAGTCTTACATGTGTTGTGTTACTCATACATTTCCTATCTTTAGATATGCAATAGCATACTCTGATGATTGCAGTCAGCACATGGTGACATCCATGTGAGTTACTGACTTCATATCCCTCAGAAGAGATATGTCACAACAAACCGTGTTACACCAGGACATTTCTCGGATTATCACATCAATATGTCAATATTGGCACTGTGTTTGTGTCTCTGTCCTCCAAGTATGTCACCCTTTGTCCATATGTCATGCAGTAAGAGTGCATATGTACAGTACATCATTATTTACTGAGATCATGCCTGATAACAAGCCAGTGAGATATCAGAGTGATAGACATGTTATGGATAGTAGCCCTCATATTTGAGGACAAAACCTGGACATTCTGTTGTAGTGTGTACAGTAGTGAGGTCTGTGTACTTATGTTGATTGCTGACAGAGTGTGTATTGCGAATATGTTATTTGGCCTGTGTACATACTGTGGCAGATGTCATTGTTCTTGGTCCTCTTCTATCTGATGTTGCATGCTGCTTCAGTTTATGGTACCCTATCAGTGTACATGTTTGTTGGGCCAGACTAACACATGTCCCATACCAGAGTCAGACATCAACTACACTGTGTATTGGCCCAGTATATGTAGGGTTAGTGTGTGAGTAGCTCATATGAGGGTGGTGTTGTTCACACAGTACATATACTGTTGTATTAATTAGGCTTACCATAATGTGACTTTGTATTCAGATTGGTTGTGGGTATGCACTTTCACACTGGTGTCTGTTACTCTGTGCTGTTACATGCCTGTAGTGCCTGCTGTATTTGCAAGTACATGTGTATTCCCCCTAGGAAACTTGGGTCAGTGTTGTGGCAGTCTGCCCATAGTTTGCACAGCGCTTTGTGACATGCCTAGCAGCTCAGTGTATTTACCTAATGTGATATTACGTCCAGATATTTGTCAGATGAACTGTTGCCTGGTCACCATAACTGTTGTATATGTCTGAAAAAGTAGTGGAATGGTGTAAAGAAGTATGTCACTAAATAGTGTGAGGTATGTGGGCTTGGGACCTCTGCTCCTCTGGTTAATATGTGTTAGGACAGACAGGAGTGTGGGAATGCATCAACTGTGTGAGCTTATCTATTCTACTTGTTTTGTGATATCCCCATTTACATGGCTGTAAACATCCACTTTGTCAGGCTTTGTCCACACATCTTGCACTAAGAATTTCTGTGTATACCTATGCACTGACCAGATTGTGTCAGACTGTCCATGTTTATTGGTCATATCTCTGCTGTATTCCACAGGATCATTACTGTGACTTGTGTGGTACTTCACTATGATGATCTTATGATGTCTGTCAGAAACTGATGGCATACATGTCAGTATTAGAAGTGACTTCCCACACAACATGTCTGTTAACACAACCCCTGTTACTTTAGCAACATTCCACATTTATACCTGCAATACTTACATGACAACCCCTTGAACTAAGAGGTGGTGACTATTGGGGCTGAGGTATGACTCCAGTACAATGTTATGGGCATATGTTTTATTTTTATTTATATATATATATATATATATATATATATATATAGATATATATATATATATATATAGATATAGATATATATATATATACACACACACACACACACACACACACACATATATATATATATATATATATATATATATATATATGTATATATATATATATATATATATATATATATATATATATATATATATATATATGTGTACATGTATACATATATCTACATATGTAATAATGTAATATATATGTATATATATATATATATATATATATATATATATATATATATATATATATCCTTATTATGTGTAGACATGACTGTTGGATATACCTTCCCAGATGTATCACACCATATTTATCTGATATGTGTATATTTAGATATAACAACATACTTCATTCAACACTAATATCACTAACAAGTACTACACAATTGTAGAAGTCAAAGCAGTTGTTCAGTACTATTCAGTATGTGTACTGACAGATATACTAGAAAAAAAACAACAGCTTTCTTCACGGCTGTGATGGCTTAATGGTTAACTGCTGTGAATATAGTGTACATGGTCCTGCGTTCAAGACCTGCAAGGGCTTTTTATTTTTTTGCTAGGCAGAACAATGACTGCTGGATACAGAGTGGTTAAGGCAGTTTTGAGCAGCTTTAAGCAGGTTTGGGTGGGTTTGCCCAACAGTAAGCACTGCTAGCATACAGTTAAATGAATAGACGCTTACACTGTGTAGGCTTCACTTACCAGTCCACAAATGTGTTTAGCATTTACATTTAAGTAATGCTTATACCTGCTAAGCATAGCTCAGCCCTAGTAACCAGTGATAACATTCCAGTCTGATGAAATAGCACAGTAATAACATCTTTAATAAGTGTATTCAATTCCATGTATATAACATGCTTCTATGTGCTGTCATCACAGTAGCAAGGGGTGTGAGTATACTGTCTGGGACACCTGAGTATATATGGCTAGTACAACAATCTTTTCCTTTTGTATGTGTTTCACACACGGGTATCATCCCAGGTTATATGCAGTCACACTTGCATGTATTGTATCATTACTTTACTACTGTTAACAGTGCTTTTCCAAGCAAGAGTAGATTGCAGATCATAGTACTGGAACCATATACCCCTGCATGCAAAGCTGGACTCTGAGTACTGACTATTGTGTTATTGGTGTGTGAGCTCTGTGTTAAGTACTTGCTATTGGATATTGATCCGATATGTGGATATTAACTGTAGACTACTATGTGTATAGGACATGCCATTGAGGGCTGCTGTCATGTAGTAATGGCATATCTATCAGTGTTAGACATCTACCTGTCAATACATTAATCCAAATGCATAACCTGTTGGCTAGCTGATTTCTGTCTGTCCTCTATACAGATGTGCACATGTCAGGTATCCATCTGGGCTGCTCACAGGCACTCTATGATTGACTAACACTGACATGTCTGCCCACCTGTGTTATGAATGCCACAACTAGGAAACCCTACCCTGTATGCACCACATGGCATGGATACCTCAACTAGACTACCACAGTCAACAGAACATACTTGGGTATAGGTCTCCAACCTAGACACTAGCCATGTTATGTAATATATGTTGCATACATATATTACATATATGTATGTTGCATACATGTCAATTGGAGCACCTCACTGGCCCTCTGCAAAAGACAACCAGATGATTGGATGTTGTTTTTAACTGTTACCCTGAGGATCACTCACATGGCATCTGTTGATAGATGGCCTGCTGACAAATGTCAGGTGGCATAATACCACTGTACCCACATCCCCTACTCTACTCATCCCTCCATGGACAATATCCTGGTAGACACCTAGGAACACCTGCACCTATGGACTCCAGTACTGACAAATGTGTCAGTGTGCATTGCTGAGAATAACAGTGTCTGTGTGTTTGTAAACCTGCAATTGATAATATCCTGTGGACCTTCTCACACACTACACCCCCCATTGCCATATTTAGAAATGGATGCTGCTGTAATGGACATTAAATGTACCTTGTCACACTCTTCACCCTATTGGCTACCTGGAGCTTGCTTACCAGCACAACACTGTTGTAAAAATGGCTAGATAGGCATGAGTTACCCGCTGAGTCCTGGCAAGTGTGTGTATGTGTACAAGTGTGTATATTTGTAGGATACAGCATTTTGAGGCCACATTCTCCAAATACAATACACCTGGCCATACAGTATAAGGCATAGTGATGTTGCTGACATTAGGAGAGCCATGACAAATCATCACGCTACTATCCCTGTGGCATGTGCAATAAATGCCTATACCTGTGGCTGCCCTATACAGTGGTTTGTTGAACAGCTGCAGACCGTACATGGCATGGTGTGCAGTTCACCGTCGCCAGCCATGGACACAAGAACTGTGCCTGGCAGGGTTCCACAGGAACTACCAGGCAAGGCCAGATATGCTACTCTTCCCTGATAATGACAAATGTCCTTTGGCTCTGGGTCCCTGTTGGGACTGGCCAGAGCCACATATTGGTGGCCTGCTGTGTTGTGGTGTGGACAGCACCCCCCCTGCAGTGCTGGTGCTGGTAATGCCACAACTGGAGTGGCTCTGACTTGTTGCACATCCACGTAGACCTCCACCTGTTGGTGTTGCTGACCTATGTCCATGTGGATGTCACCCTACTCCCACCATATGCTCTAACACAGACATTGCACAGTCAAGGATTCCCACCATCTCAGCCAACCGTCTATCCAGGACCTTCGCAAAATAATGGTGGGCACCTGAGAGATCACAGATGTTGTCAAAAACAGCAGAATGAGTAGCCCTCTATAGCCTCAGACTCTGTTTGGTATAACGTTCCATATATGCTTGTGCCTCGATGATGGCCAGAAGCATGCGTCTGGTGACACCTGCTATGGCACTTATGACAGAGCCATGATGGCCAGCATCCCTCCTAGGATCACCCCTGTACATCTGCCTGTGTGGTACCTCGCCAGTCATCTGGCTATGGCTGCTCTGTACAGACACAATTGCCATAGTACCCACACTGTCATGTCCCATGCTAACTGCCCCTTTTCTATGGCCACTAGTGATGGGGTATTTATAGGCAATGTGACTGTGTGTGGGGATGGGGTGGATAATAGTGGGATGTCAACCGATGGCACAGCTTCAGCCTCTGACAACCCTGCCTGTGCCTCACCATACCTGTCATCATTGTTAGAGTCTGTATGGACACTAACATCAGTTTACCTGCAGGAGGGACCCTGACCCACCTCGCCACCTGTGAGGGGAAAACAGAAAACGTACGTTAAGACCTGCATGTCATTGCTTACTTCTACACACACACACGCACACACACACACACACACACACAAACACACACACACACACTTACAGTTGAGGTGGCACAAAGGTATTACACAGACCTCTCATTACCCAACTGTCAACATGCATGACATATGGCACTCAGCATGCACTGCAGCTATACTCAATCTCTGTTACCAACATTATACATCTCTGTGATGCATGAGTTGTGTTAGTAGGTGATGCCCCTTCCCCTGGTACACACTGCACCCATGTACACAGTACTGCTGTGCACCTGTTCAGCACACTGCCATGTACTGTGCACCATACCTCACACGTGTACACACCATTGCTGAATGTGTATATGTGTGGCAGTTATGTTTTGTCTGTTGCTCACAGCCTCTATGTGTTTATCTGACAAATACCTGGGTTGATATGAGGACAGATGTCAATAGTGAACACCTGACATTCGATTTGCAGATCTCATCATCAGCAATGCAACTATGAGCAATAAAATCCAATTATACTGACAACCTCCAAAGCTTACTGTAGCTATGAGGAGTGTACACACCCTTTTGAGATGCCACTTTCTTCCCTGATATGCCATGGGGCCACAATACTGCATATGTTAACATTACACACACCTGATATGTGATATATGACCTGTCCAGTCAAATGCAATGTGTTAGTTGTGCAGATGTTGATTGGGATACATACAAAATGTGGGCTGCGTAAGTGTGCACACCCTTAACACAAAGGTTTATTGCAACACCTGTTAAGTGAACTACAGTAGTCACTATTCCTGGAAGGTGTATACTAGCATGGCCCATCTTCATAACATGGCCAGTGCATTGGCAAACCTGAACAAAAAACCTCCATACACACCAGCTACAGGCTGCTGCCCCAGAGGTATATCAGAGGGCCCTACATAGTTGTGTGAGAGATGTGATGTCAGTAGCCACACCTGTGGCATAGGTACAGGGTGGGAGCAGCATTTCAGTACATCAACAGTACAAACCCACAATACTACAGATTATGCACATCTGTTCATTACTACACTGCAGGGACTGACTGTTATCTGACATATGCATGAAGATACTTTACAGATTAAGATGTATAAGCAATAATGGTCTACTAATGTGCCCTGGGGCCTTACTTGCATACTCCCCATCTATTGTGTGGGTAGCACCCACCGCCACAATGCTATCTTCCAGTTCTTGACTTGGCTGGCGGGCGGGTGCCCCAAGGCAGGTGAGGAGCTCCTCCAGATGTGTCAGTGGGGGCTGTATGGCATGACCCCTAACTGTGGCTAGCTGGTCCCTCCTAACTGCAGCAGCATGGTGACAGGCATGGCAGATGAGGTCAGTGCAACGTTGTTGCACCTGCTCATAACTGCAGTTATGAAGGCCGACATCATTTACACTGTGGAAGAGCTCATTCCACAGGGAAGTCCTCTCCTGCAGATCATGGGCTATATGCCCAAAGAGGGTTCCATGGTAATGCACTATGAAGTTGATGAGGATGTTATTCTCTTGTCTAGTGAACACAGGCAGTCAATCTCTTGACATGGTACCTGCAAGACATAAACAGGAAAAAAGGACAAAGGACCTCATACTGCAAGGATATAATAGTTGCTAATTGACATCTCTCTCCCCCTGTCATACCTGCAAAAATAATCTGAACACACACATCAATGGGTATGTTTACACCAAACCTACTGTTGGGACATATATCCTATTGTACAACAAATATTGAAATGTGTTTCTCTTCATGTTCCATGTTAAAACACTATCATTGGTGGCCTGTTGCTAACAGTGTAACCTGCATGCCATTGTAATGGCCACTGTGGTTCCATATATGCATGTGTTCTGTTTTCTATGCAACTGTTCCAAATCTGGTGTTTTGGGTTACTGGAATATGTATGCATGCTGTTATAACTAATCCTGGATTGTGTCCACTATTACTACCCACATATGTTCTAAAACTGCAATACAATAGCACATTTGGGAAGGCTGTTCCCAGCAGAACCACCTCTCCCACCTCATCTGGCCATGGAATCAGGCCAAAGCATGTCTGGGACCCCATCATCTGCTGGTCCTTCACTCCTTTCAGGTGGATCCACCTCAGAGGATGGTGCCTGCCCATGCGGGAGCATGCAAAGACGGGATCCTGCAACCTGAAGTCAGACTCAGGGTCTGGTGCATAGAAAGTTCTGCAAAGAATTGTGGGATCTGCTACACCACCTTGAGGCCCTCGTGACACATGTACAGGTTCAGCCTGCCCCTCCTGCTCAGCCTCCAGCACAGCCACCTTCAGGGCCGTGGACATGCAATGGTGACTTCCCATGGGTGGGACCTCAGTCCCACTGTTTCATTTAGGAGCTCATGGACTTCCAATTTCCAAACACCCCTGCCTGACCAAGGTGCTTATCCCCCACATGTGACATATACTACCCCTGTATGCTGTCTTGTCTGTCTTGTCTGTCTTCCGCACCAACCTGCCTCCTCATATATACCTACTATCCTTCCCTAACATCCCACTCTCACCTTAACACAAAAAGGGCAATCTCTTCCCAACAGATATGTCACACCATACATAACTGTCCATTTCACACCCACTTACAACTGCCTACAGGTACCTTAATCACTCTGTATCCAACAGCCCTTGCTCTGGCCAGCAAATACATTACCAGCCCTTGCAAGTGTGTAACCCAGGACCCTGCACACCAAAACTGCTTCAATTTACCAGTAAGCCATTTGAGCTGCAGATATGTGTGATGTGTTCTCAAACATATCATGCAGCACAGTCATTCAACAGTAGGGGAAATGTATGTATATGCATATCATATATATATATATATATATATATATATATATATATATATATATATATATATATATATATATATCTGTGTCTGTATAAACGTAGACATAGATGTCTATTTATGTATATCAATATACATATATATATATATATATATATATATATATATATATATATATATATATATATATATATATTGTGCCTTCAGACATCAGGTCCACACTATGAGCCTCCTTCCTCAACTGCTGTACTGTTCTGCCTTGCTACAAAACAGAGCGTCACATGTGGATGAGGCCTAACATGGGGGGATATATAGGGACAGATCATAGATATGCCTATTACAAACTTATGATGTTTGTGCATGATACATTTCATATTAGCATGAATGTTCTGAAGAGGGTGGGGTCTGACACTCATGTGACTATCATGACTTCATTACTTCCACATTCAGCTATTTTCTAGAGTAATATACATGTTTGGAGGAATAGAACAAACACTTTGATGGCTTTTAATCTTGTCATTCTGTGCAGATCCGCACAGTTGACAGGTATGGCCCACTGCCCACAATGCCAGATGCAATGCCCATAGCAGTTGTTCAGCAGGACATCATTACAGCTAGTCTTAATAGCACATATCAAGGTTTCAAAATCTTCTGTCCCATTATTACAGACCAAGTACTACATTCAATTACATGCTGACATGTTTCACATACCTATTTTATTAGTATGCTCTATTCTGTGTTGCACTTCAGGATGTCTCCCTTGTTTGTTTTTTTTCTTTTTAGTATTATTTTTGTTTTTTCTACTATTATTTCTGTTTCTGCTGTTTCTCTCTCTCTCTCTCTCTCTCTGTCTCTCTCTCTGTGTCTCTCTCTCTGTCTCTCCACTACAGGGATTGAGGTGGTTGGAATAGGTGGCAGCATGTTTTTTGTAGATGATGCTCATGATCAGGTGATGGCCTCTGCACCAGTTGGTATTCCTCTCTTGCTAACTGCATGCAGCCAGCTGTGTAGTACCCACTACTATAAATGACTACATCATGTGGGCATTGTCCCTTTACCTTTCCTGTATGGAATACATCCTTTCTGTGTGTGGGCAGCAGTGTTTTAGACAGCAAGTAGCAATGCATCTTACAAAAGGACTTCCAGATACAGGCCAAATGCATGTTTGTATAAGGTTCCAGACCCATGCACTCTGTGAGTATTGCTGTTATATGGACTGAATACTGTTGGTTTTACACGGTTTGTGTGTACATGCTAGTTTTGCATGGAATTCAGTCTGTCTGCATAGCTCTCAACTGTGGGCCTATCCACATGATGGCCAGAGGATTGGCTGTTTTGTTTTGTCTGTTCACCACACAGGTCTAGTATATGACATATCAGTGGCATTTTTGATCGTCGACTGCTATCGGTACATGGCAACATCTATTTGTGTGTCTGACTTTATATTCCTGAGTAAGGGTATGTTGCAACCAATCCTGTAACACCAGCAACCTTCACAGTATATAACAGCAATATTAAAAATATGGCCCTGTGGTCCAGCCTCTGTCCTCCACATATATACCAGGCTTTGTCCAGATTTCATGCAGTAAGAGGTTGTTAGGTAATGGCCTATCATTATTTAGTGCTGGCATTCATGCTGTCATTCTAGTGATGTTGTGGACTCCCACACGAATTGTGGGGTAGGGTCCATATATATGAGGGCAACAACTAGACAAAACATGTGTGCCCTTGTACAGTCTGGAGGTCAGTGTATGGAAAACACTGTTATATGCCCTTGTAAGACATTTGATGGGGTGGGGGTGTTAAATGCTTTTAACCTAGGCTGTTACAACATATGAGGGGATATCAGTGTTAAGAAACATTAAGGTATATGGCTGTACATTTTCATACATTTTACCCTTGGGACAGTGGTGGGCTACAGCTTACTGTCTTACACACAGTTCTATTTGTCAGCATGATAGTGACATTTTAAGTTAAGCATTGTTATGTAACATATACATTTACATTGTGAAAACTAATACTTTTCCTCCTAGGGGTTGAGTTTGTTGTTGTTGTTTGTCTTTCGGCTTTTCCCGGTTAGGGGTCGCCACAGCGGAACTCCGGTCTGCTAATGATTGGCAGTTTTTTTTATGGTGTCGAGTTGCCAGCCCGACGCCCAACCTTCAGTGAAGGCACACCTATTCAGCGCATGTCTTTTGAATGCCCACTCGACTGCTGGGAGTACATGCAGACTCCACACAGAAGGCACTCCCAACCCAAGCCGAGAATCAAACGGGAGAACCTTTTCCTGTGAAGCAACAACGCTACTGCTACAGAGTTTAATTAGAGGTTGCTGAACTACATCTGTAATTAAGTGTTGTTTGATTCTTATCTTCAAGGCAAGTGTTTTTTTATTGTTGTACTACTTGAAGGCCTTAGCCCGGACAGCAAAGTATGTTATGTTTTTCACATTACTGTTTCAAATATTTTGTTTGAGAGTTGCATTAATCAGTCATTATGTATTCAAAACACCTTACTGCTATAAGAATTGGCATAAACAATTGAAACAGTACACAAATAAAAATTTCTGTGCATGCAAACTTGTGTGTGGGCATATGTTTCATGCAATAATCTTCATTTGTAGGAAAGAATCCAACACTGGGCATTTTAAAATGTGGCAAATGTAGGAATAATGGCTGTTTGATATGCTTGCACCCTCTATATATACTCTTCGTATACATATCTGTAAGTAGTAATATCTTTATATGTGTATATACATGTATATATATATATATATATATATATATATATATATATATATATATATATATGTGTGCGTGTGTTTGTGTGTGTGTGTGTGTGTGTGTGTGTGTGTGTGTGTGTACATACATATATATATATATATATATATATATATATATAAAAACACACACATACATGTATGTCTACATATATAGCTATATATATATATAGATGTGTGTGTGTGTGTGTGTGTGTGTGTGTGTGTGTGTGTGTGTGTGTGTGTGTATATATATATATATATATATATATATATATATATATATATACCTACATACATACATACATCTACATATATAAATACATTTTCCCTAATGTTGAATGACTTTTCTGCATGATATGTTTGAGAAAACATCACATTTATGTACAGCTCAAATGGTGTAGGGATAAGTCACTGTGGCAATTGTGTACAGGCTCCTGGATTCGAGACTTGCAAGGGCTGATAATTTTGTTGCTGGGCAGAACAAGGGCTGTTGGATACTGAGTGATTAAGGCACTTTTAAGCAGCTGTAAGTGGGGTTGCATGGGTTTGCGCGATGGTAAGCAATGCTAACTTCCGGTTAAATATGCTTAAGACAGTTAGCCTTAAAAGTGCTTAATCTGTGTAGGCATTGCTTAGTGTCAAGCCAACAGGCTTACTCTACCTTACTACTGCCTAAAAGTGCTTACTCCCACTTATCACTGTGCTAATTTCTTTAAAAGAAAAGAAAAAGGGGTGATAAGAATGTGGTGAAAAAGGGGGCACACAGTGTGAAAGACAATAGGGAAAGTTGCTAGGGATGTGCAGGATGGGTCTAGGGAAGGTCCCTGGCTGTCCATTTCCTCTACAGCAACAGCAGTGCATTTAAACTGAATTTGGAGGTAGACTTGGACACTCAAACTCCTGAGAGAGGGGTGAGGACAACAATAATATGTTGTGAAGCCAGTTAGACCAGATTACATGTGTCCAGTGGACACATGTGCAAAATGGACAACTATGTATGGGGCAAGATTTTTGGGGGGGAACAAATTGCCCTTTATTTAAGGTGAGAGACGGATGTTGGGGAGGGATAGCAGATATATTTGGGGAGGTAGGTTGGGTAGGAAGTCAGACAAGACAGCATACAGGGGCAGTATATGACACATGTGGGGAGTAAACACCTTGGATGGGGAGGAGTGTTTGGAAATCGGAAGTCCATGAACTCCCAAATGGAAACAGTGGGACTGAGGTCCCCACCCTTGGGCAGTCACCACTGCACGTTCACGGCCCTGAAGGTGACTGTGCTGCGGACTGGGTAGGAGGAGCAGGCTGCCCCTCTAAGTGCACCGCAAGGCCTTTAAGCTGGCATAGCAGATCTCCAAACTCCCTACAGAGCTCGTTATGCACCAAGCCGTGGACCTATCTATGGGTGACAGTTTCCTGTATGCTTCCACTCCTGGTGGGGGTGAGCCCCATCCCCTGAGGTGGTTCCACTCAAAGGTGGTGCAGGACCAGCGGACAAGAAGGTCCTGGGGTGGGTCCCAGATGTGCTGGAGCCCAGTGCCATGGCCAAATGAGGTGTGAGAGGTGGGTCCACTGGGACTGGCCTTCCCAAATGTGCTTTGGTGTTGCAGTTTTAAAACATATGTGGGTTAGTAATAGTCAACGCATTCCAGGGTTGGTTATAACAGCATGCATAAATATTCCCATTAACCCAAAACACCAGATTTGGAACAGTTGATTAACAAAGAGAACACATGCATATATGGGACCACAGTGGCCATTACAACAGCATGCAGGTTACATTGATAGCAACAGGCCACCAATGATAGTATTTCAACATGAAACATTAATAGAAACCCACTTTAATATTTATTAAACAATAGGGCATATGTCCCAACAGTAGGTTTGGTGTAAACATACCCATTGATTTGTGTATTTAGATTGTTGTTGCAGATATGGTGGGGGGGGAGAGAGATGTCAATTAACAACTTATAGATCCTTGTAGTTCTCACAACTTTAATGATCATTGCTCAAATCATTAAGGTGCAGGTATTATTACCCTACCCTATGGCCTTGGTTTGTCCGGTGGTATATTTGTAAATGAGTGTATACTTCAATTTTCTTATAACTGAATTCTACATCTCTTACCTGGTATACCTTTGGAGGGAATGTTTGTTAACACTATCTGAATGTTTCCACACATATTCCCAGATTCCATGTTAATATTATGCACATACCTCTCAGTCTTTTAATGCACACACTCTGGTCATAGAATATTGCTCTCATAAACGTTTAGTGAGTTGCTAGAGTGACAGGTTTCTTTTCATATACATTTTCAGAAGGTTTTGAGGTCTGAAAATCAAATGTATGTCATTGTTTGCTGCATAAAATTCTGAGATCATCCCACTGACTTGCCAGGGGAACAGGGTAACAGGCAGAAAATATGAGCCAATTATCTGGACATTCGGAACAAATCTGTACAGTTGAGAGGTATGATTATGCATACAGCTTACTACCACTCCCAGGATTTGAACCATGGCTGTGTCTGGTAAAAATACAACAATTTAAGTCACAGTAGAGTGTGCTATTTGTATATTGCTGTCTGTCTCTTCTCTGTTTTCTGCCTAAGTCTTTCTCAATTGTTTAATCTGACCTTGTAATTACAACAGCCTTATACAAACATTCCTAGTCATTTTTATTATGTAGTACAGTGTGGGTAACAGTGGTTAATACATTACTATTCATAGAATGCAACACTAAAAATGCCATATGATACCAGTGTAAACACAACCAGTCCAGGATTTAGAGATTTATTGCCAGGCAGTTACAGTTTTATTTAAATACGACCTATATGGGACTATTACTGTCATATTGTCTGGTTTATTCAGTACAACACAAAACAGTTTTTATACTGGCAGCTGACTTTCTACAACTTTTACATTTATTTGGTATGACTACTACAATCAGGATTGTTACTCACCAGCCTCGCGACACAGCCTTTGCAGCCTACTCGCATGGGCTTCCTGATTCACAGCTCACTCAGCTGCAGCTGAAAGAGGAACTAGAGAAATATTTAGCCATACCTATCCATCATATACAAAGGCTGGACATTATTAAACAGTTACTGGTATGAGTACTTACACACTGCTGGGACATCACCCCTCTGCCTTGATTCTTGGATCCACTCATCCAAGAACTCCCTCTTCCTCTGTTTCAAGTCAGCATAGTGGTGTCTGACCTGCTCACTAGTGGCACTGGTGAGGTCATGGGTGAGACAGTCCCAGGCTTCTGCTTTATATTGGGAGCCTTGGTACTGGCCCTGCAGCAGTCTCTCATCATGGAAGCACAATACCTCTCGGACTGCAGCCATGCTCACTACAGTGGGAAGCTGCAACCATTTATGAGCTGTATTCCCGCCTGTGGGGTTTAAGTGCAACCGATTTCCCACCCTTTGCCATGATTGGACAGTTTTGAATATGCTGAGCTAAGCTAAGTTATGGGCAAACCCTCTTAGTTTAGGTTGACATTGCTTAAAGGGACAGGTTCAGCACTGCTTACCAATCGGCAAATCCACTTAGCTGGTCTACTCATTGCTTAGCAGTCATATTTACACAATGCTTACACATGGTAAGCTAAGCCGTGCAATGCTTAGCATTGCTTATTTTTCATTTTATAGACTATCTGCTCTATGGAATTGATTCATCATTCATTACATATTATAAATTTGTTTACTGTCCCTGACATCCCCCAATGTGCTTTCATTACATTTATTCATGTGTTACTATACTGTATGGGGCACGTGTGTTTGTATGGAGATTTCACAACTTTATTATACTGACACCTTACATCTGGACCTAATGCTGTACTCCGGTTAACAAATATATGTTATTTAGTAGGTAATACAAAAAAAAAATGTTTATGCACTGCTATCACATTTAAAATATGAATTGGTTACAGTGGGGGTTGAACCAAGAATGGCTACTCACTCTAGCCACTACACTATTGCAATACTGCTTGTGTTGGATGTCTCTTGCTATTTAACTTCTTGTGCTATTTAAGCTGGATTAAGTGTAGCTAAGTAACGGGCATATCCGTGCAGCTACGCTTAAATGTTATCACATTTATAAAAAAAAAAAAAAAAAAGCTTTGTCGTGTTATTTTATCTATACCCTTCAGAATATCCCTGCTAATGCTAAACCATGTACTTTTATCAGCTTTCTACTTTGTGGTGGGCATACCTCTCAACCTCCTGGAGGAAAAAGTCTGGACAAACCCTAAAATGATGGAGGGATAAATAGGGACAGATTTTAAATATTGCTCTTACAAACTTTTAGACAGTTGATGATAGATATTGCATTAGCATGGATTTTCTGAAGGATGTGGAGTCTTTTAAACTCAAATATTTGCCCTTATTTAATGACTTCATATCCTCAGCTACTTTTCAGAAAGGTACAGATTTTAGGAGGAACACACCAAAATATGAGACAAAGCTGTGGACATTCTGCAAAAATCTGTACAGCTGAGAGGTATCCTGATGTGGTGGTTGTGTTATGAGCATTCTTGCTCATTTTAATTGCCAGAAGGCAATTCTGGAGTGCAGAAACATGTGTATTGTGAGAACTCTGCTCTCAGACATACCCCCTGCACTCGTACATGGCTCCGTTTATGTTTAACAGCACAGGCAACGCCTTCATGAATATGCAATGTGTCCCTGCCTTGCAGGAATAACTTATTCCTGCACGGCTGCTTGCTGAATCCCATTCCTGATCTTACATTTCTTCTCCTCATGTTCTAAAACTTTCACTATGCTTGGATCTGACATGGTCAGCAGATATACATATAGTCCTGCAACTGCAGATCTATGTATATAATCAATTTCAAAAAGACCCCATATGTCCTTCATAGTGAGGAATATGTAATCCTGGTATACACTAATTGGTATATTTTATTTGATAAGCATGAAACATTTTTCTTATTTTTGCATTTGACTGATCCAGTATTTTTAGCAGCCAGTTGATCACCCCAAAACTGTAAGAACAGGAAAAGCAAATTGATTTATAGCTCAGATTTTATTCCAATATGCCAAGGCAGTTTTCAATGTCAGTTTTTGTCTTCTGAAGTATTCCTTACTGAGCTTTATTTGCATTACTGCATGCTTTGTGGTTGATCCTTTCTGTATTCTCAAGTATTTATACACTTTCTCTTTCTCAAGTTCCTTTATATCCTATTCTTGCCCCATGTTGATATTTTCTTGGTGCTGCAGCTTTCCTGTTTTAAATGTTGTTTTGGCACATTTATCAAGACTAAATGCCATTTTTATTGTGAAGATATGGGTGAAGGCTGCCAGCCTAGCCAGATAGAATTTTGGAGATAATTCTATGATTTGTAAATATTAACGTAAGGCACAGGTTTGTTGTCCTAAATGGAAAAACTGCTGCTAGATGTGGAACTGCAAAAAAATGTAACAACATCGCACTCTGCTGGCAGAAAGCTGACCAAGTAACACATGTTGTGACCCTTTGAGCTAAAGTTGGCTCCAGTCTGTCTAGACGAATACATTCTTTCTATTGTTTTAACCAAGAGTTAAAATGCTAGATTTAAACATGCAAATGTATTTTTATTGCTCTCAGTACCCCAAGTTCCACAGGGAAAACGTATGTCCTAGTGGTAGTGGATTATGCTGCACAATACCCTGAGGCAGTGGCTTTGTCCTCCGTTGAGGCAGAGAAGGTGGCAAATGCTCTGTTTGTGATTTTCAGCAGGGTAGTTTTCCCAAAAGAAATACTGACTGACAGAGGTGCCAATTTAATGTCATACCTGTTGGCTTGTCTGTGGAAGTCCTGTGGGGAGAAGCACATGAAAATCACCCCTTACCATCCCCAGACTAATGGTCTTGTTGAGAGGTTAAACTCTACAATAAAGTCCATGCTACGGGCATTTGCAGATCAGTTTAAGAGGGAGTGGGACAGATATTTGCCCCATCTGTTATTTGCTTACAGAGAAGTTCCCCAGGAGTCCACAGGTTTTTCTCCCTTTGAGTTGCTGTATGAGCATAGGGTGAGGGGACCTCTAGATTTAACTTGAGATGACTGGGAAGGTGAATGTGAGTCTCACAAGGAGTCTGTTGTGGTATACAAACTAAACCTCAGGATAAGGCTCAGGGAACTCATGGGCTTGGCCCAGGAGAACCTGGCAGAAGCCCAACAACAGAAAAAGGTGTGGTATGACAAGAATGCTTAGCTAGAGAGTATGCTGTGGGGCAGCAGGTAATGATTCTCATTCCTGTCAGACACAACAAACTGCAAGCAGCTTACGAGGGATGCTACAAGGTGATAAGAAAGGTAAGTGATGTTAACTACATGGTGGAACTGCTAGGCAGATGGCAGCGGCACAAATTGTACCATGTTAACATGATGAAACCTTACCTTGATAGGGAGGCCCTTGTGCTGAGAATTTGCAGTAGATTGCAGGAGGAGTCTGAGGGAGATCTGGGGAATGATCTCCTCAGTGAGGCTTGGGCTGACACCTCAGTGGAAGGGGTAGCAATGTGCCATCCGCTATCTCACACGTAGGTTCGAGAAATCTGAGCAGTGTTGCAGGAATTTGGGACATGTTTACTGGGAAACCAGGGTGCACCCACCTGGGGCAGCACCAGGTGGATACAGGACCCCAAAGGCCTATTAGGCAGGCCCCTTATACAGTGCCTGAGAGAGTCAAACAGACTCTGAGGGAGGAGGTACAGGAGATGTTGGAACTAGGGGTGATTCAAGAGTCCAACAGTCCCTGGGCCTCCCCAGTTGTGCTGGTGCCAAAGAAGGATGACAGCACCAGGTTCTGTGTGGACTACAGGAAATTAAATAGTCACACAGAGTCGGATGTTTACCCCATGCCTAGGACAGATGAGACCCTAGAGCAGCTGGGTGGGGCTAAGTATCCTACAACCATTGATCATACCAAGGGTTACTGGCAGGTGCCCTTGACTTCCAGTGCTAGAGACAAATCAGCCTTCATGACTCCTTTTGGCTTGTATGAGTTCACAAAGATGCCCTTTGTTATGAAGAATGCCTCAGCGACTTTCCAGAGGCTGGTAGATCATATCCTAGCAAGAGCAGGAGGGTTTGCCCTTGCCTACCTAGATGATATTGCCATCTACAGCCATTCCTGGCCAGAGCACCTTCAGCATGTCAGGGAGGTGCTGGGCAGACTTCAGAGGGCAGGGTTGACCATTAAGCTGAGCAAATGTCAGGTGGTTATGGCAGAGGTCTCCTACTAAGGACATAGAGTGGGGAGTGGTAAGATAAAGCGAGAACCTGCCAAAGTGGAAGCCATTCAGGCATGGGCTGGACCTGTTACTAAAAAGCAGGAAAGGGCATTTTTAGGACAGCAGGGTAGTACAGAAAGTTCATCCCCAGTTATAGTACCATAGCTGCTTCCCTCACAGACCTGACAAAGAAGAACAAGCCAGATAAGGTAGTGTGGATGCCAGCATGTGAACAGGCATTCCAGAAACTTAAAAAAGCGTTGGGAGGACCCCCTGTGTTAGCCAGTCCAGATTACAGCAAATTATTTGTTGTGCAGGTGGATGCTTCAAGCCATGGGGTGGGGGCTATACTTAACCAGATTTCTTCAGAGGGAGAAGAGCACCCAGTGATTTATCTAAGTCACAGACTCCAACTCAGGGAGGAATGCTATGTAGCTGTAGAAAAGGGATGTCTAGCCATAGTGTGGGCCCTGCAGAAACTTCACCCTTATCTGTATGGAAGGACATTTACTGTTATGACAGATCACAACCCCCCCTAACATGGTTAAACAGACCCAGCCAGCAAAATGCCAAGTGGTAAGATGGAGCCTGGTGTTGCAAGCAGATGATATGTCAGTGCAGCCTTGCAGTGGGATTAGCAATGCCAATGCAGATGGGCTCTTAATCCAGGGAATGGGGTAAGGTATACTCACTTAGACCTAACTCCCTCAAGCATTGTTTCACAAGGGTCACTTGAAAAACTAGCTTCAGTTCTCCAAGGGGGGAGATATGTGAAGATATGGGTGAAGGCTGCCAACCTAGCCAGATAGAAATTTGGAGATAATTCTATCATTTGTAAATATTAATGTAAGGATCATGCTTGTTGTCCTAAATGGAAAAACTGCTGTTAGATGTGGAACTGCAAAAAAATGTAACAACATTGCACTCTGCTGGCAGAAAACTGACCAAGTAAAACATGTTGTAACCCTTTGATCTAAAGTCAGCTCCAGTCTGCCTAGATGAAAACATTCTTTCTATTGTTTTAACCAAGAGTGGAATTGCTAGATTCAAACATGCAAATCTATTTTATTGCTCTGCTTCCTGTCCAGCTGCAAGTTAACACAAGGAGATGTGAAGAATGATGTAATGGGAACCAGGAATGGGGTTTTAAAAACAGAGAGAATCAGAGATTATTAAGCATTTTGTCTTGACCATCCAACTCATCAGCACTCTGCCTGTTTCTTTATGTAAGTTATCTTAGACTTGTGTTTTCTCTTAGAAATAGCTAGAAATTAGAAAGATTAGACTGTGTTTTTCTGTGATGTCAGAACTGTACTACTGAATTATTTGAAGTATTTCTATGTGATCTCTGAACTCTTGACTAGCACTGTGTAGTAAGAAGTATTGTCTTGTGTTTTTATTATTTATTATTAAATATTGTAAAACCTTTCAGCTGTGGCTGTTTTGTGTAGAGATAATTTAAGCTCTAAGAGTACAGTGCATGTATATAAGGGTCCTGTACCAAGTCACTCTAATAAGCTTCGACTATTTAGTCATACTATCAATTGGATAATAATATTGATCAGTAATAATTGTACACCCTTTTAAGGGCCTTTGAGTAGCTGATAATTATTAGTGGGTGGTGGCAGGGTACTACCGTATAGTCTGGGAAAAGGGGTCACAGCTCGAGAACCTGTGCCAGCCTTCCCCAGGAGTGCCTGTGTGGTTGTATAAACTCTTATCACAAAGTGTGCATGTTTGTGTGTGTGTGTGCGTGTGTGTGTGTGTGTGTGTGTGTGTGTGTGTGTGTGTGTGTGTGTGTGTGTGTGTGTGTCAGCTACTTGGGCAGGGACACGAAGCATTGGTTGGACAAAGAGAGTGCTGGAGGTTTTAGCTTGCCCACTAGGCTGAGATCTGGACCCTATAGCTGTGCCAGTGGGGTGTCTTATTGGGGACCTGGAGAGCAAGGGAGCGACCGGCCCTGAACTGACTATGCTCTCTGTGTGCTCTTAAGGGAAATTGCACTTTACTGTGTGCATTTGTTATCCTTTCCTCCTATATGAGATTCCCCTCACTGGTGTTAGTGGTAAAGATTGAGGATCCTTGATCACTGGGCCAGGGCACGGGCATCACACTTATATCATCAGAGAACGTTTTAACCATTTGCAATTGTGCTTTCAACTTTCTTCTGATGAATTATACAATGTTAAGTCATCCAGAAAATGCGTCATCCAGAAAATGCATATAAAAATCTTTAATCAAATTCATTTTCCTGAAGCCAGATTGTTACCATAACTTAATTTGTTAAGTAAGCAGCTTAATGGCTTACGTATAAGACAAAACACAGAGGAATATCCCCATTTGAATTTTTATCCCTGGGAAAATAATTTGCTGTTTGTCACAGTTCATCTGCAAAATAGTTTGCCACTGTTTCATCATCACTGTAATTTAATTGATCAATACAGGGAGAATTTTATACATCTGTAAGCATTCCTTTATACAGGAATGTGAGGTACTTTCTAATGCTTTTCTTTAGCAACAAATGATTATTTGTTCCATATGACTTTCTTCTATAACCCTTTTGTTGTAGTGCCATACTTGATTTTTTTTTTCAAAATGATTATAAACTGTAGCTGTATCATTTCCAGTTTATAGTTTTTTTTTTTTTTTTTTGGAAGGCAGGTTTTTGATGTTTAGTTCTTAGGATGAATTACAGTTTCACTCTAAGGGAGGAGTATTGTTTTTCCTGTTGTTGACCATGTTGGTGTGCATTTGAGATGTGGGTATAATTAAATCTTACTCAAGGTTAAATCTTTGTTTAAAGTTGTTAATGCTTTAGCCAGAAGTTAGGTACAGTGTCTGGGCCTGGAGTTTTCCATTTAGGAGCTTTTCTTAAGTTTTCTCAGTTTCTCTTGTTTTTTTTCATCATATCTCTTATCTTCTACATTAGGGTTCCTGACTATTTCTTTTATTCATCTAACCATTCAGCATCCTTGTTATGTTCATCAGGGTCTTCATAAATACTTCTCCAAACTATGCCTATTACATCTTTTTTTTGTGTCTTTTCTTCTACTTCTTCAGAATGTTCACACCCCATGTATTATCAGCTGTCATTTATACCCAATAATTTTACTTCAATCTAAAATATGTCATACACTAAACAGTCCCACTCAGAACCAAACATGTTGGGGAATAAAAAAAATGTCACCTTGTTGGAGTATCAATATTAATAAGCTCTCAAAAAGAAAACACTAGTTAAGGCTTATAATGAATTGCAATCCACGCATTAAAGATTTACCAAAATGATCAGCAGAAATCTGAAAGCTACCTAAGAAAGATCAAAGTAAAACACAAATTGAAGTTAGCATTGAAAGTCAAGAATAATCATAATTCCTTCTTTAACTGTATCAGACAGTTAAGAGCTACAGCACACAATGTTCTGAATTATTTGTATTAGTATTATCCACTCTGCCTGTAATTGCACTGCCAATGCACTTACTGATACATTTAGTGCCAGCTTCCCACAAAAAACAGATATTGAAGTTAAAGGTTTTCCCAAGTCCCTTCCTCCCATTAAGATTGTTATGGAACATGTCCTAATGGCACTGTCTAAAGTCAAAACTATCACCTCCTTGTATCCTGATAATATACCTGGTTGCTAAATCTATAGCATTAAACATGCCTTCTCTGGATGACTTCAAAAGCTGTTCTTGTTATGCATACAACAGGGTATGTTCCTGAGTTATGAAAAATAGTTATCATTATGGTATTCCACAGAGAAGGACCCACCACAAATCCTGGGAACTTTAGACCTGTCAGCCAACAAAGCCTGACTTTCAAAACCATGGACTGTATTATATCTATAAAGTATCCATAATGTATTATATCAGTCACCATTAACTCAATGCACTCTACTGTCTCTTTAGTGTGTTTTTATTTTTCTATAGAAGTGTCCCTGCAAGAAAAAAGGTATGTATGCAACAGTGAAGTCTGAACTTTGAACACCAGTCTATGGGTTATATTTTTATATAAATTATAAATATTATGCCAGCCTAAAACAAAGAACTTTGTCCACTCTAATAGCTACATTTTCTTAGACCACAGCAGTCCCATTCATACTTTTTCCTTTAATTGTGCTCCATTTATTGTTTTAGCAGTCCACTGTCATCTTTCCTTAAGTTTCTCTTCTTTTGTAACCACTTTCACATCTGAGCCAGTATTTCCAGTGCTACGCTTCTGCATTGTGGCTTACCTTTTCTCATTGTTTCCTGATCTGTGGGGTTGCAGTAGCCTTTGGACTGGCTTTTCATAGTCTATAGAAACCTCCATACATTACACAGTTGTTCAAACAGTCAAGTGCAGTTATTTATTGTTATCACCATTAGTCAGGCCAAGGTGATTTGAACTAACTCCCCTACTAAAACAGTGTACTAGCACGACAAAATCAAGACTTTCATCGACTAGCACAGAGGCCTTTTAAACCGCATTGTTCCTTTTACTTATCTCTCTTGGTAGATTTGTAGCTGTTTCAGTTTAGGAACTGATTATTTTTATCTGTGTCTCATTTCTAAGTTTTCCACCACTTCCTTCACCCTTGCTAATGCTTGGGCATGCTCTGCTCCCCTACCCTATCCCCAGTTCTCACCTACCCCCTCATATTCTACATTTATATTTCCATAGCACCACCCACATATTTCTCAAACAGATATTATCAGTTCCCTCCAGAAATAAAACAATCAATACAATTACTCCCAATAGTAACACCCCACTCTAGTTTACCACCCAAGACTGTCTCTAACTATCGTAATCCTTGCCCGCTATAACTATTAAATTACATCTCTACAACCAACCTAGTACCCTCCAAATATTTTCTTATCCTAATTTACAAAAAAGATAAAACCCAAGTTAAATAAAATGCTCCTAACATAAATTATTTTATTATTCCTCCTCATTCTACTAGCCTTAATCACCAATTATCAAATCCACCTCCTTCAAATACTTAGGACATCAACCAATCCTCACAAATAATATTAACATCTACCTAGCATGTCTTTCTCCATAACGCCCTATATCTACAAACAAACCATCCCCGGGATTCAGCAAGCAGCCATGCAGGAATAAGTTATAAGTTATAATAAGTTAATATGCAGGGACTGTTCCTGTTCAGCACGGAAGCACGCCATGCATATTTATGAAGGTGCGCTGCCATGCTCTAAAACGGACATGGTTCCATGTACGAGTGCAGGGGGTGTATCTGAAAGCAGAGCTTTCACAATACACACACCCCCTGCACTCTGAAATTTCCTTTTGGTAATTAAAAATTAGCAAGAACACCCGTAACACCCCAACCCATCAGGAAAACAAAAAATATGTGAGCAAAAGGGACAATCGTCCCTACCAAGCATACCTCAAAACTGTACAGATTTTCTCAGAATGCCCAGATGTTTGCCTCATATTTTTGGTGTGTTCCCCCTAAAATGTGTACCTTTCTGGCAAATAGCTGATGACTGAAGTCATTAAATAATGACAAGACATTTGAGTGTAAGATTCCACATATCCGTCAGAAAATTCATGCTAATGTAAAACCTATTATTCTATCAACTTTTGTAAAAGCAATATTTAAAATCTGTCCCTATTTGTCCCCCCATCATTGTAGGCTTTGTCCAGATATTTTGGTCTAAGAGGTTGAGAGGTATGCTACCAAGCCAAACGTTATTAGGATAACACAGGTAGCATAAGCACATAGCGCAGACCTCCCAACACATCAGAGTAAAGAATATGGACAAAGCCTAAAGGGACAATTGTCCCACAAAACAGACAGTTGATAAAATAGATTTAGCATTAGCAGGGATATTCTGAAGGGTATAGATAAAATGACACAACAAAACTTTTCTTTTTTGTAAATGTGATAAAGTTTAAGTGTAGCTGCGTTGGTGTACTCGTTGCTTAGCTACTCTTAGTCCAGCTTAAACAGCACAAGATGTTAAATAGCAAGAGACATCCAACATAAGCAGTATTGCAATAGTGTAGTGGTTAAAGAGTATGCTTTGTGAGCAGCCATTCCTGGTTTTCTCCCCACAGTAACCAATTCACATTTTACATGTGAAAGCAGTACATAAACATTTTTTTTAGTATTACCTACTAAATAACATATATTTGTGAACCGGAGTACTGCATTAGGTCCAGATGTGAGATGTCAGTTTAATAAAGTTGTGAAATCCCCATATAAACACAAGTGCCCCATACAGTATAGTCACACATGAATAAATGTAATGAAAGCAAATTGGGGGGATGTCAGGGACAGTAAATAAATGTATAATATGTAATGAATGATGAATCAATGCCATAGAGCAGATAGTCTATAAAATGAAAATTAAGCAATGTATGCATTGCACAGCTATGCTTACCAGATGTATGCATTGTGTAAATATGACTGCTAAGCAATGAGTAGCCCAGCTAATTGGATTTGGCCATTGGTAAGCAGTGCTGAACCTGTCCCTTTAAGCAATGCCAACCTTAGCTAAGCAGGTTTGCCCATAGCTTAGCTCAGCATATTCAGAACTATCCAATCACAGCAAAGGGTGAGAAATCAGCTGTATTTAAACCCCACAGGTAGGAATACAGCTCACAACTGGTTGCAACTTCCCACTGTAGGCAGGATGACAGGAGTTAGAGAGTTATTGTGCTTCCGGGCGCAGCACTGGGGCATACAGGAGTCCAAGGTCATGGTAGGACTACTGGTAAAAAAAACATGATGAGAGACTGCTGCAGGGCCAGAACGAAGGCTCCCAATATAAAGCAGAAGCCTGGGACTGTCTTGCCTGTGATTTCAGCAGTGCCACTGGTATCCCACAGACTGGTGAGCAGGTCAACCATCACTATGCCAACTTGAAACAGAGAAAGAGGGAGGTCTTGGATGAGTGGGTCCAAGAAGCAAGGCAGAGGAGTTATGTCCCAGCAGTGTGTAAGTAGTCATATCATTTGTGACACCTGTGCCCTGGCCCAGCAATCAAGGAGCCTCAATCCTCACCACTAACACCAGATAGGGCATCTCATATATGAGGAAAGGATAATAAATACATACAGTAAAGTGCAATTTCCCTTAAGAGCACACAGAGATCACAGTCAGTCTGGGGCTGGTTGCTCCCTTGCTCTCCAGATCCCTAATAAGACTCCCCACTGGCACAGCTATAGGGTCCAGATCTGAGCCAGCTAGGCAAGCTAAAATCTCCAGCACCCTCTCTGTCCAACCAGTGCTTTCTTTCCCTGCCCAAGTAGCTGACACACACACACACACACACACACACACACACACACACTTTGAGATAAGAGTTTATACAACCACACAGGCACTTCTGGGGAAGGCTGGCACAGGTTCTCCAGCTGTCGATGAGACAGACTATACAGTAGTACCACTTGCCACCACTCAACTAATATTTATGAGCTACTCAAAGGCCCTTATGAAAGGGTTTCCAATTATTACTGTGCAATATTATTATCCAATTGGTAAGTTTGACTAAACATTCAAGGCTTATTTGGAGTGACTTGGACAGTAAATTCTATAAATATGCAATATACTCTAGAGCTTAAATTATTTCTACACAAATCAGCCACAGTTGAAAGGTTTTAAAATATTTAATAATAAATAATAAAAACACAAGATAATACTTCTTACTACACACTGCTAGTCAAGAGTTCAGAGATAACAGAGAAATACTTAAAATAATTCAGTAGTACAGTTCTGATGTCACAGAAAAGCACTTAGTCTAATCTTTCTAGTTTCTAGCTATTTTTAAAAGAAAACACAAGTCTAAGATAACTTACATAAGAAAACAGGCAGAGTGCTGATGAGTTGGATGGTCAAGACAAAAATGCCTAATGCCTTCTGATCCTCTCTGTTTAAATTGTTATCTTCAGTCCTGATTCTCATTACATCATTTTTTACACTTTCCTGGGGTTCCCAAGCTGACAGATACTACATTCTTTTGTTATATTGCACCTGCAGGAAACTACAGCCATAAAAGACATTCCATATGTAACTATAGTAATTATTCCTTAAGTTAAAACAATAGGCAGGATGATTCACTCCAGACTCATCGACTTCAAATTTTAACTTCAAAGGGACAGACATAAAATGATTTTAACTTTAAAGGACAGACAAGAAATGCTTGACCTAACTTTCTTTACAGCAGAGGGCAATGTTGCTACAGTATTTTAAGTTCAACATTTCACAGCATATTCTTTCATTTAAGAAAACAAGCTTGTAGTTCAACATTTCACAGTATTTCCTTTCAATTAAGAAAACAAGTCTGTAGTTCAACATTCATATTTGTAAATGATAGAATTATCTATAAAATTCTATCTGGCTAGGCTGACAGCCTTCACATTTTCCCCACCGCCCTGGAGAACTCAAGCTAGTTTTTTTCAAATGACACTTGAGAAACACTGCTTGAGAGGGTTAGGTCTATCTCAGTATACCTTACCCCATTCCCTGTCTTGAGAGTCCATCTGCATTAGCATTGCTACTCCCACTGTGGTGCTGCACTGACATATCATATGCTTGCAACCCTAGGATCCATCTTAGCAACTTAGTACTTTTCTGGCTGGCTCTGTTTAACCATGTTAAAGGGTTGTGATCTGTCATAACAGTGAATTTCCTTCCATACAGATAAGGCTGAAGTTTCTGCAATGCCCACACTATGGCTAGTCATTCCTTTTCTACAGCTGCATAGCATTCCTCCCTGGGTTGGAGCCTACAAATGAGATAAACCACTGGGTGCTCTTCCCCCCCTGAAGAAATCTGGCTAAGTCCAGCCCTCATCCCATGGCTTGAAGCATCCACTTGGTCAACAAACCATTTGCTGTAATCTGGACTGGCTAACACAGGGAGTCCTCCCAAAGCTTCTTTAAGCTTCTGGAATGATTGCTCACATGCTAGGGTCCACACTACCTTATCTGGCCTGTTCTTCCTTGTCAGGTCTGTGAGGTGAGCAGCTATGGTACTATAACTGGGGACGAACTTTCTGTAGTACCCTGCTGTCCCTAAAAATGCCCTCTCCTGCTTTTTAGTAACAGGTGCAAGCCAAGCCAGAATGGCTTAAACTTTGGCCAGTTCTGGCCTTATCTTACCACTCCCCACTCTATGTCCTAGGTAGGAGACCTCCAACATACCCACCTGACATTTGCTCAGCTTAATGGTTAACCCTGCCCTCTGTAGACTGCCCAGCAACTCCATGACATGCTGAAGGTGCTCTGGCCAGGAATGGCTGTAGATGGCAATATCATCTAGGTAAGCAAGGGCAAACCCTCCTGCTCCTGCTAGGATATGATCTACTAGCCCCTGGGAAGTCGCTGGGGCATTCTTCATCCCAAAGGGCATCTTTTTGAACTCATACAAGCTAAAAGGAATCACAAAGGCTGACTTCTCTCTAGCACTGGGAGTCAAGGGCACCTGCCAGTAACCCTTGGTAAGATCAATGGTTGCAAGATACTTAGCCACACCCAGCTACTCTAGGGTCTCATCTGTCCTAGGCATGGGGTAAGCATCTGACTCTGTGTGATTATTTAAATTGCTGTAGTACACACAGAAATTGGTGCTGCCACCCTTCTTTGGCACCAGCATCACTGAGGAGGCCCAGGGACTGTTGGACTCTTGAATCACCCCTAGTTCCACCATCTCCTGTACCTCCATCCTCAGAGTCTGTTTAACTCTCTCAGGCACTCTATAAGGGGCCCACCTAATAGGCCTATGGGGTCCTGTATCCACCTGGTGCTGCACCAGGTGGGTGCACCCTGGTTTCCCAGTGAACATGTCCCCAAATTCCTGCAACACTGCTCGGATTTCTTGAACCTGGGTAGGAGAAAGCTGCTGGGACATTGCTAACCCTTCCACTGAGGTGTCAGCCCAAGCCTCACTGAGGAGATCAGTCCCCAGATCTCCCTCAGACTCCTCCTGCAACCCACTGCAAATGCTCAGCACAAGGGCCTCCCTATCATAGTAAAGTTTCATCATATTTGTGACATTTTTTTCTTTTTTTCATTAAAGTTTAGTTTGTTTCATGGTTATAAAGTTTCATCATGTTAACATGGTACAATTTGTGCACCTGCCATCTGCCTAGCAGTTTCACCATGTAGTTTACATCACTTACCTTTCTTACCAACTTGTAGGGACCCTCCCAAGGTGCTTGAAGTTTGTTGTGTCTGCCAAGAATGAGAACCATTACCTGCTGCCTTACAGCATACTCTCTAGCTCGAGCATTCCTGTCATACCACACCTTTTTCTATCGTTGGGCTTCTGCCAGGTTCTCCTGGGCCAAGCCCATGTGTTCCCTGACCCTTGTCTTGAGGTTTAGAATGTATGCCACAGCAGACTCCTTGTGAGACTCACACTCACCTTCCCACTCATCTCGAATTAAATCGAGAGGCCCCCTCACGCTATGCCCATACAGCAACTCAAAGGGTGAAAACCTGTGGATTCCTGGGGTACTTCTGTATAAGCAAACAACAGATTGGGCAAATATTTGTCCCACTCCCTCTTAAACTGATCTGCAAATGCCCATAGCATGGACTTGATTGTAGAGTTTAACCTCTGAATGAGACCATTAGTCTGGGGATGTTAGGGGGTAGTCTTCATGTGCTTCACCCCACAGGACTTCCACAGACAAGCCAGCAGGTCTGACATGAAATTGGCACCTCTGTCAGTCAGTATTTCTCTCAGGAAACCTACCCTGCTGAAAATCTCTAACAAAGCATTTGCCACCTTCTTTGCCTCAATGGATGACAAAGCCACTGTCTCAGGGCATCGTATAGCATATCTCACTACCACTAGGATATACTTTTTCCCTATGGAACGTGGGGTACTCAGAGGACCCACAATATCCATAGCTAAACTCTGAAATGACTCCTTAATCACAGGCAAAGGCATCAAAGGAGCTCTCACTTTGTCTCCTGCCTTGCCTACCTTTTGGCACTGCTCATAGGTCCTGCAGTACTCTGTTACATCTCTGGAAATTCCAGGCCAATAGAAGTTCTGCATAATATGCCTCTTTGTATGTTTTATGTCCATATGACCTGCAACGGGAATATCATGGGCTATGGCTAGAAGCACCAGGCAGTAGTCTCTAGGCACTACCAACTGCTGTACTCTCTCACCTTCTAGCCCTCCCTCAGGGGTCCACTCTCTGTATAGTAACCTTTTGTCCCAGTATACAGATTCCCCTAGTCCTTGAGAATCAAGTGCCTCCCTAGTTACCTGCCTTAGGCCTTGCAGTGTAGGGTCTGAAAGCTGAGCCTTTCAAAACTCTCTCCTTGTAACCATTCCCAGCTCCCCTTCCATTGGAAGTCTGGCATCCTCTGACAGTGGTGCCTCACTTTCAGCCTGGGTACAACTACTCATCTCTACATTTGCAGTCGCTCTGTCCAAGGGACCATCAGAACCCACAAGCAGCTGTGGCTAACCTTCAGTCTCAATGCTACAGCATAGCTCACTCTCTGAAGTAACCACCTCACCAGTCCTGGCTGTAAGTATGCAGTCTGTCTGGGTCTCCCCCAGGCTATCAGACTTACCTGCTTGTCTCCAAGCCTGACTGCATGTAACTGCACAAGCACAGGGTACTGCACTATCAAAATCATTCCCTATGAGGACAGCTGCAGGTATATCCTCAAACACACCTACTTGCTGGCTTCCTTTTCCACCTTCCCATTCAAGGTGAACCCTTTCCAAAAGTATTTGGAATGGGATCCCTCCTAAAGCCCTGACTGGAGTAAACTGCCCAGGCAAGTAGTGCTCCTCTGTAACCATTGCAGGCCTTACAATGGTTATATCAGAGGCTGCGTCTCTCTTAGCAATGGCCTGTTTGCCATTCACTACAATAGGATATAGCCTCTGGTGTTAGTTTGGTACCCTTGTTGTCCCAAGACAACCTACTATTGGCATTTTGTCTTTCCCACTTACTGGTTCCCTAACCTTTTGTTCCCCACCTTGCCTCCTTGGACACCTGTATGCCACATGGCCCCACTGGTTGCATTCAAAACATTTAACCCTAGCTCCTGGACGTGTACCTGGACTACTGTCTTCTGCTGCTACTGGCAGATTCTGTTGTGGCAGTCTGTGCTGCCTACCATCGGTTCCTTTAGACTCATGAGCAGTACTGGGGGTCCCCTTCCTGTGCAGGGCTACCCTGCTTGCCAGGTATAGGTCTCCCTTTCCCCTGACTCATCTGAAGTAGCACATTGTCTATCAGCTAACCAGATCCTCATGTGCTCAGGCAAAGTGCTAAGGGCTTATTTATTCACCAAAAGGTCTGCCGGCCCTTCAAGAGTGGTGACCTGGCATCCACTCACCCACCTATGGAAAAAAGTGCTCAATTCAGCAACATATTCACATACACTTTCATCTGCCTTGCGTCTATGCTCACAAATCTTTTTCTATACGTTTCATGTGTTAGTTTAAAAAAATTTTTTACAGCAGTATAATCAAAACGTGCAACATCAGACATTTTAGATAATACACTTATAGCTTTACCATGGAGTAAGGGGGTCAGGAACCGTACCCAGAACTCTTGGTCAGCTTCATACTGTTTACATACCCTCTCAAACATATGAATGAAACTATCAAAATTATCCCCCTCTTTAAACTGCGGAAGACATTTACTGACCTTTTCTGCTTCTGGGGACCAGTTGCTTATTTCCCCATTACCTCCATGACTCTGGTGAAAAGTCAGCATCTCCTTCTCATCCTGCCTCTGCCTCTCTTTTTCCTCAGATTCCAGCTGTAACAGTTTCTCATTCTCCTCACTCTCTAGACACCTCAGTCTCTCAGCTGCTTCCAATTCCACACACCTGGCCTCCAACTCAAGTCCCTTTAGCTCCAGCTGGATTTTTAAGTCCACTGCAGAAAGGTTGAGCTGTCCATTCTCCGAGGGTATTATATCTCCACTGCCAGTCTGATTGTCCTCGTGGTTGCTGTTTTCTAATGCAGCTGTAACCAAGGCTGCAATCAGGTCTGCCTTAGTCAGATTTCCATGCAGCAGTCCCCTAACCTGGCACATCTCCACCAGCTGGCTCCTTGCCAGCTTTCCAGACTTCTCTGCTGACATGCTGCCTGCTCACCCTGACTAATTAAGCTAACAAAAGAAATAAAGCAATTGTGATCTGAACTCTGAGTATTCACTGCGTTGCTGATTTAGAGTATAAAACACCTTCAAAGCTCACTGTAAACAAGATACAGGAATTCACTCTACCCACACCACTACAAGCCAATTAGTATTTGCCACCTAATTAATAAGTGATGTGGATATCCAAACCACTGCCAAACAATTAATATGTGATGCCCGTGCCCTGGCCCAGCAACCAGGCAGTCTAAATCCTCATCATTAACACCAGACAGGGAATCTCATATATGAGGAAAGGATAATAAATACACACAGTAAAGTGCAATTTCCCTTAAGAGCACACAGGGATCACAGTCAGTCTGGGGCAGGTCGCTTCTTGCTCTCCAGGTCCTCAATAAGACTCCTTACTGGCACAGCTATAGGGTCCAGGTCTCAGCCAGCTGGGCAAGCTAAAATCTCCAGCACCCTCTCTGTGCAACCAGTGCTTCGTGTCCCTGCCCAAGTAGCTGACACACACTCACTTTGAGATAAGAGTTTATATAACCACACAGGCCCTTCTGGGGAGGGCTGGCATAGGTTCTTCAGCTGTGCCCCTTTTACCCAGACTATACAGTAGTACCACTTGTTACCACCCAGCTAATATTTATCAGCTACTCAAAGGCCCTTATGAAAGGGTGTCCAAATATTACTGTGCAATATTATTATCCAATTGGTAAGTGTGACTAAACAGTCAAGGCTTATTTGGAGTGACTTGGATAGTAAACTCTATAAATATGCAATGTACTCTAGCCCTTAAATTATCTCTACACAAAACAGTCACAGTTGAAAGGTTTTAAAATATTTAATAATAAATAATAAAAACACAAGATAATACTTTTTACTACACAGTGCTAGTCAAGAGTTCAGAGATCACAGAGAAGTCCTTAAAATAATTCAGTAGTACAGTTCTGACATCACAGAAAACACTTAGTCTACTCTTTCTAGTTTCTAGATATTTCTAAAAGAAAACACAAGTCTAAGATAATGTACATAAGCAAACAGGCAGAGTGTTGATGAGTTGGATGGTCAAGACAAAAATGCTTAATGCCTTCGGATTCTCTCTGTTTAAATTGCTATCTTCTGTCCTGATTCTCATTACATAATTTTTATACACTTTCTTGGGGTTTCCAGGCTGACAGATACTACATTATTTTGTTATCTTGCACCTGCAGGAAACTACAGCCATAAAAGACATTCCATATGTAAACTTTAGTAATTATTCCTTAAGTTAAAACAATAGGCAGGATGCTTCACTCCAGACTCATAGACTCCAAATTTTAACTTCAAAGGACAGACAAGAAATGCTTGACTTAGCTTTCTTTATAGCAGAGGGCGCTGTTGCTACATTGTTTTAAGTTCAACTTTTCACAGCATATTCTTTCATTTAAGAAAAACCTGTGGTACAACATTTCACAGTATTTCATTTCAATTAACAAAACAAGTTTGTAGTTCAACATCCATATTTGCAAATGATAGAATTATCTATAAAATTCTATCTGACTAGGCTGGCAGCCTTCACACCATTACTGTTTACTAAAGTCCAGAGTGTGTATGTGATGGATCGGTATGCCTAAATATGTCTCTATTTTCTTTACAGCTGCTGCTGAGTGGGCTGTGAATCAAGAAGCCCATGGAAGTAAGCTGCAAATGCTGTGTTGCGAGGCTGGTGAGTATCAATCCTGCTTGCTGTAGTCATACCAAATAAATATAAAGTAGTAGAAAGGCATCTGGCGGTATAAAAACTGTTGTATGGGTTGTACTGAATAAACCAGACAATATGACAGTAATAGTCCCATATAGGTCATATTTAAATAAAACTGCAACTGCCTGGCAATAAAGCTTTAAATCCTGGACTGGTTGTATTTACTCTGGTATTGTATGGCATTTATTGTTGCATTCTCTGAATAGTAATGTTGTATTAACCACTGTTACCCACACAGTGCTACATAAAAATGTCTAGGAATGTCTGTATAATACTGTTGTAAGCACAGGATCAGATTGTACAACCAAAAGAGACTTAGACAGAAAACACTGAAAAGATAGACAGTAATATCCAAATAGCACACTCTACTGTGACTTAAATTGTTGTATTTTTAGCAGACACAGTCATGGTTCAAATCCTGGGAGTGGTAGTAAGCAGTATGCATAATCATACCTCTCGACTGTACAGATTTTTCAGAATGTCCAGATAATTCGCTCATATTTTCTGTCTGTTCCTCTGTCCCTCTTACAAATCAGTGGGATGATCTCAGAATTGTAGTTATGAAATAATGACATAGCATTTGATTTTCAGACCTCAAAACCTTCAGAAAATGTATATTAAAAAAATCCTGTCACTCATGCAACTCTCCAAGTTTATGGCAGCAATATTCAAAACATGCACCTATTTGTACCCCCATGTTGTCAAGCTTTGTCCAGAGTGTGTGCATTAAGAGATTGAGAGGTATGTGCATAATATTAACTTTGAATCTGGGAATATGTATAGAAACAGTCAGGTAGTGTTAACAAACATTCCCTCCACAGGTCGATCAGGTAAGAGATGTAAGAATTTAGATATAAGACAGTTGAAGTATACACTGTGTACAAACATAACACTGCCCAAACCAAGGCCATAGGGTATTGTAATAATACCTGTACCTTAATGATAAGAGCAATGATCATTAAAGTAGTGAGTAGTACAAGGATATATAAGTTGTTAAATGACATCCCCCCCCCACAATATCTGCAACAATAATCTAAATACACAAATCAATGGGTATCTTTACACCAAACCTACTGCTGGGACATATGTCCTATTGTTCAATACGTATTGAGATGTGTTTCTATTAATGTTCCATGTTGAAATACTATTATTGGTGGCCTGTTGCTATCACTGTAACCTGCATACCTTTGAAATGGTCACTGTGGTTTCATATATGCATGTGTTCTGCTTGCTATGCAACTGTTTCAAATCTGGTGTTTTGGGTTAATGTTAATATTTATGCATGCTGTTATAACTAATTGTGGATTGTGTTGACTATTACTAACCCATATATGTTTTAAAACTGCAACAGCATAGCACGTATGGGAAGGCCGGTCCCAGCAGTCCCACCTCACCCACCTCATCTGGCCATGGCACCGGGCCTCAGCATGCCTTGGAACCACCCCGGGAACTCCTCGTCCACTGGTCTTGTACCGCCTTAGGGTGGAACTGCCTCAGGGGATGGGGCTCGTCCACCCTGGGGGCGGACATGGACAGGATCCTGTTACCTGAAGTCAGGTCCAGGGATTGGTGTGTAGTGAGCTCTGAAGGGAGTTTGGAGATCTGCTACACCAGCTTGAGGGCCACATGGCACATTTAGAGGGTCAGCCTGCCCCTCCTGCTCAGCCCCCAGCACAGCCACCTTCGGGGCTGTGAAGGTGCAGTGGTGACTGCCTATGGGTGGGGATCTCAGTCCCACTGTTTCCATTTGGCAACTCGTGGGCTTCTGATTTACAAACACCCCTTCCCGTCCAAGGTGTTTACCCCCACATGTGTCATATACTGTCCCTGTATGCTGTCTTATCTGTCTTGTCTCTCTTCCTTCCCAACATACCTCCCCAAATATATCTACTATCCTGCCCCAACATCCCACTCTCACCTTAAAACAAAAAGGGCAATCTGTTCCCAAAAAATAATTTTACCCCATACATAGCTGTCCATTTTGCACATATGCCCACTGGACACATGTAGTCTGATCTAATTGGCTTCACAACACATTATTGTTGTCCTCACCCCTCTCTCAGGGGTTTGAGTGTCCAAATCTACCTCCAAATTCAGTACATAGGCAGAGCTGTTGCTGTAGAAGAAATGGACAGCTATGAACCTTCTCTACACCCATCTTGCACATCTCTAGCTACTTTTCCTATTGTTTTTCCCTCTTGAGTTCCCCCTTTCTCACCACCTTCCTATCACCCCTTTTTACTTTTTTTTAAAGAAATTAGCATGGGAGTAAGCAGGAGTATGCACTTTTAAGCAGTAGTAAGTGGGTTTAAGCCTGTTTGCTCAGTGACAAGCAATGGCTACACAGATTAAGCATTGTCAGGTTAACTGTCTGTAAGCATATTTAAGCAGAAGTTAGCATTGCTTACCATCGTGCAAACTCACGCAAAAATGGTTAAAACCACTTAAAAGTGCCTTAATCACTCTCAGTTGTGGCTGGTGAGTTCAAATTAAAGGGGGGCTGCAGGAGACAACTGAATGGGTGGGGCCAATGGAAGTTGTGTGGTCAACTAGAAAGGGGAGGGGCTATGCTCAAAACCAAAAAACTGGAACTTTAAATAAATACGCTGCCCTGGGTGCCAAACCGTCATTATGAGAGTTCAATCAAGACAATGTGAAGTGTTGTGTAGACTCAACGAACACTCCAAAGCCCAAGTCTCAATTCCACTGAAAATATAAAGTCCAACTCGATGTAAATAAAAAAATACAAATTTATTTTAAGCCGTTAAAACCATACGCTTTTCGTCGGCTAACAGTCCGACTTCTTCAGAAAGAACAAACAAGCAAACAGTGCCTCCCCTTCATTGAGAAAATGTAAACAGTTCACTAATTGAGAATAGCAAGTCACATGATTGAACCTCATCTGAATTAAAGTCCCAGCACTAAAAAAGAACTAGGGAAACAATGAACAACTAAATGCTCATGTAATAACAATACAATACCAAAATCTTGAAACCTTATTACATGCAAAACAAGTTGCCAGATAAAGCAGTGTGTACATACACACTTGACAAATCTAGGACATGTGAGTAAATAAAGGTTTTGATTTTGATCATGAAATTTGAATATTTAAAAAAAATTAAAACATAAAAATCAGGCAGCTGTGTAAACCCCCACTGTCAAGTTTGGAAACTGAAAACATTTTTTAAGATTTTAAAAAACAGAACACACTGCCTGTTGTTGAAATGGTCCCCAGGGAAAGATAGCCTCACACCAAAAAGGTGGAAAAAAACCTTCTCCTTTGGGATACAGTCTGAACTAAGACAGCTGTATCGATAAGCTATAAAAAAATATTATTATTACTGTTTTGCCAGACGTATTCATAACTTAAAACTACTATCCTGTGGCAATAACAAATTGTCAATGTAGCTAATGCACATTGCATCGTAACTCTTCTTAATACTACTACCCCAGTATAAGTATAAATAACAAACTCAGGGGTGTAGTTGGTCACTGCCAACCTCCACTCTATTCCATTCTATTGAACCCACTTCCGAGAAACTGATGCCCCCAACCCCTCTCCACTGTTGCCAGACTAGCTGGATGACACTGAATATAGTGTCTTCTGCAAGAACATAGTCCGGCAAGAGGTGGACCAAACTGGCAGCGCTGTTCAATACACGGAGCCAGTACCTACTGCCCCCCCATTTTGTTCGGTACCAGTGCGATAGATATCCACTGAAAAATGTGGATGGTGACAAATACCGCATTAGCCCGACACATGAAAGGATCAGGCGAAATATACTGACCTAAATAATACTAAAAACCTAGTATGAATATATAGTGGTAAAAAATATTATATAGAAATACTAGAGAACAGGCCAATTCCATGTATTCCCTTACTGAGTCCTGTAAACCCTCCTGAGCGTGCAATCTGGGCTTTTATATTAGCCATGTGTTGGGAACTTGAATCCTACTACTAAATAAAAGTAAAAATATAATAACTTAGGTAATGTGACCAGGTAAAGTCTCGAATGATATTCATAATTTTGAAAAATAAAAGGAATGACTATTAGTAACAAGGAAATGAGAAAGACATATAGAAACCCCTCCTGTATGGAATGATGCTGCTACAGGTCATCTCTTGAGCCTCTTTAACTTCAATAAGCAAGCCATATTCAAAGAACCATTTAGGCCAGGCACATGACATGCATCCAGCCTTAATTGCCACCACAGTTCCTTACTTTCTAAATACAAGGGAGTGTGGCCTCCCCTTGGATTCCCTGACCTGGTCTATGACACTAAATGTGAAACTGTGGCCTAAGTTTTCCATGACATGTTTGGCTAGAGCATTCTCCATTTTGCCTTTTCTGATGGCATACAGGTGTTCATATATACAGTCTTGTAATCTTCTGTCTGTCTTGCCTACATAGAAAGTGGGACAGCAGACACACTGGGCTAAGTACACTACCTGTGTACTATTACAGTTGAATTTGCCTGCCAAGTGGAAGACTACCTGATTGATGGAAAACTTTGACCCTGTTTTTATGTATCCACAATATCGGCACATGGAGCATTTGTACATGCCCGATCTGTTACTGTGAATCTTGGGTTTTCTTTCCAGTATATCCTTGATATTTGAACCTCTCCTGTAGACTACCCTGGGAGGGTCCACAAACACCTTATGTGCGGACTCATCCTGCAGGATCAAGGGCCAGTTTTTCATAACTGTTGAAAAATGGCTCTGGCATTCATAGTATAAGTTATAATCAAACTTTGGAATGAGTAAAGTGCCTTTTCTATACTCTCTGATCGTATTGTCATATATCCACCCCCCTGACTGAAGATAGGTTCATAAAAACCTGAGAATCTCTTAGATTGGACCTCTTCCACTAGATCTGAATATCCTCTGCTGATAAAGAGGTCGGCCATGAAATTACATTCCACTAAAAAGTCAGGGTCTGTAGATATCATCCGTGCTGCCTGTACAAGTTGACCTTTGAGAATGGACCTTTTCTGTTTGTATGGGCGGGAACTGTCAAAATGAACGTAGCTATTAGAATAGGTGTCTTTTCTATGTATTTTGGCTACGTAGCTTCTAGAAGTCAAATCCTTCCTTAGATCCACATCCAGGTAGGTTATACTGTCCTTAGATGTGCTATGAGTACATTGTAGAAATTCAGTGGAGGAGTTGAAAAGTTGTACCATAGATCTAACAATGTTTTCTCCCCCTGTAGTGATGATAAAAATGTCGTCAAGGAACCGAGTGTACATAAGTACAAAGTCCATGACTGAGCTGTTGTTCATAACAAATTCCCTTTCCCAATAGGCCATTACCATATTGGCCACACTTGCCCCGCAAGGAGAATCCATTGGTACTCCTACTTGTTGCAGATAGAATTGGTTATTGAAAGAAACGTAATTGTTGGATAGAATAATATCCAACAATTCACTCACCAATTGGATCTCGGTGACAGGGGCTAGTTTAAGGGACAGCAAGGAAGGGATCCATTCCAAGGCCACCGAGTGAGGGATGGAAGTATATAAATCCTTTACATCAACAGTTAAAAGATAACTATCCTCACAAAAAGGTGTTGAATTGACCCTGGCTAGAAAAGACCAAGAATCTTTACTAATTTGAGATTCAGTAGCCGCATATTTTTTTAAAATGGAATCAACTACTTTGGCAGCAGCGTATGTAATGCTGCCCCTAGCACTTACTAGTGGATGCATGGGGGGATTTAATAGATTTTTATGAATTTTAGGGGTACTGAAAATTACTGGAACCTTGAATAGAGGAAGAGAAATAAAGTTAAATAAATCTATGTCAATTGTTCCATTCAGGAACATGTCACTAAAATAAGAAACTACACAAGAATTTCCTATATTAAGCTCATTCCGGGATACCTCGAGGTAACAGTCTGCAGAGAGGATATCCTCCATTCTTCTATTATAATCTGATTCCTCCATAACCACTAAACCCCCACCCTTGTCAGGTTGCATTACCCTGACCGAAGCCCCAGCTAGCATATCAAGTAAGGACTTCTCTGCTTTACTGATATTGAACATGGAGGACCGTGGGGGAAGACGGTTCGTGAGAGCGTGTCTGATGTCTAACTCACAAATTTGTTCAAATGTATTCAGTGTAGGGTGGAGTGGTGGATTATAAGTGCTGGATAATAAAAAATATTTTTTCTCCCCCCAAAATTTCCCCATTAAGACCTGTAAGTTAAGCTTCCTTACAAAGAGTTTTAAATCAATAATAGAAAAAGCTACATCTGCTCTCCTTGAAGACACAAAAGAGACACCTTTGGCTAACAAATCTATTAACATTGTGTCAAAAAAGTAATCAGAAAAATGATAAATTTTAAAGTCCTTGTTAGTGTTCGTCAATGTTTCACGTAAACTGGAATAAGGAGCAGCTTCTATAACTGATACATTTAAGTCTTCTTGTTCCTGGACCGGAGATTCATCCTCGGAACTTGGTCCGAAGGTGGAGAGGAGGCCAGGACTCGAAAAGGGTTACCTCCTTCTGCCCCACCAGGTGGAGTGGTAAGGTTGAGGACTGCTCGCTGATCACTACTGTTGGTAGAGTCTTCGATTCTTGGGGAATTCAAAACAGTAGTTGAGTCAGAATAGTCAGTTGAAACAGAGCAAGCTTTGAGAGGCTGGTGGTTTTCACCCACCCAAGGCATGTGAGCCAAAAAATTGCCTTGGGATGGAGGGGGTTTGGGATATGCTGCACCACGTTTATACACTTCAATGTCCATGTTTAACTTCTTTATCTTAGTAGAAGTTAATTTAGAAATGTGTTGATCTATACTATGAAAGGTGCGGTCATAGTCAAACTTGTATCTATGAAAGTTTATGTCATTCCTAATGGCATCATCAAGCTTAGAAGTATCAAGAAGAAGAATTTCAATAGCCTGCTGGTAATGATGACAAATCAATTCCATAAGTTCGACCCCATGACGGTCGAATAGTTTTATCAAATCTCTATGGAAAGCAGACCCGTCCTGGAGGCTAGTTGGGTACTGCCAGGATCTAAGGCCTTTGGGGATTATATTGGCTCGTTTGCATTCCCTAAAATATGCCACCTCCATTTGTAATTTTCTTAGTTTCAAGAGATTTTGATCAAATGTATTTAATTTGGAAGGCAAATCTGTAGAAACACTCATGTTATAGTCTGGTTTAGTTGACTTTGATGAATCACCAAACTCGAATGCTCGATTTAACCATGAAGAAAGAGAAGTAGTACCTTGACTGGAAGGACCTGGATGTGTATGAACTCGATGGTCGATATCACCGGAGTTCCCCTGGCTCCAGATCTGGGAAGGTACACAGGAACCTGGAAGCTGTGTCTCCGGGGGAACTGAGTCAGGTCCAAGCCCAGATTACACGCTCAGGCAGGTTTACAGGACTCAGTAAGGGAATACATGGAATTGGCCTGTTCTCTAGTATTCCTATATAATATTTTTTTACCACTATATATTCACACTACTTTTTTAGTATTATTGAGGTCAGTATATTTCGCCTGATCCTTTCATGTGTCGGGCTAATGCGGTATTTGTCACCATCCACATTTTTCAGTGGATATCTATCGCACTGGTACCGAACAAAAGGGGGGGGGCAGTAGGTACTGGCTCCATGTATTGAACAGAGTTGCCAGTTTGGTCCACCTCTTGCCGGACTATGTTCTTGTAGTAGACACTATATTCAGTGTCATCCAGCTAGTCTGGTGACAGTGGAGAGGGTTCGGGGATATCAGTTTCCCGGAAGCGGGTTCAATAGAATGGAATAGAGTGGAGGCTGGTAGTGACCAACTACACCCCTGAGTTTGTTATTTATACTTATACCGGGGTAGTAGTATTAAGAAGAGTTACAATGCAATGTGCATTAGCTACATTGACAATTTGTTATTGCCACAGGATAGTAGTTTTAAGTTATGCATACGTCTGGCAAAACAGTAATAATAATATTTTTTATAGCTTATGGATACAGTTGTCTTACTTCAGATTGTATCCCAAAGGAGAAGTTTTTTTTTCCACATTTTTGGTGTGAGGCTATCTGGCCCGTGGGGCCATTTCAACAACAGGCAGTGTGTTCTGTTTTTTAAAATCTTAAAAAAATGTTTTCAGTTTCCAAACTTGGCAGTGGGGGTTTACACAGCTGCCTGATTTTTATGTTTTAATTTTTTTCAAATATTCAATTTTTATGATCAAAATCAAAACCTTTATTTACTCACATGTCCTAGATTTGTCAAGTGTGTATGTACACACTGCTTTATCTGGCAACTTGTTTTGCATGTAATAAGGTTTCAAGATTTTGGTATTGTATTATTATTACATGAGCATTTAGTTGTTCATTGCTTCCCTAGTGCTTTTTTAGTACTGGGACTTTAATTCAGATGAGGTTCAATCATGTGACTTGCTATTCTCAATTAGTCAACTGTTTAAATGTTCTCAATGAAGGGGAGGCACTGTTTGCTTGTTTATTCTTTCTGAAGAAGTCGGACTGCTGGCCGACGAAAAGCGTATGGTTTTAACGGCTTAAAATAAATTTGTATTTTTTTATTTACATCGAGTTGAACTTTATATTTTCAGTGGAATTGAGACTTGGGCTTCAGAGTGTTCGTTGAGTCTGCACAGCGTTTCCTATTTTTTTCAGGTTAGTACAATGTGAAATGTAGAAGAATATTTGAATGCATTAGCTGCATGACAGCTTACTTAATATCTACATGGAAACAAAAAGGCTGTGAGGCATGAAAAAATAAGTTACTTTTTAAATACATTACTGGAATGCCAGTCAAAAACAAGTACAAGAAAAACAAGCAGCACTCAACTCAAACCACTTCTCCTTGCACTGCAGTTCTAATTATAATTTATATTCAGCTTTATTAAAGTACCAAGTAACATGCTGAAAGTAGCAATCTCTGTGATACACTGATATACCCCACTTGTAAAAATGTTTCTTATACAAAAAAGACCTGCTGCCTGACAATAACTATCTACTTGTTCCATGGGGAAAACAAAATCAAAGTAAAAAATGAAAACCAAACAAGAAACAAGCTCAAGATACATTGCTTAAATGTTTACTGTACAGGTAATGGACCGCACATGATAGATTGGCATTCTGTTTGGTTTACAGGTAAAGCCTGCAATGATGACTGCAAGTCTCCAACAAATGTTATGAGCTTCTTAAAATAATGTAATCCTGTCCTTTATTACAAATGCTGTCATATGCATTTCAATACCCAAGGCTTATACATTATCTAGTTAAGCAAGTATTCTCTGCATGGCAACAGAAAGGCTTTCACTGTTGGCAATTCTTTAACAGTATGCTTATTAAAGCTTACTTGTATCTTATAATCTCAGACAAGCTTACCTGATGGTCATTAAAGCATTGCTACTTAAACAGAGAGCAACAGGCACTTTCTGAGTAATAATAAGCATAAATCAACAGTATAAAAATATGACAAACCAGAACATTCTGCAAAATCAAGGACAGAATACAAGTAGTACTTGTGTCTGCCTTGGATGGGGGGATACTCTGCACATTTACACTGCATAACTGCTGCTTGCTTTGCCTGGACACATCCAGAGTCACACTACATGGGGCAGTGGGGTGCAACAAGTATGTCACAATTTGAAATGTCTCTGGCTGACTGTGATGGCCCTGACACATCTATCATACCTCTCAACCACAGAGAAAGAAATCTGGACAAAGCCATACATAGAAGTGGGACAAGGCCCAAAAATAAGGACAATTTTAAATATTGCTCTTATAAACTTAGAAAGGTAATCGAGTAGTAGGTCTTGCATTAGTATGAATTTCTGAAGGGTATGAAACCTGAAACACAAATGTCTGTCATTATTTTCTAACTTTAGTCTTTAATGATTTGCTACTAATTTGCCAAAAAAGCAAAAATGTTATGAAAAATGGACCAAAAATGTGATGCAAAAATATAAAATAGCCACACAATACAGCAGGGAACCTGTCAAAGAAGGGACACTTTTTTAATATTAGTACTGCTACATTGAGCAGCTGACAAAATAAACAAATCTATATGCATTTCTGAAATAAAAGTAATCTATAACTCTGATTATTACAGTTATTTCTTAATTGGAAACCCTCCACGTTTTCTTCCAAAATTGCCATTTTGAGGTGGGATAACTAGGGGAAGAGCAACATTTTAAGCCAAAATCAGGGACAGTTGAGAAGTTTGGATATGTCTAATTTTTTTAAAGCAATTTATTTGCACATACCTCTCAACCTGTTAATGCAAGAAATCTGGGCAAGGTCAAATATACTTATAAACAGTACAAAAATGGTTGTATAAACTGAAACAGTTGACATAATAACACGTCTTGCTTTAGCATGCATTTTTCTGAAGGTTATGAAGTCTGAAACTCAGTGTCTCATTATTTAGTGACTTAATTCCTAAATTATTTGCCAGAAAACCACATATTTAATGAGGAACAAACCAAAAATAAGAAGCAAAAATCTATTCATTCTGTGAAAATCTGGACAGTTGAGCGGTATAGTTCAGCCGGGGCTTTCTTTGAGTTTGCCACCCTTCCCCCTCACAAAATCATGGTCGAATGGAGCCTCCCACCTTCAGCTATTCCAGTGAACCATTACTTGGCTATTTCACCCCATTTACCATAAACACTAATGCGCATACTGCTTTACTTCTACAATGATTTGGACTTCATTTGAAAGTTTTATTTTGCATTTTACAGCACAAACACTAAGACATCTGTTAAACAAAGCAATGCAATCGCACAATGAAAACAGACTTAGCATTAAAACTTCTCTGCCCTTGAAACTCACATTCTTTGAAACAGCAGTGAAACCCACATTCAAAAGAAATACATTTTGCCAGTGACAGATAAAAATTAACTTTGGGCTGTTTTCAAATCATTGGCCCCTTGCACATGAAACATACATGTGGTCTTTGATACACCTTTCTGATTTTATTAAATTATATTCCTTGTACAATATAGTACAGTTGTAAAGGGCATTTTAAATTTGTTTTTTCACATTTTTTCAGTAAACAATGAAACAAAATGCATGCACCAATAATGAGAAAACTGCCCAATTCAGAACATTTTTCCAGTAAACAATGAAAAAAATGCATGCACCAATAATGACAAAACTGCCCAATTCAGAACATTTCTATCATAAAAGTCTACTCAAACTCTTAATAATTCCACATTAAAGAAATCTGTAACTAATGAAGAGGTTGCTGCTAGCAAACAACTTTATATTTCCTTGTTTCATCTACAAGTAAAGTGTCTGTGGCCCTTGAGAAATAAATTGCCTATGTTTCATTAAAAAATGATAAGCTAGTAATATTGCAATAGGGAATGGATGGCAAACTGATAACAGGTTCAGAGTTACTAGGTATCTTCACCAAAAAGGACTGCAGTATCCACCCCTTTATAATACAGTACAGTATCAGCAATGCATCTACCTACTGTGGGAGTAGAACTCACAGCCTTCTGCATCAAAAGCAATTATATTACCTGTTGTGCTAGTAACAATGCAAGCAAGTTCAGCATAAGTATCACTAAACTTTTGTTCCCCTGCAGCTCTCAGATTCTTGTAAAATCTACTTGACACTCAGCTGTATCTCTGAACTTTGCAGCACAAGAAATCTGGAAAAAGCCAAAATTTAGGGGGGGGGGACCAAAAAACAGGGACACATTTTAAACATTGCTTGTATAATGTTGGAAAGTTGCTAGAATAAAATGCTGCGTTACCACCATACATTTCATTGCCAAGTATTGAACCCAGGACCCTGTACAAAACAGTCAGAGCAACATACCACTATGCCAAATCAATCATCTATTTTATGAAAGAGGAAGACTGAAACTTAAATGGCTACATTCAGTGAATTCAGTTCTCACCATAGCCATCAACATCTTAGCACAAAACACCTGAACAAAGCCAATAATGGGGGAATGTAGCCCCCAAACATATTCAGTGAATTTAGTTATCACCATAGCTCTCAACCTCTTAGTAAAAACACATAGACAAAGCAAGTAATGCTGGAATACAGCCCCCAAACATATTCAATGAGTTCAGTTATCACCATAGCTCTCAACCTTGGCACAAAAAACCTGGGCAAAGCCAATAATGGGGGAATACAGTCCCAAAAATAGGGACAAATTTCAAATATCCATCTTATAAACTTTGAAACTTGCTATAATAATAGGTTTTGTGTTACCATGTACTTTCTGAAGAATATGAAGTCTGAAATTCCAGTGCTTGTCATTTTTATTTATTTAACATTTGTTAACCAGGAAAGTCTGATTTGAAACAAAAGCCAATTTTTGGCAGAGGAAGAAATACTCCAGACACGTCTTTGTAAGATGAGAGGACTCCAGAGCAAACACACACAAACACAGGGAGTACATGCAGACTCCACATAGAAGGCACCCCAGCCAAGAATCAAATCAGACAACCGTTAGCTGTTAGGCAGCAATGCTACCACTGCACCACTGTACAACTGGCAGTGTTGAGAAAAAAAATACAGAAACCACTGATTTTATGAGGAACAGAACAAATATGAGGCAAAAATCTGCATTTTTGCTTACAAATGATGGTGGGTAGGGAATTCAGTCTCTTGCCATTTGGGCCCAAGGTACAGGGTTCAAGCCTTATTCTCTACCCACCACTATGGAGTCAAACACACACACCTCTTACCTGCAAAGTCTGTCAAAAGCAGAAAGCTCCATCGTCACTGAGCTGTTTGATCCATGCAGTAGGCAAGACCTTCCTGCAAGAACACCTAAAGCTTATCCTATCTATCCCTCAAGACCACCCTGTCTGCATTCATTGCAGTCTAATCCCCTTCCAGTCTATGCAGTTCTGACTGCATAGACTGCTGTGAAAATGTAGACGTGCATGTTGTCTTTGTAATCTAGACTGCTGATGGAGACAGTTTGGATTCTGTGTGCATGCTCCAGAATGGTTCACCAGCAGTCCAAATATCGAGAAATGCCATGCATGCATGATGTTCCAGGACTCACAGTTGCTTTTATTTTGTTTTTATTATTTTATTTTATATTTTATTTAATTTTTCTTGTTTTACAGCTGGGAGGGCTGCAGTCCTGCAGTACAATAGCATGAGCCGCCCCTGATAACTCTGTATCCAGCAGCCCCTGTTCTGCCCAGCAACAAAATAATTAGCCTTTGCAGGTCTCAAACCCAGGATCATGCATACCATAGCAACAGTGATTTACCACTACACCATTTGAGCTGCACATAAATGTGATGTTTTCTCAAGCATTATCATGCAGCACAGTCATTCAACAGTAGGGAAAATGTATTTATATATGTAGATGTATGTATGTATGTGTATGTATATGTATATATATATATATATATATATATATATATATATATATATATATATATAGACATACATGTATATGCATATGTATATATATATATATATATATATATATATATATATATATATATATATATATATATAAATGTGTGTGTGTGTGTGTGTGCATGTGTGCATTGCATTCACACATTGGATCCACACTCTGAACCTCTGACTGTAAAACATCTGACCAAAGGCACTGATAATGGGGGCGAAGGGGCCCAAAATAGGGATCTCTTGTAATTATTGCCATTGTCCTTCCCTCCACAGCTGAAAAGGTCTGCCTTGCAACACAATAACCAGCACTTACAAGTCTTGCACCCAGGACCCTACACAACATAGCCCAACAAGTTAACAGTAAGCCATCTCAGCTGTAAGGTATCAGGATAGCTCTAACATATCATGCAGAACACTCAGTCTACCATGGGGAGTGTACAATGTGGAAGCAATAAACATTCCAATGATGCATACACACACACACACACACACACACACACACACACATATATATATATATATATATATATATATATGTATATATAGAGAGAGAGAGATATATAAATGTATATAGACATACATACACATATAAATATATAACTACTTACAGATTTGTCTAAAATTAGTATATACAGAGGGTGCACAGCATATCAGGCAGCCATTATTCCTATATTTGCCACCTTTTACAATGGCCAGTATCTGATTATATCCTACAAATGAGGATTATGTCATGAAACATATATCCACACACAATGCAAAGGACATGACACTACTCACAAGTTTGCATACATAAAACTGTTTATCTTTGTAATATTTCAGTTGTTTGTGCAATCTCTTATAGCAGTTAGGTGTTTGAAACACATAATAACTGATTAATGCAACTCTCAGACAAAACATATGATACGGTAATCTGACAAACATAACATACTTTGCTGTCCAGGCTAAGGTCTTCAAGTAGTACAGCAGTAAAAAAAAACATTTGCCATGAAGATAAGAACCAATCAACACATAATTACAGTTGTAGTTCAGCATCCTCCATTTGCACTCTGTACTCAACCCCTAGGGGGGAAAGTATTAGTTGTCACAATGTAAATGTATCTGTTACATAATAATGCTTAACTAAAACATCACTATCACACTGGAAAACAGATCTGTGTGTAAGACAGTAAGCTCTAGCCCACCACTGTTCCCATGGTGAAACGTATGAAAATGTACATCCATATACCTTAATGTTTTTTACTACTGATATCCCTCACATGTTGTATCAGCCTAGGTTGAAAACATTTAATGCCCCACCCCCATAAAATGTCTTACAAGGGCCTATAACAGTGTTCTCCATACACTGACCTCTGGTCTGTACAAGGTCACACATGTTTTGTCCAGCTGTAGCCCTCATATATATAGACCCTACCACACAATTTGTGTGGGAGTCCACAACATCACTGGAATGAAAGCAGGAATGCCAACACTAAATAAGGACAGGTCATTACCTAACAATCTCTTACTGCATGACATCTGGACAAAGCCTAGTATATAGGTGGAGGACAGAGGCTGGGACACAGGGCCATATTTTAAATATTTCTGTTATACACTGTCAAAGCTGCTGGTGTTACAGGATTGGTTGTAAAATATCCTTACTCAGGAATATGAAGTCAGAAACACAAATGGATGTTTTCATGTACTGATAGCAATCAACGGAGGGAATGTCACTGATATGTCAGAGATAAGACCTTTGTGGTGAACAGACAAAACATAGCCAATCCTATGGCCATCATGTGGATAGTCCCACAGTTGAGAGATATGCAGACAGACTACATTCCATGCCAAACTAGCATGTACACACAAACCCTGTAAAACTAGCAGTAAACAATGCATATGACACCAATACTCAGACACTGTCTGTAGGTCTGGAACCTTATACAAACATGTAATTGGCCTGTGTCTGCAAGTCCTGTTGTAGGAGGTTTTGCTACCTGATGTCCATAACACTGCTGCCCACACACAGGAAGGATGTCTTCCATATAGGAAAGGAAAAGGGACAATGTCCGCATGATGTAGTCATTTATAGTAGTGGGTTGCTATTACATTGGCTATTGGAAGTACTACACAGCTGGCTGCATGGAATTAGCAACTGGGGAACACCAATTGGTGCAGAGGCCATCACCTGATCATGAGCATTACCTACAAAAGCCATGATACAACCTAGTCAAACCAGCTTGATACCTGTAGTGGAGAGTAATAAAAAAAACAACAACAAACAAAAATAAAACTAAAAAGAAATACAACCCCCCCCCAAAAAAAAAAACAACAAACTAACCAAGGAAGATATCCAAGTGGTACACAGAAGAGAGCACAATAATAAAACAGGTATGTGGAACACTTCAGCATGTACATGAATGTAGTACTTGGTCTGTAATAATGGGATAGATGATGTTGAAAGATTTATATATGCCATCAAGACTTGCTGTAATGATGTCCTGCTGAACAACTGCAATGGACATAGCATCTGGCCCTGTGGGCAGTGGGCCATACCTGTCAACCTGCACAGAATGACAAGATTTAAGCCATCATTGTGTTTGTTCTGTTCCTCAAAACATGTATATTAGTGTGTCAAATAGCTAAAGGTGGAAGTAATGAAGTCATGATAGACACATGAGTTTCAGACCCTACCACCTTCAAAACAGTCATGGTTATGTGAAATGTATCATGCACAAACTTCATAGGTTTGTAATAGGCATATCTTTGATCTGTCCCTATATACTCCCCGCCCCAATGTTAGGCTTTGTCCACATGTGACGCTCTGTTTCATAGCAAGCCAGAACAGTGCAGCTGTGGAGGAAGGAGGTTCAGAGTGTGGATCCGATGTCTGAATGCACTCCATATATACATATATATATATATATATATATATATATATATATATATATATATGTATATATATATATATATGACATCAAACCTGGTAGCACGTGTATGTTTTGATTGATTTTCTATTTGTGATTTGCTAGTACTGCCTGGCTGTATGATAAAGATAATTTTTTAACTAAGTAACAATGGATGGGTGAGAAAGAAAGTTAAGGCCAAATTGTACAACCTGCTTCCTGGAATACCCTCAACTAGTGTCCTGATAGCCTGAATACACCTCCTGAATAGGAAGATGCAGTGCCTTGGATGCTCTTTAAAAGTACACCCTGCCTCCTGGAATACCCTCAACTAGTGTCCTGATAGCCTGAATACACCTCCTGAATAGGAAGACGCAGTGCGTTGGATGCTCTTTAAAAGGTTAAATAAGACGACAATCGTCCGGGCATATTGTATGTCCAGCTCCTAAAATATCAATGCTAAATTAAGTTGTACTTTAAAATTCTGGAAGCACGCCACACAGAATCCCACCATTCCTCCATAGTCCTTCTGCTACCCTAAGTCACCTCCCTTAGCCTAACTGCCCCACACCTCTGAATTACTTTTCATTTAGTCTGTAGCCTTAGTTATTGGCTGGTAAGGCAGGTCACATACTCTAATTTCTGGTTAGATAGGTCTCATACCCTACTTCCTTTGCTTAAGTTCTGTCTATCTGCTTTAGCCCTCCTGCGGTTAATTCCCTTACCTGATAGTTACTATCACCCCATATTAAGCCTCAGAAACCCTTGTTAACACACACTGCTTTGCTAGTCAGGAGTTTCTAGCTAAATTAGTTTTATAAGTACCCAAATACTTGCTCCTACTACATTCTATCTTTGCTGCCTGTTAATATCTATATATCAGAATAACGCAAATGTCTTTAGCCCTTCCAAGCCTATCATACCTGTATCTTATGGACGTTGTTTTTTTTTTTTTTCTGGTCCTGGAATCACAGGATCTGTGTCTGCATTCCATACGGACCCTATCTGCATCCTCTGTACCCCTCACTCTGCCCTACTCAGCTCGCATTGTTTTCGATAGAGGTTTCTTACTCCCCTCCCTCCCTTTTGGTGCCATCTTTAAACTCCATTTCCACCTCTACAGGGAGCATTTCTGCCTGCAGAGTGCTTCCCCTGAAGTTAATGTATTACTAGGAATTTATGTAAGTTATCTCTCTTGCTTATACTTAGTAGCCTAGTGTCTGCAAAAAATGTTTTCTGTGGCTCACAACAAACAAGCAAAGTGACAAATGGAATGTACTCAGTAACGGTCCTTCCGTCTTTCACTTCTATGATTTCATTCACTGTTTGTGGAAAGCTTGCATACTAAATGCTTATGTAAACAAAACAGTAAGCTTGTTTTTACAGTGATATATGCCCTGTGTATACAGTATAGAATTTCTGTTGTGTGAATGGCTGCTTATTTAATACTGTCTGTAATTTCTAAGGATAACTCTTTCTAAGTTGTTATATGCCCTATTCACATATAACACATGGTACTACAGGTCATAGGTGTAATCTGGATATATATAGTCTGTGTATGCACTAAAACGTGTTTATACTGTTTGTTTGAGGATCATAGCATACTGCTGTTCAGTGAATGAGTAAACGCTAAACTGCACACCCCACACAAACGCAGTAAACCCTGTGCTTGTATTATTTAATGTACCGTGTGCCAAAAACCAAGAAGCTATACCCAGATAACAGTGTTTCCTTTGTAATGCTATCTGGCATAGTCGACAGACATAACCACTGTCATAGATAGTGTAATAAGGAATCTACTTATTTTATTTTGAATGTGATATTGCCTTCTGATCTGAAACTTCAAGTTCAATAGGTAGCGATTCATGTGTAAAGTGAGCACTGTTTTGCAAACTGGGGATTTTTTTAAGCAGGAACTAAGCATTGTTTTTTTTTTTGTATTGCATTCTTGAATAGCATAACAACTCTAACCTCTTATAAGCCACTATTGCATCCTTATTTATCTGTGCTCCTTCCTTTTTAGTACACCCTGCCTCCTGGAATACCCTTAACTAGTGTCCTGATAGCCTGAATACACCTCCTGAATAGGAAGACACAGTGCCTTGGATGCTCTTTAAAAGGTTAAATAAGATGACAATTATCCATGCATATTGTATGTCCAGCTCCTAAACTATCAATGCTAAATAAAGTTGTACTTTAAAATTCTGGAAGCACGCCACACAGAATCCCCCCATTCCTCCATAGTCCTTCTGCTACCCTAAGTCATCTCCCTTAGCCTAGCTGTCCCACACCTCTCAATAACTTTTCATTTAGTCTGTAGCCTTAGTTATTGGCTGGTAAGGCATGTCACATACTCTAATTTCTGGTTAGATAGGTCTAATACCCTACTTCCTTTGCTTAAGTTTTGTCTATCTGCTTTAGCCCTCCTGCGGCTAATTCCCTTACCTGATAGTTACTATCACCCCATATTAAGCCCCAGAAACCCTTGTTAACACACACCGCTTTGCTAGTTAGGAGTTTCTAGCTAAATTAGTTTTATAAGTACCCAAATACTTGCTCCTACTACAGTCTATTTTGCTGCCTGTTAATATCTATATATCAGAATAAAGCAAATGTCTTTAGCCCTTCCAAGCCTATCATACCTGTATATTGTGGACATTGTTTTTTTTCTGGTCCTGGAATCACAGGATCTGTGTCTGCCCGCTCCGTTCACCCTTTGGGCTTACTCCACTCCCCTACCCTACCCCCATTCCCACACACCACCATGTCATTACATTTATACATGAATAAACCCAACCCATACCTGCATACCTTAACAAACACTGGAAGCATATGTGTGCACACACTCCAAATAACATATTGTTTAAGCAGCTTTTGAGGTACTGACAGCATTCACTCTTCTTGCGTCCGCATCATCCATCATGTACAGGGCCTCAGTGTCACAACAAGTAATGGTCTGCTGTCCAAGAAGTATATTCATGACCTTTTCCCACTCACCTGCAACAGAGGCAGCTGTGCCTTGCATACATTTTACAAACCATGGAATGGATCTCATATCCAAAAGGTAACACTCAGGAGTGGCTGAAGTAGCCTTACTTCACCATGGCATATACCATGGCAAACAGTGCAGATAGCCATGTATGTGACTATGAAATGTGGGACAACATTAATGTAGAAAATAAACAGATGTCCAGCCAAGACAGATGACAACACATGTTGCAAACTGGTCATGGAAGCTGCACAGAAACATGCAGCAACACTTAAGGACGTGCAGGAATGTCTAGCAAGTACTACCTGTGCAGTACCTGTGTTGAGAATTGTCTGGACTCTGCATAAGTGTGGCCTATAGGTTAGAGTAGTCAGATGGAAGAGTTGTTCCACAGGAAATATCATCCAGGGCTCTCTACAGGTAACATATGCTTAACATAATGTCTCCCAAAGGCAAGTTTTGAAATGTGTAATGGTGTACCGAGACCAAAGCTGAAATCTACAGACAGTACTAATAAAGATACATGTGGTGCACAAGTGACACCTCACTCCACCTTAGGCCCACCATCCCCATCTGTACCTTGCTGGTGCCAGTGTACACCTTTTAGTTTGCCGTTCATTAGTCGAAACTAGGATGGTAGACATGGTATTCTGCATTTGGAACACTGCAAAATGACACTCATGTGTGACCCATAGTTGTCAAGTATCTGCAAAATGGCTGAGGATTGGGAGGGATGTCATCCTGAAACACAACAGTGAACTGAACCATACATCCAAAGCTCATTAAGAATTGCTGTATCTGAACACAGTCAAGTTCATGAATTCTGCCAGACATAACTCTGACTCCACAGCAATAGTGAAGGCACTGTGTGACCTCCAAGGGCTGTGCACATGAGCTGACCTTGCAATCTGGCAGAGTTGGGGGACATTTGTAGGGCGGAGTGACCAAATAATGGCAAGTGAAGAAGGGCCATGCTAGTATACCCCTCCCAGGAATAGTGACTGCTGTAGTTCACATAACAGGTGCTGCAAAAACATTGTGTTAAGGGTGTGCACACTTATGCAACCCACATATTGTATGCCTCTCTCAATCAGCATCTGCATAACTAACACATTTGTTTGATACTGCATTTGATTGCACAGGTCATATGTCACATATCATGTGTGTGTAATGTTAACATATGCAGTATTGTGGCCACATTGCATATCAGGGAAGAGGCTGGCATGTCAACAAGGGTATGAACACTCCTCATAGCCACAGTAAGTTTTGACGGTTGCCAATGTAATTGGACTTTATTGCTCATACATGCACTGCTGATGATGACATCTGCAAATCAGAGGTCAAACATTCACTATTGACATTTGTCCTCATATCTTCCCAGGTATGTGTCAGACAAACACATAAGGGCTGTGAGCAACAGAGCAAACATAACTGCCACACATATACACATTCAGCAATGGTGTGTACACTCATGAGGTATGGTGCACAGTACTTGCCAGGGTGCTGAACAGGTGCACAGCAATACTGTGTACATGGGTGCAGTGTGTTACAGGAGAAGGGGCATCACCTACTAACACAACTCATGTATCATAGTGATGTATAATGTTGGTAACAGGGATTGAGTATAGCTACAGTGTATGCTGTTGAGTGCCATATATCATGCATATTGACTGTTGGGTCATGAGAGATCTGTGTAATACCTTTGTGCCATCTCACCTGTACGTTTGTGTGTGTGTGTGTGTGTGTGTGTGTGTGTGTGTGTGTGTGTGTGTGTGTGTGTGTGTGTGTGTGTGTGAGTGTGTAGAGGTAAGCAATGATGTACAGGCCTTGATTAAGTTTTTTGTTTTCCCCTCACAGGTGGCGAGGTGGGTCAGGGTCCCTCCTTCAGGCAAACTGATGTTAGTGTCCATACAGACCCTGACAATGATGATAGGTATGGTGAGGGACAGGCAGGGTTGTCAGGGGCTGAACCTGTGCCATCAGTTGACATCCCTCTGTTGTCCACCCCATCCCCGCAAACAGTCACATTGCCTATACATACCCCATCACCAGTGGCCATAGATGAGGGACAGTTGGCAGGTGGTGGCATGGGATAGGACAGTATGGTGACTATGACAAATGTGTCTGTACCCAGCAGCCATAGCCAGATGCTCGGCGAGGTACCACCATAGGCAGATTACAGGGGTGCTTGTAGGAGGGCTGCTGGCCATCATGTCCCTGGCAGAAGTGCTACAGCAGGTGACATCAGACGCATGTTTCAGGCTGTCATGGAGGCAGAGGCATGTATGGAACATTATACCAGACAGAGTCTGAGGCTCCAGAGGGCTACTCATTCTGCTGTACTTGCAACATCCTTGATCTTGCAGTTGCCCACCGTTATTTTGCAGCGGTCCTGGATAGATGGTTGGGTGAGATGGTGGGAATCCTTGACCATGCAATGTCTGTCTTAGAGCATATGGTGGTAGTAGGGTGACAGTCACGTGGACATAGGTCAGCAACACCATCAGGTGGAGGTCTATGTGGACGTGCAACAAGTCACAGCCACTCCCGTAGTGGCAGTACCAGCACTGCAGTGGGGTGCTGTCCACAAAACAACATAGCAGGCCACATGCACGTGGTCCTGGCCAGCCCCAACAGTGACCCAGATCCAGTGGCCATTTGTGATCATCAGGGGGACTACCATATCTGGGCTTGTATCTGGTAGTGCCTGTGGAACCCCTGGCAGGCACAGTTCTTGTGTCCATGGCCGGAGATGGTGAACTGCACACCCTGACATGTACGGTCTGCAGCTGTCCAACATACCCCTGTATAGGACAGCGACACGGCAGAAATGTGTGCATACACACACACACACACACACACACACACACACACACACACACACACACACACACACACACACACACACACACACACACACACACACACACACATCACCAGCACAGCTAGGGCACCTCCATACCTACACACACCACATCTGCACAGCCCAGTTGATAACAAAAACCCCTAACACACACATGATGTCAACCAAATAGCTCAGCTTAGGCCTCTGGCAAACCCACAACATACCCTGTGCATATGATGATACCTGTGCCACATTCCTGTCATCCATACTATCGATGCAGGGACATGTAATATGGTTCAGATGCACAAGGTGAATGTACTAAGGGTTAGCAATATAATGATATGTAACATGTTATCAGCTGGAAAGTTTAACGCTTACATGTCAGAATGTGTAGCTGTCCAGCCATGATGCATTATAGCTGTTATTAACACTGACTGATTGTGGTCTCCATAAGGTATACAGTTTGTGTTGTAGGTGTCTATGTGTCAGCAGAATGTTAGTCTGCTGTTGTTTACTACAAGGGTTATGGCACTGTGGTGACACATTGACTGTGTCATATCCTGGGTACAGCTGAACACAAGTAGCAGGTCTGTATAACAGTTACTGCATGTGTCACATGGCTGATAGGTCTGAGGGGTGTATACAGGTTAGTGCATGGTGGCTGATGTCAGCAGCCCTTCTACAGTGGACAATAGTAAGTGTACTGGGTGGCACACAACACATGTTTGCGTATAACACACACACACACACACACACACACACACACACACACACACACACACACACACACACACACACACACACACACAGGCTTTGATGTTGATGCAATACACAAAGAATACTTTACACATGGATGTACTTAAGTTTGCAGTGGGCCCATTTTATTCTATGTAATTCCACCAAGACAAAATAGGCAAAACATCACTTCAGTAAATATTCAGTCTGCTAGTTTAATGTTATTGACAATGGTACTGGCAGGGTATATGTCCTCTTCCCCAATATAGTGCAATCCTGGAGTTGGTAAACATAGGTGTGCTGGTGTGGGTGTCACAGCCCTCCATTTTGGAGGGTGTGGGATGGCGTAGAACCACACATAGTGTGATTGACAACAACTTAACCTGTTAACATAAACTGTACAGTACTACAGCAGACTAAGCAGGGGGATACACACAACAATAACCCCAATGAGGGTGGCTATGCCCACAACATCCACACCCAACTATATATACCAACTCCCTCCAGTATCACTGTACAGCTATTGAGTGGGGAAAAGGGCATTTACACATCTGCTACTAGTTTTGATGGAATGAATTTCCACATGATGATTCCTTTGAAATGTTAGCATTTGCCAGTCAGTTCTTGGACAGATGACCTCCTGGGACATGTATTTTCTGCAAACTGAAGTAGATCCCATCACATACACACAGACTTACTTGGCAACACTGAGAGTAGAACCCCTAACTAGGTACTTATTGCTACTTCTGTGTTTGGCCTTAATTGCACACACCACACAGCTTTTAGGATGAGGTGTGCCCCGAGTTTCTTGTTAAGTGAAAAACACCACTAGGCCTTGTACAGTATGGTAATGGAGGATTTACTGGATGTTAATGAACAATACATAGTATGGCATACTGTCATTTACACATTGACAAGCACATAACAGTCATAGACACATCTGAGAGACCTGGGTTTATCAGTGCTAACTATCATGTCGGTGAATCCATTCTGTTACAAATAATTTGCACACAGCACATGCATCATTGGGCTGGATATAGTGTACTCAGTTGCCTGTATGGTTGACGGTGACAGTGGTCTTCATACAGTGGACCTTGGGACATATACTGGGAGTACCATGGTGTAAAGACAATATACCCAGCACCCACATCCCACACTGGATATTTTACTCACTGAAACCCATGATAATACTCTGACATACCTACAACCACACACTGACCAGGACTGCAATACAGCCCCTTGTCTATCTCAAGAGTGCTACTACAGGGATATGGCATATGGTGACAGTGGTCTTCATACAGTGGACCTTGGGACATATACTGGAAGTACCATGGTGTAAAGACAATATACCCAGCACCCACATCCCACACTGGATATTTTACTCACTGAAACCCATGATAATACTCTGACATACCCATAACCACACACTGACCAGGACTGCAATACAGCCCCTTGTCTATCTCAAGAGTGCTACTACAGGGATATGGCATATGGTGACAGTGGTCTTCATACAGTGGACCTTGGGACATATACTGGGAGTACCATGGTGTAAAGACAATATACCCAGCACCCACATCCCACACTGGATATTTTACTCACTGAAACCCATGATAATACTCTGACATACCCACAACCACACACTGACCAGGACTGCAATACAGCCCCTTGTCTATCTCAAGAGTGCTACTACAGGGATATGCATTTATTGCACATGCCACACGGATAGTCGGGTGATGGTTTGTCATGGTTCTCCTAATGTCAGCAACATCACTATCTCTTATACTGTATGGCAAGGTGTATTGTATTTGGAGAATGTGGCCTCAGAATGCTGTATCCTAAAAATATACACACTTGCACACATACACACACTTGCCAGGACTCAGAGGGTAACCCATGCCTATCTACTCATTTGTGCAACAGTGTTCTGCTGGTACTGCAAGCTCCAGGTATCCCATAGGATGAAGAGTGTAACAAGGTACATTTAATATCCATTACAGCAGCAGACATTTTTAACTATGGCAATAGGTGAGTAGTGGGTGAGAAGGCCCTCAGGGTATTATCAACCACAAGTTTACAAACACAGACACTGTTATCATCAGGAATGCACACTGACACATTTGTCAGTACTAGAGTCCATAGGTGAAGGTGTTCCTAGATGTGTACCAGGATATTGTCTATGGAGAGGTGAAAAGAGTAGGTGATGTGGGTACAGTGGTATCATGCCACCTGATATTTGTCAGCAGGCCATCTATCAACTGATGCCATGTGAGTGAACCCCAGGGTGACAGTTAAATGCAACATCCAATCATCTGGTTGTCTCTTGCCGAGGGCCAGTGAGGTGCTCCAATTGACATGTATGCAACATATATTACATAACATGGCTAGTGTCTGGGTTGGAGACCTGTACCCAAGCATGTTATGTTGACTGTGATAGTCTAGTTGAGGTATCCATGGCATGTGGTGCATACAGTGTGGGGTTTCCTAACTGTGGCATTCATAATACAGCTGGGCAGACATGTCAGTGTCAGTCAAGCATGGATTGCCTGTAAGCAGCCAAGATGGATACTTGACATCTGCACATCTGTATAGAGGACAGACAGAAATCAGCTAGCCAGCAGGTTATGCATTAGGATAAATGTTTTGACAGATAGACATCTGACACTGATAAAGATGCCATTACTACATAACAGCAGCCCTCAATGACATCCTATACACATAGTAGTCTACAGTTAATATCCACATATCATATCAATATTTAGTAGAAAATACTTAATAACACACAGCTCGCACACCAAGAACATGATAGTCAGTACTCAGAGTCTAGCTTTGCATGCAGGGGTGTATTGTTCCAGTACTACCATCTGCAATCTACTCTTACTTGGGAAAGCACTAACAGTAGTAACATAATGATACAATACATTGGAACTACACCAACTTATTTTAATTTAGTGCTTTCATCCTGACAATGCAAAAGACTTCATCAGAATAAAACATAATTAAAACAGCCACCTTATATTCCATTCAAAAACACTGGACAACTACAAACTTTCATTCCACATTTAAATATATAGTGCAGTAAAATCCTGCATGAAATTATCTATACAAAAAGTTAAAAATACATAACATATAAACAAATATAAACATTTTTTTGCTTTTCTGTATGGTTTTCTACAAAATACCATGCTAAAAATGAAGGAATGTGTTCAACTAGAAAAAACATTTTCTAAAATATATGCTGTATGTTACCACATAAGAAACTACAATGGTTTAATATTCAGAACTGACTTTTAGTTTTAACACACTCTGAATGGAGCATTGGTCATTCAGTCCAGGAGGGATAACTTCATTTAATTTAAGCTGTTATTGCAGTTCCCTGAACTCCAAAAATTCATTATATGACCCACTTCTCTGTCCCAAATCTGCGTGGTCAATCACTATGAATTTGAAAGTATGTTATGGAAAAATAATCATGTTTTGCCAGAGGGCGGCCATGGTGGTGCAGTGGTTAGCATTGCCGCCTCACAGCAAGAGGTTCTCCGGTTCGATCCTCGGCTGGGGTGCCTTCTGTGCAGAGTCTGCATGTCCTCCCTGTGGTCGCGTGGGTTTCCTCCGGGTACTCCGGTTTCCTCCCACATCCCAAAGACATGCTGCAGGTGGATTGGACACTCTAAATTGGCCCTAGGTGTGCATGCATGTGTGTGTGCCTTCTGTGGAAGGTTGGGCACCGGGCTGGCAACTCGACACTGTAAAACTCCACTGCCAATCAATGTGCAGACAAGGTGATCCGCTGTGGCGACCCCTAACCGGGAAAAAGCCAGAAGATAAAGAATCATGTTTTGCCAGAGCAGTGTTCCTGTCCATCTTTCTAATACTATAAATATGTTGATAAATCCTAGTAAGGAACTGTTTGAGAGTTTTTTCCACATAATATGCAGGACATTGTTGGCAAGATGCTAAATATACCACACCCTGTGATTTGCAACTATATTTCTTTTTAAGTTTTATGGACCCATAATTATGGATATTAACTGAGTTACATTCTAAAATGTGTTGACATTGAGTACAGGACCCACACTTAATCATCTTACCCTCTGAATTAGTTTTTCCTTCCCTTTCCACCATGTTTTTATGCACACATCCTTCTGGTACACTATTTGTGCCACAGTCATTTCTGATACTGACATGTACGCCATCAGTTACTGACAGACATAAGATCATCATAGTGAAGTAGCAGACAAATCACAGTAATGATCCTGTGGAATACAGCAGAGATACGACCAATAAACTTGGACAGTCTGACACAATCTGGTCAGTGCAGAGGTATACACAGAACTCCTTAGTGCAAGACGTGTCGACCAAGCCTGACAAAGTGGATGTTTACAGCCATGTAAATGGGGATATCACAAAAATACTGGAATAGATAAGCTCACACAGTTGATGCATTCACATACTCCTGTCTGTCCTAACAGATATTAAGTGGAGGAGCAGAGGTCCCAAGCCGACATACTTCACACTAGTTAGTGACATACATCTTCAGAGCATTCCACTGCTTTGTCAGAAATACACAACAGTTATGTTGGCCAGGCAACAGTACATCTGACAAATAACATCACACTAGGTAAAAACACCGAGCTGCTAGGCATGTCACAAAGCACTGTGCAAACTGCATGCAGACTGCCACAAGACTGACCCAAGTTTCCTATGGGGGAATACACATGTACTTGCAAATATAGCAGGCACTACAGGCATGTAACAGCATGGAGTAACAGACACCAGTGTGAAAGTGCATACCCGCAACCAATCTGAACACAGTCACATTATGGTAAGCCTAAGTAATATTACAGTATATAGACTGTGTGAACAAAACCACCCTCATATGAGCCACTCACACAGTAACCCTACATACACTGTCCCAATACACAGTGTAGTCTGATGTCTGACTGTGGTATGGGACATGTGTCAGTCTGGCCCTACAAACATGTACGCTGATAGGGTACCATAAACTGGAGCAGCATGCAACATCAGATAGAACAGGACCAAGAACAATGACATCTACCACAGTCTTTACACAGGCCAAGTAACATATTCGCAATACACACTCTGTCAACAATCACCATAAGTACACAGACCTCACTACTGTACACACTACAACAGAATGTCCAGGTTTTGTCCTCAAATATAAGGCCTACTATACATAACATGTCCAGCAGTCTGATATCTCACTGGCTTATCAGGTATGATGTCAGTAAATAATGATGTACTGTACATATACACCTCTTACTGCATGACATATGGACAAAGGGTGACAGACTTGGGGGACGAAGGCACAAACACCAGGCCAGTATTGACATATTGCTGTGATAATCTGAGAAATTTCCTGATGTAACAGGGTTTGTTGTGACATAGCTCTTCTGAGGGATATGAAGTCCGTACCTCATATGGATGTCACCATATACTGACTGCAATCTTCAGAGTATGCTACTGCATTTCTAAAGATAGGAAATGTGTGACTAACACAACACATGTAAGACTCCAAACTCTTGCCAGTCTGCAGATAGCCCTACAGGTGATAGTTTCCTCAACCACATAACACTGTCATGACAGACTTTAAATCATATAGAACAGCCATATCCACACAAACCCTGTTAAACCAACCTTACTTCAAATGTAGAACAGCAATACTTACATTCTGTCCCCATGTATGGAACATCCCCCTCCTGCTTACTGGCATGTTTCCACAGTGTATTTTGTAAGAGGTATTTCCAACTACTCTATGTGATGCTGTTTGTCAAACCCCCACATGAAGTGAAGGAAAAAGGCCAACCCCCACATGAAGTGCCTAGTTATAGAAATGTGTTTCCATGCAATTAGCTATAGGAATGACACCATAGCTGTTCCACATGCAGTTAGCAAGTGGGGGACTGCAATTCATGCACAGGCCATCAGCTGATCATGAGCATTACTTACAAAACTCAAGCTGTGCCTATGCAAAACAGATGTACTTTTCCACATCCAAGGGTGAGGGAGAGAGAGAGAGAGAGAGAGAGAGAGAGAGAGAGAGACAAAGTAAGAAAGGAAGGGAGTAAGAGAGTAAGAGCCAAGCATGTTTGTGTATTATCTGTGGGTGGAGAGTGATATCTAGGTATTATAATGGTTGCCTATATTGTTTAATAATCCATACTGTCACATAGTAATTAAACATGGCTGCACACATTTATGGCTGAGGATTGTTTACAACAACGTCTACAGTGTTTGAAAACTGTTGGCCTTGTGATATGGACAATGGGACATATAGATCCTCAATATAATGATGTAGCAATACCCACAGTGCAATGGATTCTGTCATTACACAATCACCCCAACAGGATGCTGATGACACACACACAAACATACACTTACTAGTACTGAGTTTCAAACCCGTACCTGACTATGTATTGTTATTACAGAGTTACACAGTTATTGCATGCACCACTGAGCTTACATGTTGGACAGCTGTCCAAAGGTATTTTTGAAGTTGAGTGACATCAGCAAGAGTGCTAAAGGAGGGATAAGGGAAGTGTAGTAAGTGTGAATGTCCACAAAAGCAGGTGTCAACAAAGACACACATATACACTCTCTCAGGGAAATGCACACATTATCACAGTTGGCAGGATCAGGATTAGAACTCCTACCTAACTAGTTTGCTACATTACAATATTACGCAGTTATCACAAGCACCACATAGCGTGTATGGCTGATGCATGGCCAAAGGGTTATTTCAAGGTGACTGACATCAGCAGGTGTGCTAAAGTAGGGCAATGGGAGGTGTAGTGATTTTGAATGGCTTCAAAATCATTAATCTACACACACACACACACACACACACACACACACACACACACACACACACACACACACACACACACACACACACTTGCCAGTACTGAGATGCTTAGGTTCATTGCTTCACAGGTGTGTAGTAGGTGAATGGCCTAAAAGCTGTACAAGACTAGGCAAAGGGAATAACTTGGCATCAGGCCACATGAAAATGGTCTCCAGTGTGGCTCAGGGGTGTATTCCCAGGAATGGTCCCCACAGGTGGGTATTGTATTCACCATCCACTCAACTGGGTTACTATTGTGGGTGGCCAGTGATGTGCACTGCTTCCCATGTATGTGATCTATATTCCATAACATGAACAGTATCTGGGTTGTGCACATGCCCCACATGCATGTTATTTGACATGTGGAAGTGTACTTGAGGTCTCTGGTGCATGTTGTGTGTACAGATTGTTATCTTCTGATGTAGCATTCCTGACCTCATTTGGGGAGACCTGGCTATGGAACTGAGGTCGTGCTTGCACCTACATTTACAGCATGATATAGGTATTCAATGGAGTTAGTGGGGTCTGTACATACAGGGCATGTGTACAAGGCATGGTACTCCCTTTGTGGGTTACATTTGCAGACTCTACAGTTATTGCAGGCATCCAGTGGGGAACATAGCAAAAGGACCACTGTAAGCATTTATTTGCCTACTGTGGGGATGGAATAGGGTGATATATCCTTTTACTTGCTGGATAACACACAGTCAGGAGGTGTAACACATCACAGTACTTTTCACACCTCCCAACCATACTGGATTACTCATTTTTTACAGAGTTTTGGGGTCCAAATAATGGGGTGTCACGATTCCTGAGTGGCACTCCTTCATTTCCGATTTTTTCCCAGCTATTTTTTTTATTTTGTTCTCTTTCACCTTTTGAGCTGACATCATCATGTGCTCAATGATGTAAACTCCGGCAGCCAGTTGGAATTGAGCTAAAGGGCTCAAGTGCATGTATTTCCTGGCTGCTAATGTTTGAATGAATGATTCTGTGATTGTGAAGGAAATAGCATCTAGCCGTCCAACTTTCTTGTGAAAAAAAGTTATTTTCATAGCAATTGGTTGCTGCAACAGTCCAGAGCTGCGTCTTAATGGTATTGTTCTTGTTCTGCAAGTAAATGGATTCATTTAAGGTATTTATTCTGCAAGTGATGTTTAAGGTATTTGTTCTGCAAATGAGCAGACTTGTTTCAGGATTGCATTGCTTTTTCATTTCAGGACTGCATTGCCTTTTCTGTGTGTGTCAGGAGTGCATTGCTTTTTCTGGTGTGCAGATTCTACAAGTGAATGGACTAATTTTTAAAGTATTTGTTCTGCAAGTAAACTGCATTGCTAAGTAAATGGACTTGCATTGGTTTTTCGTTTCAGGACTGCATTACTTTTTCTGTTCTGCAAGTAAACTGCATTGCTAAGTGAACAGACTCACATTGCTTTTTTGTTTGTAAGTAAACTGCATTGCTAAGTGAATGGATATGTGTGTGTGTGTGTGTGTGTGTGTGTGTGTGTGTGTGCAAATGCCCCCAGGGGAATACACCTGGTGGCTACAGGTACTCAGGCTCAAACCCTGTACCTTCAATACAGGTAAAAAGAGCCTGAAGTCCCTAACCACCACCACTTGTGAATTTGGTTCACTTTTGTTCTGTTCCTCATTAAATCTGTGTTTTTTAGGATTTTTGTGGTAAAACACTGAACGATTTAATTCACTAAATAATGACAGGCATTTGAATTTCAGACTTCATATTTCAGAAAATAAATGGTAACACAAAACCTTTTATTATAGCAATTTTCTAAGTTTATAAGATCAGTATTTGAAATGTGTCCTTATTTTGGGGCTGTATTCCCCCATTATTGGCTTTGTCCAGGTTTTTGCGTGCAAAGATGTTGAGAGGTATGGTGACAAATGAGAACTGAATTCTATATTCCCCCATTATTGGCTTTGTCCAAGTTTTTTGTGCTAAGAGGTTGAGACCTATGATGAGAAGTGAGAACTGAGTTCACTAAATGATAGTCATTTAAGTTTCAGTCTTCCTATCTTCTTTCAGGAGACTGCTGATTTGGCATAGTGGTATGTTGCTCTAATTGTAGTGCATGGGATCCTGGGTTCAAGACTTGGAAGTGAAATGCATGGTGGTAACACGTCATTTTATTCTAGCAACTTTCCAAAATTATACAAGTAATTGGCCTTTTGTCCCCTCCCCCCTCAAAATAAAAATGAAATTGATGCCTATAGCTTACACTACTGTGATTTTATATATATATATATATATATATATATATATATATATATATATATATGTATATATATATATATATACATACATATATATATATATATATATATATATATATATATAGTGTGTGGAAGTAGACTTTTATGATGGAAATGTTCTGAATTGGGCAGTTTTGTCATTACTGGTTCATGCATTTTGTTTCATTGAGTACTGGGAAATTGTTCAAACAATACATTTAAAATGCACTCTAACTTAAGTCTAACAAGTGTGCTGTATTATGCAAGGAATATAATTTAACATCAGGAAGATGTATCAAAGAACGCATGTATGTTTCTTGTTTTGTATGCAAGGAGCCTATGATTTGAAAACAGCCCAAAGGTTATCTTTATCCACCACTGGCAAGATGCATTTTCTTTGATGTGGTGTGGGTTTCAATGCTATTTCAATGAATGTGAGTTTTAAGGGCAGAGAAGTTTTAATGCCAAGTCTATTTTCATTGTAAGATAGTATTGCTTTGTTCAGCAGATACCTATTAGTGTTTGTGCATTGTGCTATAAAATGTAAAAATAAAATCCAAATAATCATTGTAGAAGTAAAGCAGTATGCATGCACACATTAGTGTTTATGGTAAATGGGGCAACATAGCCAAGTAATGGGGCACTGGAATGGCTACAGGGGGACTCTGGTGCCATATTTTGGTTTTCTGTTCTCCAGTTTGTGTTTGAAAGTTGGTAGCCCACAATTCCATTGGAGTGGGTGGGGTTACATAATTGTGTATGCAAATGTTATGTTAATCAGCATACAGATTTGTACCTATTTTTCATGGGCATTGTCCAGATTTTTGATGTTTCTAGGTTGAGAGGTATGATACTTTATGATGTCAGTGGCACTGTTGTGGTCAACAGTCATGTAGTCCATTGCAACCACACCGTGGTTTCTATCTGTATGCAGGGAACTACCAATATAGTGGTTGTTGCCCAGCCAAGTGTGTTTGTGTACGAGTCATGGGTGGAGATTGTTCTCTGAGTAATAGAAGGGTTGCCTACATTGTTCCCCAATCCATAATGTCACATGTAGGGCTATGGATTGTCTACACCAGCCTCTCTGGTGTTTGACATCTGTTGTCCTTGTAAGGTGGACATTGTGACATATACTAGGTCCTCAACATAATAATTTAGCAAAACCTGCCCCACAATGCATCCTGTTATTATACAATCACAGCAAACTCCACACAGCATACTTATGATAGACACACACGCTTGCCAGTGCTGAGATTCAAGCCCCTACTTAGCTATGTATTGCTACTACAATGTACCACATTGTTCACACATGCCACAGAGCTTATAGAATGGCTATTGCCCCAAGGTACTTTTAAGGTGAGGAACATCACCAGCCCTTGTAAATACTGGCATTGGGTGTCATAGTGGGTGAGAGATCCCCAGAATAATTTTACCTTAAACACACATTTATATTGCCAGGGGTGAGGTTCAAACCTCTATCTAACAATCTTTACAGACCATTATGCTACGCATTTACCACATGCACCACTGACCTGACATGGTTTAGGGTTGGCAACAGGTACTTCTAAGGTGGATGATATCTGCAGGACTGCTAAAGTCAGGCTCTGAGATGTGTACTCGGTGTAAATGAGGCCAAAATCTTTGAGGTACACACATACATATGTACACACACAAACACTTGCAACAGATGAGATTCAAACCCATACCAGTGTAGTTACTGCTATTACATTGCTCTGCATTTATGGCATGTGCAACGATGGGATAGACCTTGTCCACAGGGGTATTTCAAGGTGACTGACATCAGCAGACTTGCTAAAATAGGGAAATGGGAGGTGTAGTGATCGTGAATGGCCTCAAGATCATTAATTTATACACACACAACAGTTGCTATGTCTTGGATTAAAACTCCTACTTAAATAGTATGTTACACTATAGCATTATATAGTTATCACGCATGCCACGGAGGTTATAAGGCTGGTCCTTGTCCAAAGGGGTATTTCAAGGTGACTGATATGGGCAGGCCTGCTAAAGTAGGGCAGTGGGGGCTACCAAAAGCAAATGTCTGGAGTGATTGACATCGGCACATCATGTGATATTGGCCAATTGGATGTGTGATGGGTGGGGTGGGCCTCATGATGGCAATCTCTTTGTCACTGTCTGCCTTTCTCTTCCCCACATCTCTGTGTGTGTCTTTTTGACCTATTATAGTGTGTTGGTCTTGGATGTTTATGAGTATTCCTATCCAATGTGTGTGCAAAGCATGAATGGTGTGCAATGTGGTGTGTGTGCACAGACATCTGCAACTGACAGATATGTATAGTCCACTGTTGTTGTCAGACATGGGCTTCATTTCTCTAAAGTGTGGGAGCATGCCCAGTATAACCTTCTGTATTGAGTGTGTGAATCCATTCCAGGTAGGTTGTACTCCAGTGAAGGATTTCATGTTCTACACCTGTTTCTGCAGGATGTCTGTAGATAGGTTGACAATATGGAGTCACAATAGACGAAGGATAGTGAGATACTGTAACTATTGTGTCTGTGCTGCTTGTGTTACATGGTTGGTGTTAGGAGAGATATTCAGACATATGTACTGTTTTACACTGTGATGTATTATGTTATCAAGTACTGACAGATATACTTATTTGCTCACAGTTATTTCCTGGAAAATACAAGAAGAATGAAGCTGTGTCCAGTATTGTGGTCTGCAGCCTACATATTCTTGCACACTCATGCCATTCTGGAGGGGTAGCTGCAGACACTTAGTGATGGGTCTGCGTAAATGGTCCAGCACCTTGGTACTGTGGTGGCTGAGGATCCCCTGCTTGTACATATGTCGACATAACAAAATGGCCATATCCTGCTGTGGCCATACCTCTCAGCTGTACAGATTTACCCAGGTTATCCAAAGGCAGGGCTCATATATCTGGTCAGTTCCACTTCACATTGTGGTTTATGAGCAGGTTTGTAGCCACCCATTACTGGGTTTGCAGGCAGGGGTAGTATGGGCACACATCAGAGTTTCAGACTTCACACTTCATGGCGTCCATGCTTCTACATCCCCCCACTCTGTTATTGTATCCTCTTCCTAACATTATGTGAGTGATATCTGAGAAGTATCCCCATAGTTGTCCCTTCATCCCACCGGTATTTAGAAGCTGGTCCACAGTTCATGCAGTAGGAAATGGTGGGCATGCTACTGGGATTTGTTGACATGGCCTTGCATTTGTGTTCTGTGGACTGTGTTATGTTGTTAGTTGGAACCCCATGAGATAACATACATTGTCAGTACAGGTGAGACACAAGCCTTTGACAGAGGGCTGTATGCCATTTGGTAGTGATGCAGGCCATCTGTAGCAGGCCAGTGCATTCTGTCACTCCTACAGTCCCAGGCTGCAAGCCACTGGATTCCTGTGGGGTGACAGGGTAAGTGTGCGAGGTGTTAATGGCAATAACTCCTGTCCATATTAATCCATTGTTATGGATGCTGGTAGGGTGCTGCTTACAGCTAAGGACACAGCTGCATGGGATTCCTCTTCAGCATGCTGCATTCTGTGGGTATTCCTATAAAGAAGTGGGGGTCATACTGTACTCATTCCCAACAGCAGGGATATGACCTGTGATAAACCTGTGGCTGATGTTGGGGTGAGCTGAGTGCATGTGTGATACGGAAGCTTCTTGCAGCTGACTCACAGATATACCTGGGACATTCCCCTTATGCTGCCTTGTGCGGGGACACAGGCAGTCTCTCATTACTTCATAACTATGCCTTTTGTGGTCTGCCAGTGATTGGCCAGACTACCTCAGTATTCCATACTACACAGACAACTAATGTGTTGCTAATATGTATGTACAATTCCAAATGTGTGTGCAGTTGGAAGTTACATATTATGTACTCTGTCTAGGGTACTTCCACCTGTGTACTGTGTGTATGTCTGAGCCCACATTCATGACATGTCCATCTTTCAGATAGTGACAGATATTGACATCTGAACAATGAGTATGGATGACTGCTGAAATGGGTTTTGCTGGGATGCATTGTGATTGGCACTGCAGTTGTCAGAACATGGCCCTGTCATCGACAGTACTGGCCATAGGCCACCGGGACACAGCCCTCCATGCCTACATGCTGACCACTTCCACAAAATATACAACACACATTAACCTAACTCACAGAGCACTGCATATTGTACACATGCAAGAATCTATCCTGTAAATTGGGCCAGCAAGGCAAATCTGTGCTCCACTGTTATTAAACCCACACATACATGTTACTGCTTTTCCACAGAGGATTGTCGGGGGGAGCACACCTAACAACTGTAAACATTTGCTATAACTGTGCTGGTATTTCAGGTACTCTGTTGGCTTCCATTTTGTTTTGTATTCTGACCTATCATGCAGACTAGAGGCATATCAGTAGAGTACAGATTTTAGGTTTTATTGACCTAGATTTCAGTTTCAGACTTCTTATCCTTCAGAACTAACATACAATTGCCTAACCTGTTGTAGTCTGTCTGTTTAGGTTTGGTGGGTGGCTGTTCTCCATTGCCATCAATTGGAGGCCTTAGGACAGCCTTTCTTTATGGTCATCTACACCTGTCCTGCTGGCTGAGGCTGTTGTTGGGTATGTGAGCCTCACTGACATGCATGCATGTGTGTGTCCTATGGACACACATTTGGGCCACCACATGTACTGCTGTGGGATTTGTCACCTTGGCTAGTACTGCCTACTTTGTTGACACCAGTATTTGTTATGGATTTCATGCTGCCCATATAGGTGTCAACTTTCTGCTGCCATCACATTCAGCCACCTGATTCCCTTACATGCTCACAGCCATACCATAGATGCAACTAGCAGAACATACTACTCCATTCAGCAATTGATAGGAAGAGAGACTTACCTTGTGGCTGTGCCAGTACTGAGGATGGTGCTGGAGGGCTGACTATGTCGGATGCACACAGTACACTCCCTATACATGGTTAAGCACAGGTAGTGTCATGTTTGGCATCCCTTTTACTGTACGTGTGAGTCAGTGAGAGGTGTCATTTCCTCAGTTCCAACCATGTCAGTTTATGTGCTATGCGTTGCCTCTTTGTCAAAGCCTGGGCATACTGGGCACACCTCATTCTGCCTACATGGGCAGGGTCAGGTTGCTCCTCCTCCGAGTCACTCTGTGCCTGTGCTGGCCTTGGCAATGGCGGGGGACTATGTGGCCTTGCCCTGTTCTGTTCCTGCTGCAGCTGTTTTTGCAGGATCATATTGTGTAGCATGGCACATACCATGAAATTTTGTGTACATGTAGCTGGAGAGTGCTGCAAGGCTCCACCTGATATGTCCAGGCACAGAAACCATGACTTGAGCATCCCAAACACATGCTCTATTATGATTCTGGTTTGTGCGTATGCCTCTTTATTGAGTTCTTGTACAGGTGTGTGTGCATTTCTAATGGGTGTCATCAGCCACGGCTCCAGTGCGTAACCATCATCCCCCACTAGATGGCCATATGGGATGTCCCTACTGGCAAATCTCTCTGGTACAGCTGCATCATATGCCAGATGTGGGAGTCGTGATAGCTTCCAGGGCTGCCAGCACACACATTCATTATAATGACCTGGACATCACACATGACCTGGCAGTTGATGGAGGGGAAGCACTTGTGGTTTATGTAGACCCTATCCCACTCACAGGGTGGTGCTTTGATGTGTATGTGCATGCAGTCTATAGCACCCACTACCTCAGGGTATTCTGCTATTTGGTGAAAGAGATGCATATTGCTGGTCATCACCTTATTGGTGTTGAGGAAATATATGTCCTCACAGTCATGTGCTGACATGGCATCCAGGAACTGGTGGAGTACCCTGGATGCTGCCTGTGAGATCCCCATGATATCCCCAGTTGGCCTTTAGAAGGTACCTTCCCCTAGTATTCTTAAGCCTACAAATACCTTGGTGTCCACTGGGATGGGTTCCCCTCTGTTGGTTCTGTGTTTGAGGCATGGCAGGAACAGCTCAACAATTTGTTGTAGGAGGTCTATGTCCACCCTATAGCACTCCACTATCTCCAGCTCATGTATCCCCTGGTAGGTTACCTTGGGTCTGTACACTCTTCTCCTTCTCCTCTCTGTCAGTTGGTTGTTAGCATTCTCACCTTCACCACCCTCAGCCTCTTCCACATATTGATGCATGAGAGCAGCAGCAGCCCCTATAATTTTGTTAGTTCTGCCAGGTAAAATTTCCCTGTTTATGTACACCTGTGGTGTAGAGTTTATGGGAAAAACCAGAGTGAAAAGTGTTTGCATAGTTTATAGTAGTGTGCTGGGCTGGGCAGGGCTGCTGCCTGTGTAATTGGCTGATTCTGATACATTTCACCTGCCAGCTATGCTAGTTCTCCTTGATTGCCTTCCTACTGCTCTTTTCCCTTCCCATTGCCTTCCTGTTTAAGCCCCGAGGTGCACCACACAAACCCAGTGCTCAGATGTGAACAGATCTGCCATTTCCTATTTCTTTTTTGTTTAAAACCTAATGTAAACACTGCTAGGGAGACTCACACACACACACACACACACACACACACACACACACACACACACACACACACACACACACACACACACACACACACACACACACACACACACACCCTTCGTTAGCTGTGCTTAGCTAAGGACAAACACAGGCCATAGAGCTCCAATAAGCTAACAGCATGCATGACACTCCCCCTTATGAGGTCATCTACCTCTTATGCTTATACCATGATGGTGCTGCACCTATATGGTTGGGTGCAAGCTAACAGTGAGGGGAAATCTGTGATTCAGTATTAATCTCCTCATTTGCATAAAACTGACTGCTAATGCATGGTTACAAAACTGACACTCAGCCTTCCCTCTTAGCAACCACTATTCCATGGTATTGTTGTCTTATGCATGCCATTGACTATTATGGCAGAATGCTGATTTTGTTTAAAAGCTGATTTCCAACTTTTTTTCTTATTTTCGGGCTGATCCCGTTTAAATGGCTGAAATCGGCCAAAAAATAAATAAAAGTTATTTTTTATAGTTTTGCAACTATTTACCATGCCAATGGCCATATATTTGGCAATTGGCATGCCTACTACATTGAATACATGCTTTCTGTGGAGCTGTCATGCCTCTGTTTTGTAATTTGCAGAAATGTATTTGGTTAGTAGCCAAATACATTTCTGTAGGTTACACTATTCCTGCACAGACACCTGCCTGCTTCGTGGATCACTAATTCATCTCATTTGCCTGGTTTTCACCTGCAAATAGGGTAATTAGCATACAGGAGCTGTGCTCATACAGGAATAATGTAGGAGCTCTCGTACACATCCCGGGAGCTCATTCCTGGATCGCTAGTCGGCCATATTATGTGCAGCAGCTCTTGCACTATTCCTGGCCATCATGCAGAGCTTGTTGAATCCTGGGACATAGCTCTGATTTCTTTATCTATAAATAACTCAAAAGTAATTATCCAAATTTACGGCCAAATACCACACTAAGACCTAAATATAATTGGCAATACTCTTCCCTCTATAACATTTCAATTCAGAAAGTTAGTGGAGATGTTCACTGCAACGCAGGTCCCATTGTTTATAAAACCATCAATTTCAATGACAAAATAACCCAGTCATGTAATATATCTCAGCAAAAAACAGAACCCAAACTCAACCTTACTAAATATGACTCAAAGAAGTATGTGCAGTAAAATTCGTGATATGCATCCCTACCTTGCCACATAAACTACTGATGTAGTCATAGCTACTGAAACCTGGTCACAAAAAGAAATAAAAGATAATGAGACCACCCCCAGGATACAATATACTCAGGCATGTCCGAAAAAAACACGTGTTAAAATGGCACTACAAAAGATATGGCTGAATATTTCTATCAGCCTAAGCAAACCTAACTGCAAACTATTCCAACCATAACTCTTCCTGGCACCACTGAAGCACAATTGTTTACAAGCTATGGAAAAAAATTTCAGAACAACACTGCTGCATTATTTAATCAGCATAACTAAATAAAAACTGATCAGAGAACTCAGCAGTTAGAGTATCCAGTGCTGTTGCAAAACCTAGAAATAAAAACAAGACATTAAGTACTGGAAAAGTTGGTAGATGGTACAGTCTAATTTAAGTACTACTTTGTATCCACTACAACTAAAAACAATGTAATTCTTTATGTATTTCATCTGTTGTTGTAATTTACTGACATTCTTATAGAACATTGACTCCAATCTGCCTTTACAGTTGTACATTCCATACCTCATACGGAAATACATATTGTGCATATTTGAAATTGTCAGATTCAGTTAAATTGATCTCATTTTATTTGTTTATTGTAATTGTATTTTGCTTAAGTTTTGTCCATATTCCATGCTTTACTTTTTATTTTTACTACATTGTATAACTTATATTACATGTTTTTCTACGTTCTATGAATATTTGTATGTAATTTCCTGGAGCTTTTCTCCTCGGGTCTTCACTAAAAATGGGCTTCTAGCTCAATTTGATCAACCTGGTTAAGAAATGTCAAATGAAGTAGAATAAAACATTTACCCACTTCACAGCAAATCAAACAGAAAGGAAGGTGGCATATCGCTTTAACCCATAACATTGCTATTAAGTGTATTAAACTGACTCCCCACACTAGCTCCTGTACATCTGCTATCTCTAATTTTCAGAGAGTGTTAACCTGTCATTGTTGCTACTTAGAGTAGGCTGTTGTGAACTGCTGATCTTATCTTTTATACTCAGAACATAGATGCATAATTTATCTACTTTTTCTAACTTGTTTGCCTGCAATAAGATTGTTTTGTATGCTATTACTGTTTTTTAGCTTGATATCATGACTTCTGTTTTAACTAGACCTGCTCCCCTACCCTACCCCCAATTTCCATCCACACCTTCTCTACTCTTAGAACTACTAGTCCATCCCACAAGCAGTGCTATCAACCAATTCCAGTTTTCTCTTACTCAACCCTGCCCCCACTTCACTTATATTCCCAAATCACTCCCTCCTATCAAAGTTTACTCTTAATTCTTGGATTAACACAACTCCACTACAGAAAATATTCACAACCAACACAAATTAATACAATAAAAAACACACAAATGTACCATGCAGGCTGGTGAAAAATGTACTGCCACAATAGAAAAAAATGTTTTATTTAGTGCTTTCATCCACAAAACAGTGAACTTCTTCAGAACATTACACAAACCTTTACCCAGTCTTTTATAATCATACTCATCAATTAAATAATTGTGACAAGATTTAGAACCATATTAACCATGCAAATAAATTATGCAAATTAATTAAAGCACAATGACCCCTAAATGCTGACATTCATATAAATGATCTTCAACAAATACTAGAACATATAAAAAACTAGAACATTTACAAATTCCTCATAAAATTTAGTTTAAAATTCTAAACATATTAGTAATTCTATTTAACCATTTGGGACCAATATTTCAGAATGGGCAGTAAGGATATATGATCATTAATACCTGGTGTCTTGGATGCATTTAATTGCAGTTGCCACCTTGTTTCTCTTTCTTTTAACAAAGTTTTCACACACACCCCGGATTAATATTGACCTGGTCTAAAATAGTGAAATGGAATATAGAACGCATAAATTAATACAATGCTTCTCTCATTTCTATCAGTACCGTGGCTTAAAACTTTCCCCTCACTGCTTATGTTGTCATATATGCAATGCTATTCCATGTTCTTCTGATTACTATCCCATTGCTTTTAGCCATCACTGTATCATACCAACTCCATTTTCAATGACATCCTTGTTCACCAACATTTTTTCCACTCAGAGAAATACCACACTCGGACCACTCATTTCACAGTTACCCTGTACCTCTACCACACCTCCAACTATCTTCTTTTAAGCCCTGTTATCCCAGTTCAAAACCTCATCCAAATCTACCTCACAAGAACAATCACAAAACTCGTTACCACTCTCATACCGGCAAACATATATTCAGATCCCCTTTACCAGTCTGCTGTGATATCTACCCCAAACCTGGCTGAAATAACAATTCAGTCCATATCATTACCTGTAGTCTCAGCCTATATGGCACTGACCTTAAATGCACAACTAATAAAATATCTGAACTTCACTCATAAGTAACACACCATTCTCCAGATATATTAGCATTTACTAAAACCCTGTTAAAAAGACGAGGAAATACTTCTCCGCGGCTGTAATATCAATAGACTTGATCATACCTTAAGAAATGGTGGAGTGTAGCAATCATCTTCCCAAAGAGTTTAAACATGTGCCCAACTTTGATAAAGCTGAAACCCCAATAACCAGCTTCATCCTTGATTAAATAAATCTATGCATCATTTAACTCAGTATACCTTTCATGCAACATTCTCAATAGCCTAGAAACAATCTTTTCTGGGATTCCTCTAACATAACCTATGAAACTAGACGTATGGGAGGCTTAAATGTATACTGCTCGTCTGTAAAACAACTGTCCTCTTATCCCACTCAGAGTCTGTATCATTTTACTTCATGGATTTCCTCCCCATTAGAATCAATAAATCCAGTAATATCCATTTAGCACTGGATTAAACACTATAGCAATAACCCACGCCTGGGTGTGGGTAATGCTAAATTTACCCACGGTTGGCGTGGTTTGGTCCCGAGGGTGAAGCCCGAGGACCAAACAAAGCCAACCGTGGGTAAATTTAGCATTACCCACACCCAGAAGTGGGTTATTGCTATTATATATGACATTATTTAAGAAAAGAAACTATTACTTTTCTTAAATAATGGCATAGTATAATGCCTGTTTGCTGCCCTTCCGCAGATGTCTGGCATCAGCGGCAGTTCTAATGTACTGCGCCTGCGCAGTACATCAGAGTTGTGGGCAAAGCAGCGGAGAAAGCAAGATCTCCGTTGCTTTTTTAGTGTTCGCTATGTTAAATGAGTTTAACATAGCGAGACAGTTTTAAAATAAGCAACGGACATCTCCGTTGCTTATTTTAAAACTGTCTCGCTATGTTAAACTCATTTAACATAGCAAAACACTAAAAAAAGCAACGGAGATCTTGCTTTCTCCGTGCTTTTAAACATTGTCTCGCTATGTTAAATGGGTTTAACATAGCGAGACAGCTTTAAAATAAGCAACAGAGATCTCCGTTGCTTATTTTAAAGCTGTCTCGCTATGTTAAACCCATTTAACATAGCGAGACAGTGTTTTAAAAAATCGAGTTATACTAATGGAAAAAAGTCCGGGCGACCGGACCTTTTTCCATTAGTATAACTCGATTTACAACGGGCACGCTGGCCAATCAGCGTGCACGTTTTGGGGGGATCATGGTATAATACCCATTAATCTAAATAAAATATTCCAAGCAAGTATAGAAAACTTAAGCAACCACCATCCGATTTATGTCTGTCATCAAATCACTTAGTATAAAAGCACCTCCATTTCATAAAACTTAAAAAAACCTAAAAAATTAAAAAAAAATAAAATTTTATTTCTACTCTTAAACATGCAACTGGCATAAACTCAAAACTTTACCACTAGATAAGGCTACGTCCTTATTTACCTTTCTCAACAGCCTCAATCAGCAGGCTCATAATAGAAGAAGGATACATAAATATCTAGTTTCTTTGCTAAACATAGCCATAAAGCAACTCACATACATTTGTGACAAAGCATGGCACAACTGCTTAGCCAACAAAACATAGCAAACTTACCAAATCTATAAAGAACTTCATAACTTGGGAAAGACAACAATTATGTTAGATAAAAAAAAATCTATAATGAACTCCAAGAAGTTCACCATAATAGCCCAAAATAATTGTGTTCCACTGTTAATGACCTTCTGTTCCTTGATAAACCTTCATAGCCTGAGCTGGTCTGATCTGAAAGTGACTCTAACACTGCTAACATGTTCAATGACCACACCATAAATAATATATAGCAACCCTGCTCACAAATAATAGCCAAACTATGCCATCATCCACTATTCCCACTGCTAGCCACTCCAGCACTTTCTATTTCAACCTTGTACCTAATTCCTCAATTAAAAATACATCTCAAGCTAAAGACTACCACCCTAGCTCAAGATCTGCTCCAATGTGAATATATTAAAATAAGTGCTGAATTCCTATGTTATTCCATCTCCATTCCGATTAACAGATTTATTAATGATACGTATGTCCTTTCCATTGAAAATCAGTCTTACATAGTACTTCTTCATAAAGTCAATACCTCTGCAGACCTTCCTAACAACAGAACAATAGCCATAATTTCTCCACTATCCAAAATCCTCAGAAATGCATTTACTTACAATTCTTACATTAAATAAATGACAACAATTTTATACCTTTCTCCCGTCATAGTTTCAACTTCAGCCACAGTACCACACTTATTTCTCAACAATATAAATATGCAAATACACACACACACACACACACACACACACACACACACACACACACACACACACACACACACATGCTCACGCGTGCACAGGCACACACACACACACACACACACACACACACACACACACACACACACACACATACACACACACACACACACACACACACACACACACACACACACACACACACACACACACACACACACACACATACATACACGCACACATGCACACACGTACCCAAACACAAACACATATGTACAAGAAGAATGAGAAGTTAGTATCTTCAGTCAATTCAGTGTTTTTAGACCTATCTAAAGTTTTTTTAGGGTGTCACACCCTATTCAACTATATAAACTTAACAAACTTAAAAAAATTTGGATTAGCCACTAGCTCAGTCCAGTGGTTCAAAAGAGAACAAATCTCAAAGTATAAAATGAAAAATTCATACACCACATATCTGCTTATAACCACTGGAGTTCCCAAGGGTCCCATTATGGGTTGTCTGCTCTTAAACATCTTCATTAATGGACTTGATCTCTCCAGTAGTAAGGTCACTTTGATGTGATAGCCTTATGGCATTACCTTTTCTGTGCTGTTGACAATTTACTGGAACTCCAAAGGACCACACAAGAAATTTTCTGTGCTACTAAAACAAAACTAGAGCTACATAACCCAAAAAGACCAAACAAATACTCCTCATGCTCAAGCAAACCTGCTCCTTCAATACATCTTTTTCAATCACTTCATATTCTAGTACCTTCATAAACTTTGTCACCTACACCATTCTGTTAGGGATCACCATTAACAACAACCTAAAATTTAATTGTCAGTTCACAAATATCTTTAACAAACCTGTAAAAATTATGTCTACTCTACAGATCTTAACTATTTCACTCTGAAGATAGCCACAAAACTATTGCCACTGCCTTCCTCTGAGCAACCCTCTAACATATATCACCCATCATTACAAACTTACAAACTAACCTTAATCAACATTATAACAAAGTTGCTAAATTCAACACTTGTCTTCTGAATTCCACCCATCACTGACTTGCAACCCATAAACCAACTGGTTGGAACACCCTAACGACCTTACCCTTACTCAACTCAAGATTTCTCACCAAATACTATATGACTCCCTCCCCAAAGTGACCATCCATTTCAACCCTCATCAGCTGCTGTTTTCCTTTAATTGTAACCTTTTACAAAAATTATCATGCTGTAATGCTTATATTACTATTTTGATTCTCCATATAGTGGAGCCAGATTTTCTGCCTGTACCTTCACCGAAAAAGGGGTTTTACCTAGTAAGACTGTCATGGTAACAAATGGCAATCAATGATAAATGAATAAATAAATAAACAATTAAATTCCACCTGTGCCACTCATGTGATATCTTTCCAGCATATAGATGGTAAAAAATGTGTTAACTGTCTCTTGCAACTTATTCAGACATTCTATTATTTTCTGTCCAATTTTTAAATATTGCGTGTGCAATTCTTCCTAGTCTGTATCACTAACAGAGGTGAAATCTCCAATGTTTTCCTTTCTATCATTCCTTATTCAACAGTCTTACATACTTTCTCCATTAGCTTTGTATGTATGTCTCTCTTTCTTTGCATTAAAGACACAATCTTTTCTTATAGCAAAATTTGAACCATTGTAATCACTTCTCTGTGTTGTTTCTCATTTTGATTTCTAAACCATTTTATAATAGACTTATTCTCTTTTTTGGTTCTCTTTAAAAATTATTCACCATTCTGTTCATAATAAGAAGCACATCTCTGACAGTGTTGTGATAATTCCATAATAATTCAAAACTATCCTTTTCTGTTTCTGAATTCATTAATTTAGCATGCTGCTTACAGGTCTTTCTACCTGCATTTATTACATTTAAACATTAAAACAACAGAACACAACTGTATGGTCTAAAAAAGATCACTTTCATGCAAACCAGCACTGCCCAAAGTTGGAACACTATCGTATGATCTGGAAATTTAGCTTTTATCCAGTCAGATCTACATACAGCTAGAACCCCCAATCACTTTCCAGCTGGTTGCACCAAGTACCTTAACACTCAAGAAGCCCCAAACCTGTTCTCATGGTTTTACTTTAAGGACAGTCATAGCAAAAAAGGGGACAAAAACAAGTAGGTGCATGCTCAAAACTCATCCCACACTAAGATTATTCAAATTGTTCTGAAAGCAGGAAATAAGAGAGCTGCCAGCAAAGCCAGCAATGTGAATGCATTTTAATTTATCACATGGTGAGGTTAACGTCTAAAAGGATTATAAAAACTGAAAAAACGATGACTGTATAGTATTGGAAAATATGGTGGATTACAAAAGAAAGATGAAAAACAATGTTGGGTAACACTTAGATGGTAAAAAGTCACTACACTAGAGGAAGTCAACAGATCCTTTGACAGTACTAGAAAAATACTCAATAGCTTACTAAAACAGTAAATGTTGATGAGCTTAATTCACTTTTGCCAGTGGAACACTGTACAGTTCCCAGCATTTAGGGATTTCCTAAACTGAGTAAAAACAGGGATACTCTACTCTCAGCAGGTTTGGCTGGTTAATGACTTGCTCAGTGTCTCAAAGTTGGTCAATGAAGGCTGTGGTAATAAACCCTGTACCAATGAAAACATCTCATCAATAGAGCAGAGCCTTAGCACTTGGTACGTTAATTATAGAAAGATTATCTTCAAAAAAAAAAAAAAAATTTCTGACAGCATTATTTTGGAGATTATTCTCTTGATATTTGACATAATTTATGTATCACCCAGTATAAACTTGAATTTGTATACAAAAAAAGATCTTTTGGAGGTTTAAATAAAAGCTAGCTGGCATCATATGATTTATATGCATAAAGTTCTGCAGTGCTTTTGGGAAAAAAACAATCTTTCTTTAAAAAATGATGGTCTTGCAAATGTATTTTATTTAAACTAAGTATAATTTAATGTCCAAATTCTTGGATGCATGGTCTCAGTATTTACCTTTCTGGAGCTTTTTAATAATAGCCAAGAAAATGACTGCAAAGAGTTGGAAAAATGATCCTACTCCATTTGCATGAATTATAAATATTGTCACTGTTGTGTATCAGAATGAAATGTCTATTACTGAAAGGAGAATAAAATAACTACAGACTGTAGTTACTGATGAAAGTTAAACTTATTTATAGCAAAATATTACATTTTATTCTATGATTAGCTGCATAGATTGGTTGACCTAATGAATATCTGTGATGTGTATAGTATGTATTGCTGTAGACATTTAAACATTAAAGCCAATCTATTCTGTACTCAGCTGCAGCTGATCAAAGAGACTGAAACAGAATGTTCATGAGCAGACAAAGTACCCTAAAAAGTTTTTTGTCTTCCTGAATCCATGTCTATGTTTATAAGTTTTTAGATTTAAGCATTATTGTGTTTTTGATATGCCTACTTGTGCTTAAACAAAACCTGACTCTATGCTTGAAATACTTTGGAGCATGGCACTAAAAGAGATTGCTATAGTTTGTACTTCTCAGTGTTATCCTGCTAGAGCTTGGGGTACACTTGCCGCAGTACAGTGAAATGCGGTATAGCTCTTTATTTAAATCTTGAATTGGTGATGTAACATTGTGTGGTGGAGTATAAAAAACTGGCAGTTATAGTACTATAAATCTTGCAAATGAAGCACTAGGAAAATTACAGGAAAAACGTATATGCAGTGAATCATATAGCTGTATCTGTTGAAACTGTACTGCAGTGAAAGAGACTTTAAAGACAATAAACATGAGTACTATCGTAGCTTTTTTTGTCTTGTCATCCTTTTGTGCTACTCTTTTCTAAACTGCCTTTTCTGTGCACTGCAGTTTCTGTGGTATAACTGTATGATTTAAGGCAAATAATGAGTTTATAAAAGCAGACTTCTCTTTGAATCTGAGAATATTGACTCTCTCATATTAGAACATTTTCCAACACGCAGATAACTATGTGGAAATGATAAATGCGCATGCATTTCCTTGCTATGTATATATTTTTGCTAACTAAGTTAGTCCCACAAGGCATGATGTATGACTGAACAAATGTTGCTGTTGATGACAGGATTCAAAATCATTTGTACTGAATTCTTCATTGAATTATGGACTGACCATTGAGACACTGGGTTTCTAGCATGAATGATGGACTCCTTTCACAGAGCAATTTATGTGTGTGTGTCTGTGGAGTGCGGTTCAGAGCAAGAGAGAAGAAAATTACTTTATAATACAGGAAGAAACATACTACAAAATACTTTCTATCCATTTACAGGGTGTAACTGGGATTGCTCCTCTCTGCTAGTCAACATAAGGAGTGACAATAAGAACAACAGAAACACCAAGTGCTAAGATGGTAGTGATGTTCAAATGAACTTTGACCTGGTATATTTCTACTTCTTCCTAAAGAAAAATTCTCCAGGACTTATTCTCAAAGCTCATATAATTTATTTGTGCTCCTGTTCTTTTATTAGCTGTATAAGTAACATGGTTCCTGGACTGCCTTGTGGTCATGATGTTTGTGTTAAAATTAGTATGTGCTGCTAATCAACGTCAATATAGCTATACAAGGCTATACAATTGACACCACAAAGACTTATATGACATTCTGTTTCAGATGATTAAAGCTATTGTTAAAACAGCATTTTGATTTCTCAGAGAGAGTGTTTATGATGACAACACTCCTTAAACACCTTTTTAACATTTGTTCCTTCAGAAAGTTAGTCTGCACCTTTAAACATTGCATTGCAGTTACAGTTAGTGATGTGCAGATGGGGTCAGTGCACAGATCACTCTACTGTTCTATACTGTATTGCCTTAGATCACCAGCTGTGGCGATATTGTGATGCTGAAGATATGCAGACATCATAAAAATATCTAATCAGTAATCATATGAAACACTAACATAACCAATTAGTGGCTATATGAAACATAAAAATAACCAAAGAATAGCCATCTGAGGGCCACATTATATAAAATAAATTAACATAAAGTGATGCCACACCATTAATGTGGCATATAGTTTACTGTAAAAAGTTATCTTCATCAATGCTATAATAGTTTGTTTCTTTCAGTTTTAGTGACTGCTATTTTTTATTCACAGGCTCTTAATTATAGTGTGATAGTTTTCAATTCTGTTTCTTCATGGAAAACAGTGTTAATAGGAAGGTGTTTTCTTTTGAAATCAGTCTTTTGAGTGCTTGGCTCTGAAAAAGGAACACTAAATGAGAAAGCATTGAAACGACTCCTATCCTTTGATTACAGTATTAGCATATTCATATATTCCATCAAAGAGAAAAAGAGTCAGTTAGCTTTAAATATATAATCGTTAAGATACAGATAGACGTATCCTATGATACCATAACCAAATTGAACCAATATCTTAGCCAACAGTCAAAGTGTATTGTGTTACCAAAAGTAATGAGTAATACTAAATTTTATTATGCCGATCATCAAAAATGTTTTTTTTTTTTAAAAAAGATACCAATAAAATAAGTTAATGTTTGTGAAAAAAAACTCAGAATGGCAAATTATGAATGTATTATATATATGAGTGTTTATGGCAAGACCATTTTAAACAGGAAATCTCAGTGATAGTGTAAGTGAAGGCTTCCTGACATGTTATTAATGGTAAAGATGTGCCAGGTATATGTAAGAGAAGAGAAGTCTTGATTGCTTAACCACCTAAATGCAATTGAATGCCATGTATTGGAAAGGGTGTTGGATCATTAGACTTTCCTGTTTTTTAGGCTATTACATATGATTAAAAGTTTTTGAGATTATTGTTCTTCATATGAATGTTTAAATAACTAGTGCGATATGTGAATCTATCTATGCCACTGGTAATTTACAACCCTTAGAGTCATAACATCTGTAGGGACTAAATATAGTTTCACTCAGTAATATTTCTTAGGTTCTAAATGGGACTATGGAACGGGTGATTTTATTATGTTTGTACAAGGTCTGATACTTAAGGTGTCTCTAACATTCATTTTAATATTCATTAATTATGATGACAGATGAGTGGCCATGACAGAAAGAGAGAGAGAGAGAGAGCGGCAGAGACAGAGAGCAAGATATGCTTGGACTATAGTTCTTGGACTATAACTTAAGTATTTGAAGCAAAGCAGACTTAACACTGATACCACTACAAATTCATTGAGACACTGAGGGTATTCATAAACAATGCAATCAGGTGATTTGTAAATCAGTACTAGTTTCACAGAATGGGTCTAATGTGGCTATAGATTGATTTCAGTGAAAAAAAAACATTTATATCAGATGCATATCTAACCATATTCCATGAAGCTAGGAATGCCTGAGAAGAAAAATAACTGACTGCATTCTGATTGCTGTGTACTGTTTATGATTACCCTTTCATCCTTTTTTGTCTGTGTCTCTGGAGGGAGCTTTGTTGTTTTGTAAATGTTTTGAATATAATTTATTATTGAAAATATGTGTGCTGAAGAATTTTCAGGGGGGAATGTTATATGTATCTCCCACAATGTTTTGACGATAAGCATGGCCCGCCTTAAGCATAGGCGAACTGGCGACCGCCTAGGGTGCCGTACAGGCCAGCCTTATAAAGGGCGCAATTAGTGGAATTAACTTACTTCGCATTTCTTAGCTTACTTTGCATTTCTTAACTTTAGTTTAGTTTTACCATCCCATCTGCACCCTCCCCCACTTTTGTAGTCCAATGCACGATTTCCACTACGATACATAGCACGCCCCCTACAGTGTTGTTCCATTCCCTCCCCCCTCCTTCCCCTGCATCTATATCCTCATCGGCGTGGATCTATTCACCACATGGGCTACAAACAGCAATTCTATGGATTTATTTTGCGCAGTTGTGCCTTATCTTCATTGCTTTTGTTTGGCTTAAGGTAAGTCGGCTTCAAATATATGTACTGTTCATCAGGCAGGTTCTCTCTCGCGCTTATGTTAGGGATTCCCGTTCAAAAATTCGTCTGTTTTGGTGATCTACATTTTATTCTACTATAATTCATCTGGAAAATCTCATTTGTAAGATGAGATCAGCTATCTGTTTGGAGAGATGGGTGATTTTGCAGCTCTCCAGAGCAAGCTGAAGCTTAACTCTGAAAATATAGATCTTGGGATAGGTTTTACTTTTTTTTTTAAGTGCGTTTTTCATTTTGTGCTTCAAAAAATGTACGGTGTGCCTCTGTTAAAGTCAGTACGTGAAGGCTATCTGTTAACTGGAATCTGGTATTTTTTTCAAGTTGGTGGAAAAACTGTACTAGTAAAATATATATATTCAAATTAATTCAATAGTATAAATGTACAAGTTCAGCAGAAAAATGATTAACCAGTAAACAGAAATTACTTTTTAGTAATGGCACCGAAGCTGAAAGCTGTCTTAAATAACTTCATAGTTGTGCAGCAGTTAGCATTGTCACCTCGCCCCCTCATCCAAAATGAAAACAGTGGGATTAAAAATCCCACAATATGTGGATATTCATGAAACAAGAAAGGATATGAGTGGTGTGGGGCTGAAAGGGTAATCTATACGAATGAAGAAAGATGTGAATGTGAACGTGAGTGAGCCAAACAGCTTGTAACTACATGCACGCACTTAAAGTGTGTTTTTTATTTTTGGTTTAAAATGCTGTTAAGGCAGTTGGCGTGGCAATTGTTGTTATTTTTATTAGTTTTGTTACCTGGCAAGACCCACAAGCTAATCTATAATGAGGATGTTTCTCAGCAACTGTACCTTGTGAATCTTGCCAGGCAATAACAAGAATTAATAAAATAAAAGTTCAGGTACCAACTTTCTGCAGATGTTTTAAATTTTGTTAGGGTCCAGAAAATTTCCTTTTTGCCAAAAGATAATTTAAGCTAGCCAGATAATAATGTAGCATGCTGCGTGCATCACAGCCTTCAGCATTTTGAACAAATTAAAACTCTTGTGACTTTAGCATTTTGAACAAATTAAACCTCGTATGTGCTCCTGAGGTATCATGACTGTAAGAATGCAGTCAGTTTAGTTTCTTAACTCTCCCTAAACTGCATTTTGAATTCAAACTTGTACTTCTATTACAGAACAATTATAGTTTTTTTTTATTCCTATGATTTGAGTCTGTTTTCTCACACTGCACCAGTTCTAGTTTTTGTTGAGTTGCTAACACCCAGAAGTTTTGTAACAAGCTGTTGAGATTCTGCTCTGCTTTGAGAATGATGTTACAATTGTTTTTCATATACTGTACACGTGCTATATTTACTAAGTGTGCGATATTTATACACAGCCTGTCTATGAAAGTTAATCAGTGCAGTTTTCTGCAAAGGTATTTGGTAGTGGTGGTAGGTATTGTAGATCACATGCTGCTGAAGTTAAAAATACCTATCGATTAAGACATATATGAAAAAATAATTGAATTCACTTGGCATTCTTGCCATTGTGGAGGAATAGCGCTGTGTATCTGTGGGTCTGGGTGATATTGGATACTTAATGTGCAGCAGTGAACTTTGTAAAAATGGGGTAGAAGATGTCATATTTGTAGTGTGACAGTGTGACTTTATAAAATAGGTGAATTTGTTTTCAGTTTGCAGTACTCTGAGTGAATATACCTTGTATCTCACAGCAAACACGTACGTAGAATGGGAATGTAATTTGAATGTAGAATGAGAATGAAATTTGGATGTAGAATGGGAATGTAATTTAACACTGAGTATTTCATATGTGCTGGTTTATATATATAATCTGAGTACAACTTACCTTTTTAGCAGTGTTTTTTTGTCATGACTAAGCTCATTTAATACCCCACTCTGGTGCCACCCTTCACAAAATATGTATTTGATTGTGACCTGCTACAGTAAATAGCTATTCATTATGGCCTGATTCACTATGCCAGATATTTAGCTGCCATTCACTTTCACTTCATCCCAATTTCCTTCTTTTTCATCACCGGTTAATCCTTTTCAGCATTTTCTACACTGCCTGTTGGGGAGCTTGTTGTAGATCATGCATAGTGTATAGAGGTGCATAGTATATAGAAGTGCAATTTTGTATTTTATTTAACATTTGTGTACATATATGGTGAGACTTGGAATGAGGCCAATTTTCAGCAGAGGCTTGGGGAGAACCACTCCAGATGCATATCTTTGTAATATAGATACTGATATATAAAGACAGATATATACATGATATCTATATATGTTTTTGTTGGTCCATTCACTCTCAGCATTATGGCACTCAGTATTGCAGTTATTATGATGTATTCTTTTTTTAATTGAAAAGATTGAGGTAGAAATGCTCCCAGTGAAGGTTTTTTTCCAGTTCTTTTATAATAGAGTAAAGATAAAACATACTGCCATTCTTATATTGTTTAAAGTAAATCATAAAGATTTCGGAATACAGAGTTGCAGGATTGTGTATTGTTTGACAAACAGATTAATTGCATCAAGATGTGAACCTGTTCTACATCTCAATGCTGATACTTAACAAAGTTTAGATTTATTTAAAGCTTGTATATATTACATTAACTACAATGTTTTTGTTGTAAAAGGTCCAAAAAAGTGAATCATCACAATGTTATTTTACATTCACGTTTGTTACCACGTCTGTGTTTAGTTGGGTGTTTGTTGGAGTCAGACCATCTCCCTCCAATGCTTCTACCTTGCTGTTCAACAAACTGCTTCCTGTTTATCTTGGTCTGTCTTTCAGTTTTCTTCAGACAACTGTAGGGATCATTCTAAATGCAAAATCTTTCTTGATAGTCTTGCTTTAGGAGAGGCTTAGTTGATAGACTTTTCTCTGTTTCAAAACTAAGTACTAACTGCAAGGACACTGCATGTGAGAGGACTACAGTGGTATCTCAATCTTTTGAAACAAGAGCTCATAGCCTCTAGAACATGTTCTTCATCCTCACTGGCCCTCTTTAAGAGGAACTGGATGAAGAACTAGAGTGCCTTTGTTGAGAGAGACCCATATGTGGGCATGGCTCAAATGGGGGTGTTCCTTAAGTACGGCGTGGGTGGGGCTTAAGGGGTGCCACAGCAGTACTTCGCCTAGGGTGCCGTTTCAGCTAAGGCCGGCCCTGATGATTACTTTTCAGATTACTTTGTGCATAAGCTTTTCTACTTTGTCAATGTATTTTTTTCTGACTTGGTTTAAATGGATCTGCCGTAGAACTTCTGCATGCTGCTTTCTATGTTTTGTGAATTAAGCCCTCCTGAAGCTATAAGTACAAAATTGTATAGTGTTTCCCATTATATATTATAATATGAAGCCACAATTTCTTACTTTACACTGTAATATATTTACAAATAAATCTCCCAATGCACTCAGTGACCAGGATTCCCTTGATTCCCCAGGCTAGTGAAAGCGGATAACACATACATACAAAATCTAGAGCACTTGATAGTAGTTTTCAATCTTACTCACAAACACTGGCTAATCTACAATGTATGTACTATACCTGTGTACTATGTATGTAGTCTACCTTTGTTCCAAATTTCAGCTGTACACCACAAATCTATTAATTACTTTTATTTTTAAAATTAATATTTTTTTGTTTGTTCTCTCCACTGTAACTGTTTATGTGCTGCATACCACTGTAAAAACATGTCTCCTGTAATTTGTGTGTATACTGATCATGTCTAAATAACTAAATTTGTCTGTAATTTTTCTTTGTGGAGCTTTTCTCCCCGGGCCTCTGCTGAAAAAGGGCCTTTTCGGCTCACTCAGACACCCCCGGTTAACAAATGTAAAATAAATAAAATTTGTAGATGTAGTCAAAGGCTGTTGTTTTTTTGTTTTAAACTGCATACACATTGATGTACTTGCATTCTTTGCTGCAATATTAATTCATCACGTATGGGATTCCCTTCCATGGAAGCCTGACATCCAGACAGTCTATGAAAGTCTACCATTGCTAAAGGTGTGCTGAATATTACCTAAACACTCCCCGCATAGTGTAGGGCATAAATATGATGTTCAGGCATACCATCCTCAGAACATCTTTGCTTCTTCTACTCCTAGGGATCCACAAAGTGAGTGGCAGGCATTTACTCAGGGGTTATTTAATGCTTTACTGTCATTAAGTAGTTTTGGTTCCTGCTCCTCCTTGGTCCTCTTCTCCACTTAAAAGGTCCAGAGCACTGAATTCTTCTGAGGAAGAGTTGGATTCTGATGAAAAATCCCTTCCTTATTTTACTCAGATTCCTTCTCCTTTAGACTATGGGTCAGAGGAAAAGGAACCTAAAAGTCCTGATACTCCTTCTGAGGAAATGTCCTTTGGGGACACAGTTTCTAGGATGATGGAATTTTTTAAGTGGGATTGTCTCAGGTCTCTGATATCCATAGGAGGTACTATGATTTACTGCAGATGGAATCTCCTAAACCTGTGGCCATTCCTCCTGTTTTTGCTGCTTTACTGGATGGCTTTTCCAATGCTTCTAAAGCGCCTGATTCTCTGACCCTGCTCCCAAGAAACCCGATAAGTTTTATAGGGAGCCTGAGGGTTGTTCCTTTTTGTTCAAATGCCTTGCTGCTGAGCCCTCTGTGGTGTCTGTAGCTTCTGATAAGCCATTTCAATTGCTTCCTTCGTCCAAGTTACTGCCTTCTGACAAGGACAGCAGAACCATGGACAGCCTGGGTAAGAAGGTTTATACTTCTGCTACTCCAGCTTTTAGTGCAATTAATTATCAAACCCATATATTTATGTATGTGTTGGCTCTTCTTACTCAGGTGTGACAGCTTTTCTCTGATCTTACAGAGTGAGAGTAAATATTCTGATCATTCCTTTCTAGGGACTTCTCAAGTAATTTGTTATTCTATCAAACTTAGTTATGATGTCTCTTCTAGGGCTGCTGCTTTTGGTTCATTAATGAAGAGTTTTTCTTGGCTTAGACTACATCCTTTACCTGATGATACTAAGGCTAAGTTGATGGATGCTCCTCTGGATAATAAATGTTTGTTTGGGGAAGCAGCTGCTGGTTTAAGTCTCTTCAGGACAAGAGGAAGGCCCTACAGGAGCTTAAACATGCGCTTATTTCTCCTGTGCCTAAATTTCACAGAAACTACCCTTCTGAGCTATCCTTTGTTATTAGGCAAACTCGCCCTCCTGCTAAAGGTAAAAGGGTGGTAAATGGGCTCCTCCTGCTAAGGTCACTCAGACCGCAGGGATTCAGAAGCCTTCCTTTCCTGAGAAACCAGGTGCTGTTTGACTGTCCACCTGTTTCCAGCCACATTCCACTTTCTGTTTGCCTTTCTTTCTCTTTCTATTTGGCTTCAAATCACTCAGGATTCTTGGGTTCTGTCAATCATTTATCAGGGGTAGTTAATGGTGTGGATATCCCATCCTCCTGTTATGGGCATTATTCAGCCTCCTTAGAAACAACTTCCATTTTTCTCAGAGGTTCTTTGAGCTCTCTTGTCTCAGGGTACTATTCAAGAGGTGTCTGTGTCCCAAAGGAGGAAAGGATTTTATTCAAGAATGTTTCTAGTGACCAGAAAAGAGGGTACTTGGAGACCGAGTCTAGACCTCTCAAATCTAAACACTTATCTAAAGGTGCCTTCCATTCAGATGTTGTCTCTTCAGACTCTGTTTCCTCTCTTGCTCCCTCAGGCCTTTCTGATGTCTCTGGATGTCAAGGATGATTACCTCCAGATTCCTATCCATCCTCTTTTCAGGAAGTTTTTGCATTTCTCTGTTGCTTCCTGGCATTTTCAGTTCTATGCTTTGCCCTTTGGCCTTTCTACTGCCCCAAAGGTGCTCACCAAATGCCTTGCTCCTGTGATTGCTTTTTGCAGGCATCAAGGGATCCAAATACTTCCTTACTTGGCTGACCTGCTGATTCAGGCATTCTCTCCAGAGATTCTTTTGCAAAATCTTCATTTTGCCATTTCTCTTCTTCAGAGCCTGGAGTTCATGATAAGCTCCAAAAAGTCTTCTCTGACTTGTTCTCAGGATCATGCCTTTCTGGGTTGCAGGTTTCAAGCCAGTGCTGGCATCCCTGCCTTCTCCCAAAGTCTTAACTCTCATTTCTTACTTTCAGACTTTTCTTCCCCTGGCCTTCATTACAGCCAGGGAGTTTCTGAGAGCTTTGGGTTTCATGGCTTCAGCCATTCCAATGCTCTCTCTGGCCAAACTCCACATGAGGATGTTCCAGTGGTTTCTGAAGTCATTGAGGCTTCAACATGCGCATCCTCTATACTTTACAGTTTCTTTTCTTCCTTGTCTCAAGAAGAAACCTTCTCTGGTGGATTCAGCAGTTCTGCCTGAATCTAAAGCTCCCCCTCTTCCCTCTGAGGATCTGTTCACAGAGGCTTCAGATATGGGATAGGGAGCAACTTTTGGCTCCCTGAAGTTTCAGAGATTGTGGTTGTCTCATCAGCAGGAGCACATCAACGTCAAAGAAATGAGAGCTCTTATGCATGCTGGCTCTTCAGGCCTTTCATCCTCTTTTCTGTCTGGGGCTTCTCACGGTATTCACAGACAATAGTACAGTTATGTGGTGTATCAACAAACAGGGGTGAACAAGATCTTACTTTCTTTGCCAGCTGGCACTTCTGTTATGGGAGTTGGCTGTCAAATATCAAGTGACTCTTCATGCAGTTTATATTCCTTCAGATCAGAACATTGTGGCAGACACTCTCAGCAGGTCCTTCACTCAATCCCAGAAATGGATGCTTCTGGACATTGCTCACTAGTGGGGTACTCCTCAAGTAGATGTCTTTGTCTCCTCTCTGAACAATCAGCTTCCTCTGTTTTGTGCCAGAGCCCCAGGTCCTCTGATGTGGAAGGTATATGCCCTCTCATTTTCTTGGAAGGGGATGTTTCTTTATGTATTCCCACACCTTCCTCTCATTCCAAAAGTCCTGTTCAAGATTCTTCAGGATGCTCCCAAAATCGTGTTGCTGGCTCTGTTTTGGTTGCTACATCACTGGTTCTGTCTACTTCTGCATCTAGCCAAGGGCAATTATCACAAGTTACCTCACAGGGTGGATTTACTCACACAAGACAAGGTAATCTGTCATCCATTCCCCACCTGTCCACGCTTCAACTGACACTGTGGGTGACAGGGTTTTGACCCCTCATAGACACCTTTTTTTCTGAGGAAGTGCTGCAGGTCCTGCAGCAGGCCAGGAAAGCTACTACTAGGAAATCCTACTTATATAAATGGAAGAGGTTTTCTATTTGGTGTCTCTCTTGTTATCTGGACCTACTTACTGTGAAAGTTCCTTTGGTTCTCTCTTATTTGTGTGAGTTGTTCAATGCTGGTTTGGCCTATTCTTCTATTACGGCCCACGTATCAGCTCTTTCCACTTGTCTGCATTTAACTCCTTCTTTAGCTTCTAGATTTGAGGCTAAACAGTTTCTTAAAGGCATCATTAATATTAAACCACCCAGGAAATCTGTTCCTCCTCCCTGGGATCTTAATTTTGTTCTGGAGAAATTGGCTCAGGCTCCTTTTTAGCCTGCTGTTTCAGCTTCCTTGCAACATTGTTTCTTGGAAGACAGTTATTTTGTTAGCTCTTACTTCTGCCAGATGGGTGTCTGAGTTGCTAGCCCTTATGGCATGTCTGCCTTTTTTGATATTCCATGGGGACAGGGTGTCCTTGCATACTAATACTTCTTTTATGTCTAGGGTGGTTAACAAGTTGTCACTTAATCAGTCAATTTGCTTACTTTTTTCCTCCTCTCCACAATCTGACAGTGAGAGGGTGCTGCATACTTTGGATGTGCATAAAGAGCTCATATTTTATTTGGATAAGACTAAAGCTATCAGAAATTCTGATCAGTTGTTTGTTTCCTTTCATCCCTGGTCTTTAGGATTAGCTGTTTCCAAGCAAATTATTTCTACATGGATTTCAAAGGCTATTTTCTTGTTACACTTTTCATGGCAAGAGTCTTCCTTCTTCTGTAAAGGCTCATTCTACTAGAGCTGTGGCTTCCTCTGATGCTTTTTTTCAAAGGCTTAGATACTAATTCTATTTTTGAAGCAGCTACCTGGACTTCTGTGCATACTTTTACCAAACACTACAGGTTGGATGGTATCTCCAGAGCTAGAGCTGGTTTTGTTAATGCCATTTTTCATGGCTTTTTAGAGGGCTCTACTGTTGCTTCCTCCTCCCAGGTTTCTCCTTGAGCTTTGGCACCCTCCCATCAGTAATGAATACTGGAGTGGTAAATGTAAGGGCATAGTACAGTTTTGCAAAAATCTTATCATAACAGTAGATGTCCTTGCCTTCACCTCTGCAGTATTCACTCCCTCCTTCCATCCCCCTAGTCTTTTTCCTTCCTGGATGTGCATGTTCTCTTTTGTTTTCCTTGGACTGGTATTCCTACTGGGGCAATCAGTTCTGAGGATGGTATGCCTGAACATCACATTTATGCCATACACTATGTGAGGAGCATTTGAGTGATGTTCAATGTACTTTAAAGCAATGGTAGGCTTTGGTAGCCTGGCTGGACATTGGGTTTCCACGGCGGGGAATCCCATATGTGATGAATACTGTAGTGGTGAAGGCAAGGACATCCACTGTTATGGTAAAGATTTTACACAACTGCACTTTCTAACATTATTCAGAACATATGCATTTCTAGGCAGAACATGGTAGATTAAAATAATATTTCTGTTGTTTAGTCAAAACAGTTAAAATGTATGCCTTTACTAAAACACTTTTGGAGTGATATATAACATCAAATGACAAGAAGTTACTATTTCCTAAATGGCACTCTTGTGCTGTGATTACCATGTGGTTGCCAGAATCTTTAATCAGTCATATCACCCATCTTTATTTTTCATTAAAAAATTATACTCTCAAGCTTTCAAATAGATCTGACCTGGGCATGTCACTTGTCTTCATATGTGCTTTAGATTTGATCACTGAAATAGTTCACTTAGTTCTTTCATTGGTGGAGTTGCTGCAGCATAAAATTTAGCATTAAAACTTTAGAAATTACTAAGCTGAACTGCTGAAATGTCTTATAAGAGTCCCTATCAGATGACTGAGTTTTCACAAACTCGAAATTCATACGGTTGAGACCATATGATCGAGTTTTTGAAAACCCAAAGGTTTTGAATAGACATCGCTGTACAGTGAAAGGATTGGGAAATTTACCCTTTTCTCCATTGTAGTGTGATCTCATAGTTGGTATATATAATTTGCAGGTGGTGTTGGAGGAGCAACTCCCCACATGGGAGGTGTAGGAGGGCTTGCCCACCTGTAAAAAACTGTAGATTTTTTTTTTTTAAGTTTGAGTTTTCAGAAACGCGATCATATGATCTTGACCATATGAATTTCGAATTTCTGAAAATTTGATCTTTTGACATAGACCCCTTACAAAACATGGCTGATGACTGAAGTTCAAATGTGGGGCAAAGCTAAGGCTGGAAATATCTGAAGGTAGTCAGGAAAGAAAGATCTTATCTATTATTTTTCCTTGGGAGTGCTCTAGTCATGAAAATATTTATTCTAGTAGACTAGTAGAGCCATTAAACACATCACAACTGCCTAGTATGCCACCAGCCTTATATCGTATTTAAAATTTATGAGTGAGTCACAGCAACATCCTGGTTTTCATGTTTGTCTGCTACTCGTGTGTGTGTGTGTGTGAGTGAGTGAGTGTGTGTGTGTGTGTGTGTGTGTGTGTGTGTGTGTGTGTATATACACATGCACACACACAAACACATAGATACACACACACACACACACACACACACACACACACACACACACACACACACACACACACACACACACACACACACACACACACACACTTAGTAGTTAGTATTCTGACAGACCCATCTAATGCTGCAAGCCCTCTGTAATGCAAGACACTGCTTATGATAATTACCAACAACAAAGCTCTCAAAGATGAAGATAATACAGTGCAATATTTGAGGTTTTTGAGAGTGTGTCTTGTGCATGTTGAGTGTGTGTGTTCATTCATACAGATTACCCTTCTTTACCATCTGAATAAAATCCCTGGATTTATTTTATATGTGCAGTACTACACTCTGTGTTGAGCAGTATGCAAGATTCACCCTTATACTAAACACTACTGGAAGATATGAATCCCCTTGGCTGTGATAGCTGTCTGTTTTAGATTATGTTAAGTCAACACTATCCAGCCTCAGTTATGTAATGCAGCTTTAAAATGTACCATCACTCATATCTCACTGCTTTGTTTAAATCTTACTTTTTATCAGATGGCAATTGCAAAAACAGAGATATCCATACTTCAGATTGCATTTTTTGCGTCGTCCTTCTCTATAGCCTAGTGTCAATATAATAATTTGTTGTTAAGACTTACTACCAATTGTTATTTTATTAGTGGAGGAAAGTATTGGATGACTGGATGATGTTTAATGGCATGTATGACTGTTGTAATGGACAATTGTAATGGAAAATCACCTGTACACAGAGTACACTCAAAGACACTGGAACACAGCTGTCATCCAGGACAACACAGGTTTTCCAGTTACTCAGGCTTTCAGGCTGGTATCCCTCATTGTGAGTTATTCAGTTAACAATGTCAAATAAAGTACTGTTAACTTTTTGTGCCTAAAAAGGAAATGCATTCCTTATTGGCTAAAAATGCAAGTGTCGAAAGAAACTGTGCAGCTGTAATACTTAGCACGACAACATCTCAGAGACAGAAAAAGTGTGTGTGTGTGTGTATGTGTGTGTGTGTGTGTGTGTGTGTGTGTGTGTGTGTGTGTGTGTGTGTGTGTGTGTGTGTGTGTATGTGTGTTTGTGTGTGTGTGGGTGTGTGCGTGTGTGTATGTTTGAGCCTGAAACGTTAGAAGACCAGGTCATAGCCCACATGAAATTAAAGGTTCTCCCTATATGTTACATTAAAGTCAATGTTTATTTAGCAGAGAAGGTAACAGTTCTAAAGAGTGTTCTGATAGTTAATGGGAAAATAAATCACAATAGAAGAGATTACAAAATAATCCAAAAACACAACAGGTGCACTAAGAAAATATAAAAAATACCAAACTGCCTCTCCAAAAATGTCCACAAATTCTTTTATTGTAAAAAAACTAAGCACTTTTATTCTTGAACTTAACAGATCTTCCTCAGAATAAAATAAATTGCATTACTACTGCTTTATTCTTTTTTTTTACTAATGTGACTATGTGCAGATTAATAAACAAGTGCTGCAAATGTCTTAATGCCTGTGGTTCTACCATTGTTTTTGCAAAGCTGTTTCTGCTTAAATGTTCTTGCTGACTTGTTCTTATTTCTCCCTCTCTTTTCAATGTACACAGCTTTCCATCCCTCTATACTGTACTGTGCATCTCAGAGATTTCCTGCCCAGAGAACAAGGACCCCTTACAATCAAAACCTGCCACCTCTACCTAATCTAAGGAAGCTCAGAGTCCTAGCACCGAAGGGAGCAAGGAAGTACGTGTTATACAAACATAGGTGTTTGACAGATCTTTTTAAAATACCTACAGCTGTATTTAATAAACTATCTAGCCAGATGCCCAGCAGCCATGTTCCTCTCTACCCCTAGCAACTAAACCTTTCTCCTCCTTGCATAGCCTCCTGAAGCTAACAACCTGAGACTCCCTACCTTATTTTCTCACTATCTCTCGCACACCAGCCATTTCTGATGCAATTTACTTTTCTCCTCCAGGTTGCTACCTTTACTAGGTGTGTTTCTCAACCTTCTTACCCTATCTCTCTCCTAGCTGAACTTAAAATACAGCAGTGCTGTAGTAGATTACATCTACATCTCCCCTAACATCCACCTCATTCCTCACTAGAGCGCTCAGGGATCCCCTCTTCTAGTGCTCTCCATGGGTATCTACATACCTGATTGTACCCTCATAGGAATTAGCAATCCACTGATTGATCTCTCTGAACTCTCATACTTACTGGTCTCTGCTACTGGTCCAGCTGAACTGCAGTCCCTCATCCAAAATGTCTTTGAGTTAGTAGAAGAATGCTTCTTACAGTGTTGTCTCCTCCTTAACCCCAAAAAGATTAAACTATTGCTCTTTACTCCCACACAAAAGTCCACCCCAATTGACTTCATCATCAAATCTAATAACGGTACAGTCATATCTCCTGACACTACTACCAATCTCTTAGGAGTAACTATTGACCACAACCTTAACTATGATACTCAAAACTAGGCTCCCTCTATAAAATTAAACCCTTCCTTACTCCCATAGCTAGAACTACTATTGTCCACACCCACCTTATCTCAACTCTCTTCTATGCTTCTTCTAAATACACTAATCTATCTAAAAGCAACCTCAACAATCTGGCTACAATAACATTGCCAGATTTGCAACTGGCTCCGTTTTTAGAACCCACCACTGCCAAAATCTGAAACAACTGGATTGGCTGGAGCTGCATAATCATATTCTATTCCACAAACTTATTATTGCCCATAAGACCCTTTATCATCCAGGCAATACACCAATATGCATGAGTCTAATCACCCCATATAAAAATCTTACAAACTTAACGCTCAGCAAATAAACTACTGGTATCTAGACAAAAACCCAACAATAAAGCAGGGGATTCCCTTTTCTCTAACAATGTGGGAAAAAGCTGGAACCTACTTCCTGGTGAACTCACATCTCTTTCTTCAACTCCACTATTCAAAAAGAAACTCAAATATACCTTACAACCTGCTGGCTATGTCCTTGTACTAACCCAGACTAAGATTTCTCTTCCTGTTATCCTAGGTTATAGCACTAAATACGACTCACTTCATAGCTACTTTTAAGAACACTACCTTTTGGTTAGAATAATTGTACCCAGGAAAGACTCTATGAACATGTCACTGCCTTATAGATGAGTCACTGCCCTTAAATAATTCTCCCTACCTTGTAAATAATTATCTGTTCTTCTGTGGCGTATTTACAACTTTGATTTGGGAATGTCTCACACCCTTCTGAATACTCTTTTCTTCTATTATTGTTTGGTCCACGGGGGGGCATTCTTTTTTGTTTTGTATCATGACTACTAAGTTACCATGTAAACAACTGTTATGTCTGACAACTGAACTGTAACTGTAGTTGCAATGTTCTGTTTTGTTTTTGTTTTTATGTGGCGCGTTTCTCCCCGGGCCTCTACTGAAAATGGACATATATCCAGTTAGACTAGCCCAGTCAACAAATGTAAAATAAAATAAATAATAAATGACTTCCTATTGTTTAAATACAAATTTTGGCACCAAAAACAAGAACCAGATTTAAGGAGAAATGTACCTTAAAAAAAATTACTTCAATAATCTAATATTGACTGCAATAAAAACAAAAAACAATTAACAGCATTGTTAGTATACATAAAAATAGAGATTTCTTTTTCAAACCACATCTTATGGAAATAACACCATTAATACCTTGGGTATCTGAGTCATTAAGAATAATCTGCCAGTGAAGAGAATCTAAGCGATATAAAGGGAGATTAGTTAAATTGAGAGAAGGAAAACAAGTTATAATCTGTAATTTGTTAGTCTATTAAACAAGTAGTCTCTTGTGAAATAGATAATTTGGCTAGCAGAAAATGTGATTTCCCAATAATGTGGTTAGTGGTTGATATAATGGTTAGGGTTTTTACTTCATACACAAAAGATGGAGGGTTTGATTCTCAATAAAGGAAGTTGAGTAAGTTTAAAATGGTGCAAAAGAGCAGCTAACCTAGTACTTATATATGAACCTATGTCATGTTGAAAGTGAAGTGATATGTTGTGAAAAAAGGCAGAGGCTACCAAGATAATAGCACATTAAATTAGAATGTTGGGATTTTATGTGCAATTTGTGGACTCTACAGCCTGTAGTTTAGCTAATGTAAAGAGAGATAGAATGTGTGTGAAAGCTAGAGAGAAAGAAAGAAAGAAAAGGAAAGGGTATGTTGATCCCGACAAATACCTATGAAGAGCAGCACCACTGAACTAGGTTTTGTATTGTACTGTTAAAACTGGTTCAATATTAAGGCCTTACTGTCTGATAAGTTCATGGCTACTAGTGGTTTGATAAATGTTACCTAATACGATAATAACTACTCTCCTGTCATAAATAAAATACACATGCTAAAACACAGACCCCAGTAATCTTAAAGTTATTGTTAGGTTTCTACGATAGTTAGCAGTTTAGATTATGGGTAAATTCAGCAAAGGAAAGAGAAAGAGAGAGAGCGAGAGAGAGAGGAACACATCATTGCTACGGTCTGTATATAATTCTGAAAATATTTTGTCCTTTTATCAACGTCTTCAATATATTTAGAAGTCCCACTAATAACACAAATTGCAAGTTTTACCTCTTTACATGCAGAGAAAAGTTGTAAAACAATAAATGATTAACTGCATGGTGTCAAGGTTAGCTGACAATCAGGTTGTGTTGGTTGGGGCGCAGAAAAAAATATGGATGAAAGACAATCTATCCTTACCTATATAGCATATATTCAGTGTAGTTCATCTCTCCTCATCTATGTATGGTCTGCTGACCCTTGTCATTTTTTCCAGCTACTGCTTTTGTGAATCTCTCTCTTTGCCTCTATAGGCAATTCTACATTGCTTTGCTTTTTCCCTTTCCCATGCCCTGAAGATTCACTGATAACTAATGAACAAACAGCTAGTACTTTGAGCTAAATATACTTTCTGTTCTATAAGGCCCAGGTTGATACAACTATTTATTTAACAACTGGAAAATTGTTTCTGAATATTGGCAATAGCATCCACTGTGGGCACCCTCCCCCATAATTTTTCTGTGTTTTAGAATGTTGCAAAATCTTTATTCAATACTACCTTTGTATTTCAGCAAATCTCCCTGTAATGTGTTTGGAGAGTTTTCCCCCAACTGTCCACCCTTATCCATTTGCACTAGCTGATCATTGACTGCACCCCCAAAAAAACTGCAGTAGAGTAAATATAACCTACAGCCCTGCAAAAGCTTACAGACTTGTCTTTTTACTTAGTTCAAGGAGAAATTACTTGGTCATTCTGTTATCCAAATCAATCTCTGTTCAAAATGGTACCATGTTTAATGTCTGTATTCCACTTGGCCAGTACTTAGTGGTCTGCTTTTTGGTTGTTTTTCTGCTCTAGAATCAAAAATAGTCTCCACTGCCCCAGAATTTTTTCCCTCCCCTTTCCTCTATAATTGATGAGCTACACCGTACTCTTGCTGGCAGTCTGTATTTTCATAAATGCAGTGTGGACCAACACTAATTTGCCCAAAGATGCTTGCTGGGGGGGGGGGGTGGACAAAGGAATTCAGCTAGAGCCTACATAAGCCTAGCCAAAAAGGTACCCTGGCTTTCGCCACCCAAGAAAATTATTTTCTTGTGTCACTGTCGAGCAGAGCCACAGAAGTGATCCCAGGGGTGAATTTCCTACTTCCCATCCAATCATCAAGATTTTTCTTGAAGAGTGCTAATGAGGAGCTCTGTTTGACATAGATAGGTAGTCTGTTCCAGAGTATGGGAAGTCTCTGGGACAGTAATCTATCCCTCCAGCATGTTCTGTTTATTGTGGTGACAAGGTTTAGGTCCCTAGAGCGTGTAGCTTGGAGGGCTTGGGATTTCTTTAAGTGGAGCATGTCCAACAGCTCTGGGTTTGACATAGCTTTGTATGTTAGGCAGAGATCGCCTCTGAGTAGGCAATATGCGACGGAGTAAAGCTGGAGTTTTTTGAGATGTTCTGTGGAGGGCATCTGTTTGAGGCCAGTAATCCTCTTTGTGATGTATTTCTGTGGCCTTTCCAGTTGTTGTTGATGTCTTGTGAGGTACATACCAAAAGGGGCGTTGTACTCTATAATGGGTCTAATGAGTGATAAGTAGAGGGGAACAATGACCTCTTTTATCCTGGATGAGAAACCTTTTGTGATGTGGTAAGCCACATAGAAGGATTTCCTGACCACTGTGGCGATGTGATTATCAAAGGAGAGATTACTGTCTACCTGTGTCCCAAGGTCTCTTATCACACTTTCAGCGTTAAGTAGACCACCACTTATGAGGCAGTTCATGGGTACAGAGTTTTTACCAAAGGAGATGACAATGCACTTTTTGGCATTGAGCTTCAGGCCATGGCTTTGATACCAGGCATCTGTCTCAGTGTGGCCCTTTTGTAGTATTTACACATCGTTAGGAGTTTCGATTATGGCTCCTAGTTTGCAGTCATCTGCAAACTGTGTTAGCCAAAGACCTTCTGTGTTAGCCTGTACTTCAGAGAAGTAGATATCAAACAGGAGAGGACCCAGGACTGAACCCTTTGGTACTCCACTTGTCACTGGTCTGAAGTCGGATTTGGAGTCTGCTACTTTCACAGAGTGGGTTCTGTTCATGAGCCATTTAGCAACCCATCTTGTGACATAGGGATTTATACCTAGTTTAGTGAGCTTATGTATAATTCCAGAGTGGGGGATGGTGTTGAAAGCCTTGGCAACATCTAGATAAGCTGTGTGATCCACTTTACCCTCATCTACGGCTTTGGTGACTACTTCAAAGCAGTCAATCAGGTTTGGGAGACATGATCTACCTTTTACAAACCTGAACTGGGTAGGATCCAGAGTTTGGAGCTTACCAATGTCTTTGTTTATGAGTTCCATGACAAGAGAAAGAGAGGGAGCGAGAGAGAGAGAGAGAGAGACAGAGAGAGAGAGGAACACATCACTGTTATGGTCTGTATATAATTCTGAAAATATTTTGTCCTTTTATCAATGTCTTCAATATACTTAGAAGTCCCACTAATAACACAAATTGCAGACCAGGCTCGTCAGGCTAATGGGGCGGTAGTTCCCGGGGTCCATTGTGGCTGCCCCTTTGTGGAGTGGGATAACTGTCATGGTGCGCCATTCAGTGGGCACAAAGTCTGAGGTGAAGCTATGATTGAACATGGTACTTAGGTAGGGTGCCAGTTCATTCTGTAGTTCATGTAGAGTGCAGCCTGGGATATTGTCAGGTCCCATGGATGCTGTGTTCTTGGCTTTGGAGAGTGTGTTTTTTACCTGTGCAGCTGTGATTACAGTAACTTTGCATTCTTCTGGTATAGAGATGGATCCTCTAGGGGGTGAGAGGGGGGTAAAGTTAGGACTGAACCTATCTGCCAGGATGTTGGCAATATTAGTTGGTTCTGTATATTTAGTGCCATTGTGCTGTAACTCAGAGCAGATCTGAGTGTTGCCATTGAGATTCTTGACATAGCTTTAGAATGCTTTGTGGTTGTCTTTAGAGTCAGTGGCAATTTTGTTTTCATAACTAGCTTTGGAGGATTTTATGAGGGATCTCAGCTTCTTACTGAGGTTGACCAGGGAATTCCTCCAGTCATGGAATTTTACTCTTTTTTGCAACAGTTTCTTTCTTCTGTTGTAGAGTTTGTTTATGGCAGAGGACCACCAGATTGGCTTCCTTTTTTGTAGGATAACATATTGGTTCTATTAAGGATAGCATGATCCATGCACTCGTGTAAGTGCTTATAAAGTGCATTTGTGTAGGATTCAGCAGTCACACCTCTATTGTCCATCTGCATGGCTGTCATAAAGTTTACCACTTCTGTCCTAAGAAGTGTTAAGTTGGCTTTGGAGAAGTTTTTTACAGTGGTTTCCCTAATTGGGGGCAGGGCAGGATGTGGATGCCTAGGGTGATTAGCTTGTGGTTGGATCTGACCAACAAGGAATTGACCTCTGGTGTGGAACACTGGTTGCCCATGTTGGTAATGACCAGGTCTAGGATACTGCTGCCCCTTGTGGGGGTGTGAATACGTTGATCCAAGGTGTTGGAATTTATGAATTCCAGAAAACGTTGAGCAAGGCAGTTGGTACATGAGTAGTTTTCCCAGTTAATGGTGGGGTAGTTGAAATCACCCATTATTAGGGTGTTGGGTTGTACTCTAATACTTTCCAGTGTATCAAGAAATGAGGAGTGGGAATCCTGGGGCATGGTGGGGGGTCTGTAGCAAGCTACAATTTGGATTGTGGTCTTGCCCAGAGTTTAGTTGCACTTGGATAATCTCGGATGCATTATGCTGTGCAACTAGCCTGGAGGTGTGGATATCCTTAATGAATATGGACACTCCTCCACCTTTAGTGCTTCGTTCCGGGTTAGGTGGCCAAAACGTGTGGTATGAATTATACCCTGGTAATGCAGGGGTGCTCTCTGGAGCTTTGAACCAGGTCTCTGTCACTGAACAGATGTCTATGTTCTCCATTTTAAGGAGTGCCTCGAGTGAGTGCATTGTGAGGTTTAGACTTTTAGCATTGAGTAGCATTACGCTCAGCTTTTGCTTGCTTATACCTGTTACGGTGGTGAATTTGTTATTTGAACCTTACCTAAAAAAGGCATTATAGGGGTGGCAAGAGCCTTAGCCAGTATCCAGAATCCCAAGGTCAACAGGTGCAGGCCATCTCTGGCAAAGCATCGTGGTCTGTCGATCATGTCGTCCCAGGCAGACAAATACTGGATCCTCTTAGAATGACACCAGAAGCTTAGCCATTGGTTGAAGTCAATCATTTTGTCCTTGTACTGTGGTATTATTCTGGGTGATGGCAGGATGCTACTCAGGGCTAGGGTCATACCTGCCTGGGCTACAAGATCAGAGAGCTCCTCCCTGTCTCTTTTCATGTAGTCCAGGGAGGTACGTCTCAGGTCATTCACAACAACATGGACAATGACAGTGTCATATTTGTACTTGTTGTGGAGAGACCTGAGTGTGTGCATTATTTGGCAGATCCTGACACCTGACAGACAGCTGACAGTAACTTTCTCCTTATTTAGCTTGGTGAGTGGAACATCAGTGTGCCTGACTATAGAGTCACCTATGATTAGAGTGTTGGGTACGTTGTTATGCCTTATGGGCTGTGGTTGAGTGGCACACTGAGTTGGTGGGCTATGTGTCATTTGGGTTGTGTTGGGGGGTGGAGTTTGCTTGCATTTCTACTTTGGAGGTCCCTGATGCATGGGCAGGTTTTTATTGAGAGCCTACGCGAATGTAGGTGTGTGTTTTGTGTTTCTATGTGTGTGTTTTGGTGGTGTAGGTTTTGAGGAACTATGTGATGAGTGTGGTGTGGTGCAAGTGTTTACCTTCTCCTCTTGACTGTCTAGTCCAGTCTTGTGTGAAGAGAGCTTGGCTTCCAGTTTGGCTATATAAGTGCATCTCTTACAAGTTATAGTGTTGGATGGTAGGAGGAGGGGGTTGTTTGTGTACAACAGGCAATTGCTGCATCGCCCCAAGATGCCCAGTAGACAGGAGAAATCACCAGGAGCTGACCTTTAGACATGCCTGGATAGGTGCTTATTTATTAAGTACCAAAAACTGCTTTCCTCTAGACAAGTGAGGAAAGTTGAGTGCTGTAGTAATTTGCAGCTTATTTAGTGCTTACAACGAGTTCTGAACAAGTGCTGAGTTCAAAGAAACAGATTTGAGTGCTGAAACTAGAAAACTGGCTAGTTCTAAGAAACAAAATTAATCTAGAAGGCTTCCCTCCAACACAGAAAGGCTTGGGGGCTCAGAAGCCTACAAACAGTCTAGACCACTTACAGGAAAGGCAGGAAACAAACTTAAAATTTTTCTTTCCCACATGCTCTCTTTGTACATAGTAGGAGTGCCTGAAATCAGAATATGATCTGAGTGCACTCAGTTGAGTGAGCAAACGAGATGGGCCCAGAAGGAGTATCCAAACACAAATTTACAAGAGGAGCGGGCAGTTTCAAAGCCACCAAGATTAACACGAAAACAAAACCAGGGAGGGTGGATGGGGAACTAACTGAAAAAACAGAGTCAAAACTTCCAGTTCAGTTAATATTCAATGCAACACAAATACATCAATTAAAATGCTGTATTATTTGAAAAAAAGTGCAGATAAAAGGTACTTAAATTCTCTTATATGGTGAAGTGTTGGTTAGCTGGGAAGTGATGTAGTGGTAAGGAGGACTTAGCTTAGTTTTGTGCAGTAACTGGGGTAGTGGGTGAATCTGATTTTGTTGTGAGCTTGCTGCTTGCTCTCTCTGACCTTCGTCATGCCGTTGAACTTTCATACATGAGCATGGGGGTGCAGGACAGAGAAGAGGGGTGGTGATGCCCCTCTTCTATTCTCCCTCTGTTTATATTTTAGATCATACAAGGCCATTGGTCACACTGCTTTTATTGGGAGGGTGTGATTAAGTGAGCAGTTGAGTTGATGTTGCTTTACTCATGGTAGGACAGAGATGAGCAGCTAACTCACTGCCTACTAAATTTTATTATGTATGAGTTTATGTCTTTATCTGCAATTAGAGAAATTTATATTTGTGACTAATAAATAGTTGATTTATAAATGGTTGTCTTATACCAAATAGTATGGTGTTTTTTTCATAGGGATCTGGACAATTGCTTTTTCAGCTACTGATTGTGTAAATCTCGCTCTTCGAATGTTTAGGCAGTTCTATGATGCTTTCTTTTTCCCTTTTACATGCCCTGAACTTTCACTGATACCTATCTTATGCATTACTATTATGTCTTTCTACCCTTACTGTTTTTAGTCTACTACTTTTATTACTAGATAGTCCAAGATTTACTTTTGCATTTACACTAATAATCACCCTCACTTACTTGTGTGCAAACTCTAGTGTTGCCAACTTTATTGATTGTGTTTGGCCATGCACTGGCCCTAAGTGGCTGGAACCTGCTTTGTTTGCCTAGCTCAAGCTCTCTTCTTTCCCCTACCCTACCCTCAATTCCACCTACACCCCCCTTGCAACTACATTTATACTTCCCTAAGCCCACCCGCTCCATACCTACAACCAATCATACACACTGCAGTTATGCTATTTGCACTTCCCTCTTATACATAGATATAAAGCATCACATCACCTTTCTTTTGGTCCTTCCCTCCTCACTACTTTTCCTCCTCCCCACTACTATTACTCCTCCATCCACCCACCTCTGTTTACAGCAATGCCTTAATTAGTTCTACTGATCACCCTTAATAAATAATTCAAACCTATTTTTTCTACTATATCTACATTATGCTTCCCTTTCACTAACTATCTTCTATCTATTCTTTCCATGTCACATCTTATCATGCTCCATTGTTACCCAACCTCACTGCACATCCAAAACACTAAATCATAATTCAAATCATCCCTCTCTCACTCTGCTATAACACCCAGCCATTACTCTGTCACAACCCATACTTTGTTTAATTACAAATACTCCAAAAAAAACCCAAACTACACATAGATAATTTGTACGTGAAAACCTAATATAAAAAATTAGTTCAACACACCCCCTCTCATCTAAACTTGCTCTTGCTGATGATATAGTTCCTAATCCTGAACTCCCTACACATTTACAACTCTACCTCTCATCTACCACTAATACTCTTCTTCCACTCAACCAAGGTAATAGTCTGCTTCTGATGACTTTAAGTCTTAGGAGCATCTACAATAAACTACCACAGTTACATGCCTACATAGCCTTACACACCCATGATGTACAAATAGCCCCAGAAACCTGGCTAAAATCAGGTACTAAACACCAGGAAATTCTGCTGCCAGGCTACATCATCATTAGAAATGACAGGCAGCATAACATGCTGGTGGTGTGGCTATGATATACAAAAACACCTTGAAATCACTTTTCACTCCCTCACCCTCTCGAACTTTCCCAGTGCTGAAATGGTTATCTCTCTCCTGCAAAACAACAAGCACAATGGTATATGCATCACTACCATCTATATCCCTCCAGGAAACACCCTACCACTACTCGAAGAAATCTTGCACAGGATCTCTGATAATATCAACCAGGAAACCATTAACATAGGTGCTGTTAATATAGACTGCTTAATTATCAGTTCTGACTCTCCCACACTCTCCATCAGTCTCTTTGGTTTTACCTACATTACCACTACTGCTACTTGAACAGACAAATGTAGAAATAGGGAGAGTACATTTGACTGGATCCTCACCACCACCTTGAACAAAATTAACACTGCTGGCTGCCTACCTAATATCATCAGTGACCATCTACCAACCTTTGCCATGAGACAATCTAATCATCCTCATAAGCACATGAGCTGTAATAATGTGCATATACTCCTCTCCTTAAGTAATGACACCTTGATTAGCTACCTCAACAAATACATCTGGGATAGTCTAAAATACTTATAGATGACACCATAACTCACTTTTAACAACCCATTCCCTAACATACTAAGTGAAGTAGCTTCCATCAGATCCAGACAAATCAAATCCAGCCCCACAAGAGAAACCAAGGAACTCATGCTACACACAGGTAAAGCTTGGAAAGCATAGTCTACTGATAAAACACTACAAAAATAGCAAAATGTTAGAAGAGTTTAAGAACCTTTAAAAAAAATCAGATCAGACAAAAACTAAATACTTTCCCAAGCTCGAAGATAACCACCAACAGAACCCTAAGCTTTTTCTGGAACACAGTAAAATGACCCTTCCGCCCAGGCCAAACTATGACTCCTTCACCAACTGCCACCAACAACTCAGTCCATATAGTTACCCAAATGAATAGACATTTCATACACCCTGTCATATCCCTACATAACAGCAAACCAGCCACCAGTGTTACTCTCCCAAACAGTACTAATCACCCCCGAATCCTTTCCCCTCCAACCAGTATTTACCTGTTCTGTCATGAAACACCTCCTAAAGTTAAAATATTCCACACCAGCTGATGACAACCTGTCGACAGAATATCTCAGAATCATTGCAGGTGCTATAGCATACTCTGTATCTGTACTCATAAACTGATCAATTGTAGGAAGCAATATCCCTTTCATCTGGGAAAAATCTGACTAACCAATTTAAATGTCAGGACCGTTAGAGTGAGTCCTGTGATATGGAAACTGAAGATGCCATTTCTCAAAATATTCTCTTTTCTCTGAGTTATGGCGATCTCGGAGTTGGTAGATAAATATATATATATATATATATATATATATATATATATATATATATATATATATATATATATATGTTTGGGGGGGTTAAGGAGAAGAGTGATTTTCAAGATTTGCTCTTCTCCTGTGTTTTCAATCTTTTTTTTTTTTTTGATTGTCTGTCCTTGGCATTTCAAGTGCTGACATTTCAATAGGGTGCCAAAAAGCCCACATCATGCATCTACATAAAGGGGGAATATCCATCAACCTCTCCACTTACTGACCTATAGCCATTCTACCGCCATTCTCCAAAATATTAGGAAAATGCAGTCATTCCCAACTCGTTTTCCATCTCCCTAGGACTCTTCTAATTATCCCTTAGCTGGTTCCACAGCTATTCACCAATGGACTACAGCCTGTAAAATGGAAATGAGATCTCTCCCCCTTTCTGTTTGTCTCTGTTGGTGAACTTAAGGAATCTATTCTAGGACTTTTACTATTCAACATACTCACTAACAATCTTCACAAAGCTACAAAGCCACCAAAAAAGCTTCCACAGTACAATGCAAAGATGATGCCACATTCACATGCTCTGCAACAAGTCTGCCACTACTCTACAAAATGTCCCAGACTCCTTTTCTTCAGGTGAGGCCTGGCTAAATGACTACCAACTATTTTGAAATGCTAAAAAAAAAAAAAAAAGTTTTTAGCCAAATTTCTGTCAGCACAGAAACCCTCCATCATCACATCAGCAAATAATACCTCAGTTGAAACAGTTTCCAACTCAAAGCTTCTTTGAGTCTTAATTGATAATAACTTAAAATATGATCACCACATAACTCAAGCATCAAGAAACATCACCAGAAGTTGGGCTTCCTCTACGGAAACAAACCCTTTCCCACTGACTCCTCTAGGGATTCTTTAGCAACGTCCTATCTTCTCTCTTCTCTATGCAGCACACATCCTGACTAACTTTCACTCCACCTTAAAAATAAACTAGAGGTTTGCTGCAGTAAGTGAGTTAAGTTTGCTTCCAATTGCCATACTGTTTATACCACTGCAAAGCACTAAAGCACCTACACTGGCTGCAGTATGACAGTTGCACTATCTGCCAACATCGCAGAGAATGATTACACTGCTACAGTATCGTCAACTGCAGTGTGAATGACTAAAGAGAGAAGGATTATGGCAACCTGTACAAAAAAGTGAACCATTAATGAAAGCCATCCTTTAATTCTTCACCAATGTGCAACAAATGTGTATATGTATATGGAATTTTATTGCTCCTCAACACTTTGCAATTAGAATATTATCACAGTAAGCAGGAAATGTGCGTGCTTTAGATTACTGTTCAGCTCTGTATCACCAAATCTGCAGTTCAGAAGCCCATTACCACTAAACAAAATTCTGTTATTCTGCTAATCTGCAGTAAGAGTAGCTTTGCCCTCATTCTGATTATATGACTGTTGCCAAGACTTCACAAGGTATTTGAGGTTAACAGATGCTTGTAATGTATAGTCCTGCTACAACAGGAGGTCTGAAGGATTTCTACAGCGCCTCTAATGAGAGCAGAACAGTGAAGACAATTCTTTTAATAGTATGCTCCATAATTTGAACTAGGGTTAAGTGTTTAAACATGGGCCTAATTTTACAAGCTCCTAATAAAGATTACCATTAGCTTTGGTACTAATTTGGAATATCCTACATGAACTGTGTAAAAAAGTTATAAAAACATTTAGCCTAATTTAACTGACAGTTTTGAAATATTACCAGGTTTCCCTCAGGAATAATAAAATAGTTTTATTTTATAGGTTGAATGAAAGCAAATAAAAGATGTTATTTCAACGATTAACTTTTGTCAGAAAATTATGAAGACAGCCAAGTGCATTTTTTAGGCAAACAGAGAACATGTTATTGATGGTATAGCTGTCATAATTGTTTATATTTCTAATTTACTTTAGCATTTTGACAATCAAAAGAATCCCAGTGTTGAAAGCTTTTATCAAAGGTCAGCAATGTTTCTATACAAAACATTGCACTACCTACACAGTTTCTTCATGTTTGGATTCCGCCCACCTTTCTGTTTAATTCACTACATTCCTTGTAAGATGTGAACGTCATTTTGTAATTATGTACTATTTTTTTTTTTTGTTGCATATCTGTTTCTAAATTATTTGTTAAAACACTTCAGTCATGCAGTTTTTCTTATGTTATGCTGCTTGGATGTACAAGCACATGAATGTCAAAATTAAATCGAAAGGTTAAGAAATACCTTTCTGCCTTACAAGTACAGTACGGCATCTCATGTTCTGCGCATTAGACAAATGGATGCTTCATCATCTCAATGAACATATTATACAGCCTTGAAATCAACTTCAGGATCATATCCTTGTTATACGCGCACACACACACACACACACACACACACACACACACACACACACACACATACACGCACGCATGCACGCACATACGCACGCATGCACACACACGCACACACACACACACACACACACACGCACGCACGCACACACACACACACACACACACACACACACACACACACACACTGCTGTGAAAACTACATAGCCTGACATCAGGGTAAGAATATCAGTATGGCCTCATAGTTACCGCCCCCCAAGCCTTGCACCAGTAATAGCTATACTGGCTGCAAACTACAATGTTAGTTGCACTTACCATAACAGTAGATGTTTGAAATAATCATTGCTGCTGTAGTCTTTAGCTGTATGGGTTATATCATGCCCAAGTTATAATAGCTATCCAGTCTTCCAAAATCTCAGGCGCCCCTCCACATGTGAACTCAGGCCTCTGTAGCATGAACTCCAAAAGGAGTAAACAGCAGCTTGGGTGTCAAAAAAAACAAAACAAAAAAAACAGTCAGCACTTTCTTGTCACCCCAAGCGGGAGAAGGATTACTACTGTCATAAAAAAAAAAAACCCAGTAAAGTTAGGAATGCATACCTTTATCTAAAATGTAACAATAAAAAGTCAACAAGGGGGGTGTTTTTTCAGTTACGTGCAGACTGATGATTTGATTTATCTTAATACAAGGATTGGACTGCTTCTTTTTGACATTTACTTCTTTGAAGTCAAGGCAATGTGAAGGGCCTCTAGGTGACTAAATATGCAGATGATTACAAAATAGGAGCAGTCACAGAATCTCCCATTGACACAGATGTTCTCCAGGAAGGGCTGACACAGACAAATAACTCATGTCAGAGCCATGGACTAAAACTTAATGCTAAGAATTGCATAATAGTATCCTTCAGGATTCATCCAATTCTGGTAACTATCATATTGACAACATAGCCCTAAGATATGACATGGGGACACACATAGGCAGTAATCTAGCCTTTGACCATCACGTGTTTACTGTAGTGAGGAAATCATTCTATGTTGTGCAAGTTATGAACAAAAGTATGACATCTAGGTTCAAGGAGGTAATTGTTCCACTTTATTCAGCATTCATCAACACCATCATTGAGTACAATGCCGCCTTTGATATCTAACTAACCAGGTTCATCTAACAACTGGAATGTCCACAGAGGTTCCTCACTACAAGAATTCAAGAAGTAAATAACACATCCTATGCAGACTGCCTCAAGGCCCAACCCCTATAGTCTGTCTCCTACAGGCATTTGAGGGGGGAAGATCTACGCTTGGCATACAAGGCATTGCCAGACCCCACCCTGATGGACTTACTGCATATCCCCAAAACAAACAACACCAGGATTACCCATTCTAAAGACTTAAACCTTGCCTATGATATAAATAGTATCTGCTGGAGAGACCAGTATGTATCCCAGAGACTCCCCTTCTGTGGAACAGGCTCCCCATCCATGTGAAGCAGAGGTCCTCCCTAATCCAATTCAAGTGTAACTTGGATAACTGGATGAAGGACAAGAAATCCATCCCTGGTTTGGCACCTATGTCACTAATGGACCCAGGCAGCCTGTAAATGGTTCATTTCCTAGGCCCTTGCTTGTAAATATTTCATCTTCAAAGCCCCTGCTTACACTTATCAAAAGTACTAGAACTTTCCAGAGGTTTGGGATGCATGCCTAAGCTTAAGAAGGCTCCAGTGGTCATTATCCTAGTACACACCTATGAACCTATTTAGACATGACTGCACTATGTTTGCACTCCTATGCATTGTTATGCTCTTTGCCCCCATCAGTGTTGTTTATAATCCCCTTGCTCAACCAATCAGCCCATTCATTTGCATTATGGGGGCAAAGATCAACTGGGAGAGGCCATCACTCAGACAACTATCAGGGTATTCAATGTTCTTCTACTGGTTTCCATGACCATAACACATACAACTGACATGATGTAGGGATAGGGTGTGCAAATGGACGATAGCACAGGCTGTTCCTTTACTTCTACAAGTGTGTATTTCTTCCAGACAGCCCTTGCCCATCCAGTGAGCCACAAGCAGTGAGGTCTCCTGTCTCCTTCAGGCAGTTATCATTGCCCACTATGTTATGGAGTGTACACAACTCCCATCCTCCTTCCAGTAGAGGTAAGCATGCCTCACCCCTTCCCATCCATCCCACCTGCCTAGCTCCTTCAATAATTTGACCATGATATCTGTCTGGTTTAACAATGTGTTGTGCTATTTATATTTTGTATACCTTAATGGTAAAGCACTGTCATTGTCCTTTGCTTGTCTACCTTTTCTTACATGTTACTATCCTGCTTAGACATTTACCCACTCTTCTCTTCAATACCACTGTCTTGCATATACATTTTTGTTTCTTAATATGTGTAAAGCATCTGCCACTTCATTTAAAACAGTTAATCTGTCTTATACTGTATTTTTATATATTTCCAAAACTGGCTGTACCATATCCCAACTATTTTAAATGCCAGAGTTCCCTTTTTCAATCCAATTATGTCCTTTACCACACTTGTTTATATTCAACACTTGCTTTATATATTAAAAGCCAATGCAAGCATAATGTTGTAGCATTTCATTTACCTTATTACTGTTTCAGACAACTTTGGTAATTTTCTTAACAGCATTTCATATGCAAATCTTCATTTGACTCATTAATGATTTGGAAAGAGTTTACCACATTATATAAATACAAGCTAATGTGTACTTTTCTGCCTCTGATTGTTTTGGAACCACACTCATCTATGTATAGAATAGTTTTGATTATTTTGCAGTGATTTGTGCTTTCGCTGCCTTAGTCCTTCCTGATGTCCATGTATTACAAGTTCAGTGGTGCAATCAAGGACATTCTGTATAGTAGTAAACTGAATTCAGTGTTCTGCAAAATCAATCTGACAATCTAAGATATCACACAACAGAGTTAAACTAAATGTAATTATTTTCAACTGCACAACATGGCATCTCATGCCAGTTTAAACTGATTCCAGTGTGTTACAAATCTAGGTAGGCAAATTAGAACTCAGGATTAATATCTTTTTTTTTAATATTTCCTACATCACTTTTTAATTGTGCATTAGGAAAGTTACTGTTAGTTATAATCTGACTGTAGCCTTTTTTCTTTTACTTTTGAAATCAACATTACCAGCCATTGTAAATAAAAATAACCCAGACAGTAATCTCTGACATTACACTGTAATAAAATATCACCACTGCTCTGCAAGTCAGTATTTGGAATTGATAATGTCCATCATTAATTATCTAACTTTTGAAAATCCACCTTTCTATCTTACTTGTATGACGATGTCATAAAACTACAACGAACATACAGCTCTACCCATCTGATAGTCATACTTTTTCAGAACTTCATCTCAGAGATTAGTTTGTTCCTAGAAAAAATAAGTCAGTTTTACTAAAATAAATATATCTATCTAGACCTTGCCAAGGCCTTTGACACCACCCCCCACTCTGGAATCATAGATAAACTTACTAAGTTGGGCATTAATCCCTACATCACCCAATGGGTTGCTAACTGGCTTACTGATAGAACCCACACTGTAACAGTAGCCGGCTCCAAATCCATCTCCAGACAAGTGACAAGTGGAGTATCTCAGGGTTCAATCCTGGGACCGCTCTTGTTTGGCATCTACTTCTCTGAAGTACAGGCCAACACTAAGGGACTCTGGCTAAGAAAGTTCACAGATGACTGCAAACTGGGAGCCATTATTGAATCCCCAAATGATGTGGATACTCTACAAAAGGGCCTTACAGAAACAGATGCTTGGTGCCAGAGCCATGGGCTCAAGCTCAATGCCAAGAAATGTATAGTTTTCTCCTTTGGGAAAAAACATGTGTCCATGAATTACCATATAAGTGGCAGTACACTAAACACTGAAAGTGTGATAAGAGACTTAGGGACACAGGTGGACAGTGGTCTCACCTTCGATAACCACATCGCCACAACAGTCAGGAAATCCTTCTATGTGGCACACCTCATCACTAAGGGCTTTTCATCCAGAAAAAAGGAGGTCATTGTCCCACTGTACTCATCCCTCATTAGACCCATTATAGAATACAACGCCCCATTTGGTATGTACCTCTCAAGACATCTGCAACAACTGGAAAGACCACAGAAATACCTCACTAAAAGAATCACAGGCCTAAAGCTGATGCCCTACGCTGACCGCCTTAAAAAACTCCAGCTATACTCTGTCGCATATCATCTACTCAGAGGCGATCTCTGCTTAACATACAAGGCCATGTCAAACCCATGTCAAACCCAGAGCTGTTGGACATGCTACACTTAAAGAAATCCCAATCCCTCAGAGCCACACGCTCCAGGGATCTAAACCTTGTCATCACAATAAACAAAACATGCTGGAGGGATAGGTTCCTGACCCAGAGACTCCCCAGACTCTGGAATAGATTGCCCATACATGTCAAGCAGAGTGCCTCTTTGGCCCTCTTCAAAAGGAATCTTGACGATTGGATGGGAGAAAGGAACTTCACCCTGGGGATCATGTCAGTCATCCTGTTAGACAGGGGTCCAGGGAAGTAAATAGTGTGGGAAGAAATAGCCAGAGAATTGTTATGGCTAGGCTTTTATAGGCCCTAGGGCTGATAGCCTAGTACCAACCTATAAACCTATGTTTATTTGAATGAACTGAGTTGGAATTTTTTTCTAGGCATAATCCATTTTCAGTGAAGGACCGAGGAGAAATGTTTCACAATCACAAAACTATAAGAATGACATGCTAGGGAAATGAAAAATCAGGTAACAGGAAGAGAAATGGATTCACTTTATATACTTTAAATGACATGCACTCGTTCGTGTAAGAAAAATAAACAAACACTCCAATTCTGCAATATGCATATACGCACAGGTTATGTACAGACAAATAGAATAATTTACAAGGTTATTTGCAGAAAGACCATAACTGGAGGTTGAGCTAAAATGATCAGCATAGTTTACTTTCATTTTTGATAAATTTCATATTAATCAAGGTAAGGAAGGGTATATAAAGAAGAAACTGCTCAGGTGATAATATAGTCACAGTTACTGTCCCAGCCAGAACTGAAATAATTTTTAGGGACATTCTTAACTCTAATTTACACTGAATTTGTCATGTTTTTGGTATGATATAACAGCTGTTGTACTGCATAGAGACCAATCTGCATGCGACAGAGTTGTAGTTATGTAACATATGCAGTGGTCATACATACATAGTACAGTAATTCTGGTTTATGGTTAGTCCTTAGTAATAACTTTTTGATGTGATGTTCAATGTTTAGTTTATATGTAGTGTAATGTCTCATAACGTCACTGCAGTGAATGCTTGAAGGGTAATTGTCTTCTGTTATTATCATCCTCTTTGCCTGCCAACAATCAGCCTCTCCATAGCTGTCTACCCTACTCCTTCACCCATTTCAATGACATCATGAGGAACACTGGGAAAGGACAAGAGCTGACCAAAAGAAGCAGTCATTCCAAAAGCCATGAAGGTCGTTTAGGCTGTTTGCTTCTATCAACCCTTTAGCAAATCTACCGGTCATGCTACTGTCTTGATGTACTGGCCTGAGTATCTGGCTTCAGCCTCCAAGATTCTGGCTTTCAACATTTTAGAGATGACTCTAAAGGTCCCCAGGCCAAAAAGCTACCCAACAACCATATCCCCCTGAGCTGTATCATTAACTATATAGAGATTGGCAAGTAAACATGGCCTAAGCCCTTTCTGGTGGCTGATGTGTGCAATCACATGACTACAATCATCTGCTTGCCTTTTCCTCTCATATGCCCCGTAAATGCTATTATAAACACTATGGCAAAGCCTGACACATGCCCAAAGTCCATCTCACTGATTACCATGTGCCTATACTTCCATCAGGTACCAGCTCACCCCAGCATGCGCAGCAGGTTTCATTAAGTTCAATCCCTCTTTATTGGTTACTCCAGCAACCAGACCACTACTCGACATTGGGCCATTTGGGTCGCATTCTGGACTATATTCCCTGTTGCCAATGTAGGCAGTTATTACTTGAAAGATCTGAAACACAAAGCAAACATGATGCTTTATGAATTAGTTGTAAACATAATGCCTTTACTTTTTGAGAAAATAAGAACAAAAAAAGATTCCTTTAATCAGTATTGCATCCTAGACCAGCTAATTTACAATTATGTTGTGATGAAAGGATTTTTTGTGTAGATTAATATGAAATAATTAAATACTGAATACCTCTTGCCAGACCACAGTGAATGACATACTATTCCCAATAACAGTAGGTAGGAAGTGACAGAATACAGATTTTTGAAAAACACTGCTTGGGATCAGCCATGGTAGTGATAGAGCATCCTTCTAGTGGAGTATAAGTGATCTACCCTTGAAACAGCCAAAAAAATGTCTACTGGTTGTGTATTTTGAGAGATTCAGCATGTAGAAGCTGAGGGTAATATGCAATGATTTATACTCTCAAATGTCCTTGACAGATCTGGAATGACTAAACTATTTGCTTCAACTGATACATTCAGACCACGAAGTGCAGTATCTGTTTTGTGGTGTTGGAAAGAACAGAGTGTTACTGAAAAGGTTTGGTGTGAGATTACATAAGACATGCATAGGGATTCGCTTTTAAATGACTTTAGGGAGAAGGTGAGAAGAGCAATATGATAGAATTTTATCAGATCAGTAGTGGTTGCTATGTGAAGGAGACTATTACAGGACAACTTCCAGATTGTAGTAACACAGCTGCTATTCATTCTGTGGTTTAACAGGACAAAAAGGGTGTGCAGAGTCTTCCAGTGAAAGTTCTCAGCATTTAACTGAAATTCCATCACTGGCTATCCAGTTTACTTTAACCTGTTGAGTAATCTCAATCCTAGTGATATGAAAACTCAGCTGCACACTGAGAAGTGTTGCCTTATTGATCAGCGGCAGCCTACACAAACTATAGCTCCCTCTTGTAGTCTTGGCCCTACCAACACACGTTTGCCAAATTACCCCATTCCCTTCCCTAATAAATCATACAGTAAGAGCCTTCTGTCATGGATGGGCAGTTTTCCATCATCTCTCTGGCCAACCTGATTGACATGGGCATCCTAAGGCAATGTAGCAATTGTCTCATGTATACCTACAACCACTTTCTCCTGAAACAAATACTTTATGCGAGATGTAGTTACACTATGAAATTGGAGGCAAGGCTTTCACAGAAGGACAAATCAAATGCTAAACAGGTTGCCAGCATGCACACACTTCCCACACTAAATAAGGACATGACACATAAACTCACATATGCAGAGGTACTCACTAATAGCTTAACAAAAGATTGGAAGCCTCCCAAACAGAAACCACTTACACACATAACAATGCAAAAAAAAAAAACACAACACATAATAACACACAAACCAGTGTCTCAACAAATCAACCCATAAGGCATAACATCACAAAACCTAATGTATTGGTCATAGGTGACTCCAATGTGAGACACACGGATGGTCCCCCTTCCCAGACTGGATAAAGACTGGGTTACAGTTAGCTGCCTGTCAGGTGTCAAGATCTGTTAAGTCACTCAACCATTCAAGTCACTCAACCACAAGTCCTGGTATCACTCCATCATAGTCCATGTGGGGGTGCATGACTTGAGATGTACCTCACTGTACTATATGAAGAGAGACATGACTGAGCTTTCAGATTATGTGTCACAGGCAGGTATAAGCCTAGCATTAAGCAATATTCTACCTTCTCCAAGGATGATGTCACAATACAAACAAAAAATGATTGGTTTTAACAACTGGCTTAGCTTCTGGTGTCAGTCCAAGAGGATTGAATATAATAGCCTGTGAAGACATGGTCGACAGGCCATGCTGCTTTGTCAGAAATAGTCTAAACCTATCTCCTCTAGGCTTTCGGATACTTGCAAAGGCATTACCTGCCCTCATTGTGCCTTTTTTAGGCAGTGTCAAAATAACCAACCTGCCAAAATAACAAAATCCCCCCTAGAAAACTCAAGGTAGTACCTTCAAGGTACTGCTTCTTAATGTTAGGAGTCTAAAAAAGAAACTGCACTCCTTGGAAGAACTCCTTACTTTGGAAGATTCTGACATCTGTGCAATCACCGAGACATGGTTCAAAGGCACAGAAAGCACCCTGGCCATGCAGGGCTACAATACCTTCCATACATTCAGACTACAAACTGAGCATGAAAGAACCAAAGCAGGAGGTGTATCCATCTTCATTAAGGATAACTATACCTCTAGACTGGTCAAACAGTAGGGCTCCCTTGAGCCACTCCATGTCCAATTAACTATAGGCAAAGCCTCCTAAACATCATAGTTAGCTATAGGTCTCCCACCATGAAACAAGAAAAGCATACCTCATACCTGGACTTACTGGCGTCACTTGCCATACAGCCCAACACCTTACTCATTGCTGATTTTAATTATCTTAACATTGACTGGGAAACATACATGACCACAAACTTCCTGGCATAGAGGTTCTTGGACTTTGTCAATGCAAATGCTCTGGAACAGCTTGTCAGCACACCCACAAGAAGTTCAAATATCCTGGACATAGTACTCTCTAACATGGGAGGGCATTGCACCCGCCCCCATGTGGTAAAATCGAACCATAGATCAGTCTTATGTGATGTAATTATAAGACCAGAGATCCCATCAAACTGAAAAATGCTTAATAATTTTTCAAAGACAAATGACCTCCTACTAAGTTATGGTATAAGAAGTTTCAAAGCCCTCCTTGAATGCAGATAACATGGACTTCTATGCAGAGGTATGCACCAATGCCCTTTACAGGCAGATGTATAGAACTGGCTGTACCTGACTGGATTAAAACCAGGTCTTGCCAAAAAACAAGCCACCCTGGTGGACCCCTAGTATAAACAGACTATACAACAAGAGAAAGAAACTAATGTCCAAGAACAAGAGGGAACAGGATCAGCAGAGGAAGAAATTTATCTCTAGGTTAAACAAACAAATTAGAGAGATTGTCAAGTCCTCCAAAGCTAATTACAAAGGAAAAATAGTTTCCCTGAAATCTAAAAGGGAATACTCACCTATGTGCTGAACTAGTTGTGGATGGCACCACTCATACTCAATGGGAAGTAATAGCTAACCTGCTAGCTGACAGATTTGGAACAAACTTCACTCTCCTGTACACTCCAGTCATCCTCCAAAGTATACCTGCTACCATTCATCAGTCTATTAACTCAAGAGATTAGGTAATCTCGGCACTCTCCAAAGCTAAAACATGGCATCAATGGGACCAGCCAACATCCCAGGTTGCCTTTTAAACAACTTAAAACATGACCTAGCAGACCCACTTGGATCCCTGTTTAACCACAGCCTGTGAACTGGCTATATTCAACAGAATGGAGGAGTGCAACAGTAATCCCTCTGCACAAAGGATGACCATCAACCAGTCTTGGGAATTATAGGCCCATAAAGATGACTAGCCTCATCTGCAAGGCTTTGGAAAGAATCATTATGGACCTTATTAACAAGGATATAGGTAATCTCCAAACTCTGGAACCAACCCAGTTCAGATATATTAAAGGTAAATCATGCCTGTTAAACATGGTTGACTTCTTCAAGAAAGTCACTGAGGACTGGACAAGGGAAAGGCAGTGCATATTGCCTATCTTGACCTAACCAGGGCACTTGACACAATCCCCCACTTTGGTATTATAGAGAAGCACTTTCAATTGGGAATTAACCCCTACATTACCAGATGAGTAGCCAATTGGCTCACCTACATGACACATACTGTCAAAGTCAGTGACTTCACCTCTAGCAAAAGTCCAGTCACTAGTGACATATCACAGAGTTCTGTGCTGGGCCCCTTACTGTTTGGAATTTATTTCTCAGAAGTCCAGGCAGACATAGAAGGCTTGTGGCTGACCAAGTTTGCTGACGATTGCAATTTGGGAGCAATCACTGAGTCTCCCAACAATGTTACTATACTGCAGATAGGGCTGACTCAGACAAATGAATGGTGCCAAAGCCACAGATTAAAGCTAAATGCAAAAAATGCATTATTATTCCCTTTGGGAAAGCTGACATCCCTGCTAATTACATTATAGACAGCAGCTCTCTAAGTGTAGACCCAGTGATACATGATCTAGGTACTCAGGTTGATAGCAATCTGAGCTTTGACCACCATGTATCCACAGTAGTAAGGAAAGCCTTCTGTGTATCACATCTTATAAGTAAAGGCATCACATCTAGATCTAAGGATGTTACAATTCCATTATACTCAGCCCTCATCAGACCACTAATTGAGTAAAATCCTTTTCATGCATCTCACCAGACAGCAGCAACAGTTGGAGAGACCACAGAAGTTTCTCATCAGAAAATGACAGGGTCCACAAAATAAGCCTTACACAGAGAGACTGAAAGCTCTGTCACTGTATTCTGTCTCCTGCAGGTTGCTAAGGGTGACCTGTGCCTGGCTTACAGGGTAGTCTCTCACCCGGCCTTGATGGAAATGCTACACATTCATAAATCAAACTGCATGAGTATCATTTGGTCCAGGGAACCTAACCTAGCGTCTGACTTGAACAGGTCATGCTGGAGAGATAGTTACATCTCCCAGAGACTGCTACTTCTCTGGAACAAGCTTCCAATTCACAAAAGAGCCTTCCCTGACCCTCTTCAAATGTAACCTAGATCAATGGATGGGTGACTGCAAATTCACTCCTGGGTTGGTGTCCACGTCTCTCCTGGACAGAGAAAGATGGCATTAACTATCACAGACCCTTACCTCTGTGACCTTCACTTGCCTAAGCACCAACAATTAGGGTTAATCAGGATAAATATGGCTAGGCATGTAAGGGCTCTAGGGCCATTAGCCTAATAACCTTCCATGAATCTATGAACCTATGAAATATATAAGAAACTGATGTTCCCTAGACCAGGAACCTCACTAAATTCTATGTTTGTTGCATAATAACTTGCACTTGGTTTGGGGTACAAGCTGTACCATCTTTCTTGATTAAGCACTCAGACTATACTTTAGCCGAACAGTTCGGGATGGTGCCCCTGTCTAATCACTCCCATATACTTACCATTGATAAAATGATTATCGGGTACAACCACCAGCATCTCACTAAACATATCAAGCAATTAAAAAGATCACAAAGGTACTTAACCAAAAAGATCATAGGCCAAAAGTCCCTGAACTACCAAGAGAGGCTGGAAGCTCTGTGCACTTCTTCAGTGTCTTGTATATTTTTCATGTACTATGCTATTAGAGACCCAGTAGTCTTGGATATCTTGTATTTCTATAAGCCTAATATGTCCATCAATATTAGAACCAGGAACTTTAACCTTCACCAGCAGACAAAAAAGCAATGTGGAGGGACAGTATTATAATCCAGCATACCCCAAAACTCAGGAATAATCTTTGCACATGATATTCGGTGTGACTCATAATCTTCCTTTAAACATAACCTAGATGACTGGTGTTGTAGTGCACATTTTCTCTGAGATTGACTAGAATGGTCTATCTGGAGAAAGGAGGTGCAGCATGAGTGAGGTTACTGGCAAGGCATGAATGGCCATAAAGACTTTGGGGTCTTGAAATATCTATGAATCTATTTCTTCAAGTGAAGATTGGAGTGTTAGAAGAATGGAAGATGAGAAGTAAGTTATCTGATGATGGCAGGAGTATATGGAGGTGGAATATTATGATGGCAAAAGGAACACTGAATGTGCACTCAAAAGGAGGAGAAATGTGGACAGAGGGTCCTCAGTAAATGAATATATGGAGTAAGTAACATGTCATATGCAGACTGCTTCAAGGGTGGGGGGCAGCATTAGTCTTCAAAAGCTGTAAGCTATTAAGTTAGGGAGAAGGTGGTGGACCTACCACTCCTTGCAGGACTTTATGCTACAGAATGGGTGCTTGTGCTCACTCTTCTGATATGGACCTGCTATATGTTGCAGCTGGTAGGGACAGGCAGAAAATAAGGGATCAGTGCCATGTCCCTGGATAAAATGTAATTTAAACATGTACTTCCATTTTGTATTGGAGCTTTTCTTCTCGGGCCTCTACTGAAAACAGATATGTATCCAGCTAGACCAGCCCGGTTAACAAATGTAAAATAAAATAAATAAATAATAAATAAATAAAAAGTACTTCAGTAATGTATGCATAAGCACTTCAACGAACATTAAGCCTAAGTAGGGAGGGCAATACTTGCAAACACAGGTTCATACAGTTATGTCATGGGCAAACACACTGGCCAGCACCACATGATGCATTCCATAGTCAGTGGGATAAAACATCTTCAGTGTCCAAGAATTCCAGACATTATTAAAAAGCAATAGTTGACCAATCTGTTAGCTTGCTAGCTCAATGTGTTTTACTTTTTGTACTGGTCATCTCTGAATTATGCAGATTTTTGCTTCATATTTTGGGTCTGTTCTTCATAATAATTTGTGTTTTTTTCTGGCAAATTATTGAGGATTGAAGTCACTAAATGCTGGCATACATTTCAATTTCAGGCCTTGTATCTTTTAGGAAATGCATGCTACTGCAAAACTGTTATTCTAGCTGCATTCTAGGTTTATAAGATCAACATTTAAAATTTGTCACTGATTTTGAGCCTTTATTCTCCCCATTACGTTTGGCTTTGTCACAGGTTTCTTCCATTTAGAGGCTGGAAAGTACAATGGCCTGCTAGTGTTAATCACACACATGTTTTTACCTGCTGTAGCATCACTTAGTCATAACAATTTGTTTTGTTAATATTCTATTTCTACAGGACTATACATAGTCAGAGAAACATCTGAACGTACACTGTGCTTTTTGACCATTTGCTATCCATTCTTTCTATTTCCAAGAAAACAGTCAGTTGACAGCCAAGTCCATCCGATGTCAGTATTCATTAAATGACCATTGGTAACACCTTTCTTGGTGTGCTTGTCAGTTTCAGCTCACCTGTTCACCAGGCTAACACCTTGAAGCAGGAGTGCCTGTACTACCCTCCTTCCACGGTCAATGTCTTCAGTTCTGTCTAGATCAGTGTTTAGGTGAAAAAGTTAACAGGTGTTTCTACAAGTGACTTTTTAATGCTGCAGACTTCTCATCTGTCCAAAATATTACAGAATGTCCAGATTTTTGTTCCATTTATTTGGTCTGTTCCTTGTAAAAATTGTGGCAAATCACTGAGGACCGAAGTCAATAAATAATGACATACATTTGCTTTCAGACTTCATATCCTTTAGAAAAATGCATTTTAAAGTAAAATCTGTTTTTCTATCAATGTTTTAAGTTTAAAAGAGCAACATTTAAAATCTGTTCCTGATTTTCTGCTTTTGTCCCCCATTATATTTGGTTTTGTGCCACGAGGTTGAGGGTTACTGAAGGTAGCCTTTATAAAGAGCTAAAACAATCTTTTGCCCTACTTTCCATGAGAACAGTGTGAGGTTTTGTGTTGAATGCACATTCTCACATATGTATGTGCTATAGGAAGCCATATTTCCTTCCCTTCAGTTTGTAGGGCACTGTATATTGTCCAAGTGGTGTATATCCCCAAGCCTTTCCTACAATGAAGGACAAAAGGCAGAAATACAACAAAGTCTCCTGCAGGTGTTCTCCCAACTGTCCCTGTTATATGATATTTATTGCTGAACTCTTTTCAACAGAAGAGTAAACAGAAAGTAAACTGATTCCTCGCTTATGGCTAGATATGACTGTATTAATTCTGCATTCTGCTTCAACTGTGTACCAGCACAACACACACACAATTTTGTTAAACAGTATGCATTGACAAGGAGACTTAGTTATTAAACATCATTGTTCAAATAATATTGTCCTAATGAAAAATGTATATATAAAGATATATCGTTAACATATAATTTGTTGTAATATGAATGACTCATTCATATCAGCGTATTAATATTTCTTAGAATGTGATAAAAGTGTACTAATAGGTATGTTTTAGTTGTTAACAAGAACTGGTAATATTTATTTAAAACAAAGTGATTAGTGTGTCTTGCATTACATGAGTACTCTCCAAGCACATTTTCTGTTAAGCTCACCTCTGAAATGCCACCATGAGTCCATAGGACACATTCTTGAAAGAAAATGGTTCTTATTTTATTAGGCAAAATATCAATATTTTTTGCCAATGCAGGTAATGATATGGAGTGATCATTCATAAGATTTTGTGAATTTAACTGCACATTTGTAAACTACATATGGTTTTGAACAGAATGCTAGCACAATGCTATGACAACTAATGCATCTATAGTCACATAGTGTTTTTTTTAAGTTCAATATTTATTTTTCAGTATCTTGAAATAACCTTCCCTTACTGTTATGCTTTGAATATGTACAGTTCAATATCAAATTAATCACTGAATGTCAGACAATGAGATATGCTCTCATTGTCTAATCAAGGAGAACTCTCAAAGGCAATGAATTAAAGAGATGTCATTGCATGGGTTGTGCAATGACTGTAATCATCAGCTACAGAAACAATACAGTTCATATGTTTTTTATGAGAAATGAACTCAGAATAGAGACTTTTTACAAGAGTAGTTTCTTCAATAATAAACAATGAGAAATGCAAGGAAACAATCTGTATCAGGAAATGCAGCTGTGTGTTAATGGGATATATGCATTATTCAGAATGGAAGTACTTATGATGGCCTGCCTTTTTATGAATATTATACATGAACACTGACTATAGACACATTTTTGTTTTATATGCTTTTACAGTAGTGCATGCATAAGCTCTTCAACTAATATTAAGCTTATGCAGGGAAGGCAATACTTTCAAAGACAGTGTCATAAAATTATGTCATGGCCAAACACACTGAGCCCCCCTGCAGCAAATAATAATAATAGTAATAATAATAATAATAATAATAATAGTAATAATAATAATAATAATAATGATAAATGCAATGAAAAATAAAGCATGGCTGCTACATAACATTATTGCTAAACAGTACAAAAATAAACATTGCAATTGGGGGGCATGCCTTTGCAATCCTCTACACCCCTTTGACTCTAAATATATTAAGTTTGAGATCTCTCATCCTCAAGAAGATTATGAGAATATTCCCTTATCCCCAAAGTTCAGCAGGCTTGCTGTTACCATTGCTGCAAGCTTCTATGTTAGCGCATTTGCATTGCTGCTGTGATGTAAAGATGAACAATTAGTAAACCATGTGATAATGTTGCTGTTGTTGTTGTTGTTGTTGTGTCTTTTGTGATAATAATAACCTGATTTGTTGACCAGCTTAGGCCACTGGACATATTCCATTTTTGGGGCAACACATAAGCAAGGTTTGGTTAAGTGACTTGCTCAAGGTCACAGAAGAAGGCTGACCAAATCAAACCCTGTACTACAGGAATTGAAGCATGTAACCTTAAGCACTTTGCCAGCTACCAGCTAAATAAACTGGATGTGCCAGTGAAACATAGTAGGCTTTTGTAAGCAGGAAGATGACGAAAGTGCAGTATGAACAAGCAGGTATGTAATAGTTCATAAATCTCTCAGGAGTTCTCTCCACTCTGTATTTGAAAATACATCATACCACTGTCTTGCAACATGGTATGCTTGTATTAATGATTGTGTTTGAATATATTCTAAAATAAATGACTTGAAATATTTTTGTAATGGTATCTAATATTATTCTGATTTTTTCCCAAATCACTCTCTCTTCTCATGCTACAGATGTACTTCTTAGCTTTTTTCTTGTTTATTTTCCCACATTATTCCCCTACAAAGCACACTGCAGTTTGTGGTGGTTATGTTTACTCTTGTAAGTGGTTATATACTGCTCTGCAGAGCATAATGTGTCAGTCTGGATAACTAAGTCAGGCAAACGAATGACAGACATCGGCCTATTACTGTTATTGATCTGGTATATGGCAGCAGTCCATTCAAGCAGATCTCAGGGGAGGAGAGTTTGGAGTATTGATCGCTTATTTTAAGTGCTAGGGTTATCTGAGGTAAATAGCAGAAAGCATGCAAGTCTGTAGAACAGCTGCAGTGCTCCAAGCAGATATTGTCTCAAATGCAATTAATGCAATTAGATTCACAGCAAGAATCTAGAAATGTGAAAAAGTGACATAAAAATGGACAAGAGAGAGAGTAATTGATATTATGTTTTCTTTTTTACATATAACAATGAACAGTTATTAGTTGGATTGCATCAAACCATTAACATGGTCCTAAATATATTATGATAAAGCTGGTTTGATATTAGCCAGTCTCATTTAATCTTTGGACTCACAGCTCTGACCACAGAATTTTGAATCAGACATGTACAGTGTGTCTTACTTGGCCCATTTAGGCTGAAAAAACAAAATACTCAGAAATAAATAACATGAACCACAAAAAACAGCACAATCTGGCATTTTTTCTAGCTGGCATACAGACAACATTGCATTAAACCCATTTAGTTCTTTGAATGCTACAAATTGTATGAGGCAGTTAGCAAAGAAGCATTCTGCCATCTTGGAACAGCTTATTACTGAAACAATGTCACAATTCCAGTCTTAAATGTTAAACATTTCTGTGCGTCTTGGATAAGTAAGCACTCTAAGAGGATTCTGTGAATGAGGCAGAGAAGGGAAGAATAAGAATATAAATGGAATGTGACAGGGAAAATTAAAATAGTTTAAATAAATAAACTTATTAAAGAAAGCAAAAATACCCAAGCAAGCAAAAGAGAATATAGTACAGAAAATTGCAGACTTTTTGGGGAGTGGTTTTGCTGTTTTTGTTATTAGAAAGGAGGAAGATAGCGGAAAACAGTTGCAGAAGTAAATAAAAAAGAATGTGTCAGGGCTGTTTTAGTTTATGTATGAAGAAACACCTAGAAAGATGAAAAGACAACTAGCAGAGAGAGAGACAGGAGGAAAAGAATACATTGTTGTCTGAATATTAGTTTTTCTTATCTGAGTCAGTACATAAAATGAAGCAATACAAAAGCATGCAGAAAAATCAAAAGAGACGTATCATTGCAAATGAGCATTTGCAGTTAAGCTGGTCAGAAGAAAGAGATTAACAATGACATGCTAACAAAGCAAAAGAGAATGCCACTTAGAAAGTTATGAAAAAATACAAGCATGTCTGTCAGTTCTTGATAAGCTGTACAAAACTTGAGTTTGTGTTACTACAAGGAGAATTTGATAACAAATGCAAAACTATTATTTATGAATACGAGATAACACAGTGACCTGCGAATGAAAAGTGTTATTTGTTACATTCACAATAATGTCAGAAGAAGGGGTTGACCTTGTAATACTGATGAAGTGCTGTGTATGTACATAGGTACATAAGTTCATCAGAGTAGCAGTTTTGGTAGTTTTAGCTCATGTTTTCACAATTATGTCAGGAACTTTCCACATTTTCCACAATGACTGCATTGTTCCATCACTAGGAGTGCTTTCCCTGAAACTGGGCAGGGAGTACATCCATCGTTTACTTAAGCAAACTATAATAGTTAGATATAGGTAATGAAGGGTTTAGTTATGATTGTGTGCTATGGTCATGAGGTAAAGTCTGGGTGTACAATCAAAGGTAGGTGTAGGTGAATTTCCTTTACCCACACCCTGTTATTATATATATTAGTATACTAATAATACACAGACATTACTTAAAAACAGAGGTCTCTTACATTTTATAAAATGAGCGTGTTGAACTGCAGAGGTGCTTTCTGTTAATCTTCTGTTTGTTAAGTGCTGGATTCTAGGACAAATAAAATGTACTATGCTGTACATGCCCATGTATATGACAGCAATTGCTCAGAAAATTGTACCTGTACTATTGCTAACACTTTTTTTCTAGGGAGTGACTAATAGTTGGAGACTCCATGCTTTTTATTTGTTTACATGTGGATGTTCGTATTCCTTGTTCTTGCTGTGAGTGAAGAAATCATTTTATTCTAATGTTGTACATGGATCTTTTGCCCTTTCAATTATAGGTGTGTGTGTGCATTGCACTCACGTGTGCATGTGTGTGTGTGTGTGTGTGTGTGTGTGTGTGTGTGTGTGTGTGTGTGTGTGTGTGTGTGTGTGTGTGTGTGTGTGTGTGTGTGCGTGTGCTGGGGGGTGGATTTCTACTGGAATGCTGGATATTTAGGTTCCGCACTAACAGTTATAGAGAAAAAGTTAGTAGTAAGACTGTAATTATCACCTCTTGCAGTGATTTCCTTTTTTGTTTTAGCTGGAATTGTTTCCATGAGTAATACCTGATTTATAAACCAGTAAAGGACAGTTCATAGGTTCATAGATTAGTAGGTTCATAGATTAGTACTAAGCTAACTGCCCTTGTGAGCCATTTTAAGCCTAGCCAATTATCCCTTGCAAGACTCAAACCCTACACCTTGTGTTTGTAAGGCAAACACCTTAACCATTAGGCCACCCTCCCAACCCCAGTTCGGTGCTGTGGAACATTTTCAGACAGTTTCAGATAATTTCAGGATGCAAAATTAATCAAGATAAAACAAAGGCAATAGCGGTAAATTATGTACCCACACATTGATTGGTTCAGCAATACCCATATTTAAGGGGATATGATAAAAAGAAGTGTGATGCCCCTGCACTGGCTTAGTAATTAAGGAGCCTCAATCCTCACCACTAACACCAGTGAGAGGTGTGCACATTGGGAAGATGACAAATATGCACAGAGCAAAGTACAATTTCCCTTAAGAGCACACACAGATCACAGTCAGTCTGGGGCTGATTTTTTCCTCTCTCTCCAGATCCCCAATAAGACTCCCCACTGGCATAGCTATAGGGTTGAGATTTCAGCCAAGTGGTCAAGCCAAAACCTCCAGCAACCTCTCTGTCCAACCAGTGCTTCCTGTCCCTGCCTAAGTAGCTGACACACACACACACACACACACACACACACACACACACACACACACACACACACACACACACACTCACACACAAATGCACACACACGCATGCACACACATACACACACTTTGAGATTTTATTTATATATCAACACACAGAGACTCCTGGGGAAGACTGGCACAGGTTTACTAGCTATGTCCCCTTCTGCCCAGACTAAAAGGTAATTATCTCTGCCACTAACCAGCTCTTTATCAGCTACTATAAGGCCCTTCCCAAAGGGTGACCAATTCTACTGTGTGATGTTACTATTATCAGATGGTAAGTGTGACCAAACTTTTAAGGCTATTTAAGTGTGGCATGTACAGAGTCACAAAATACATATGCAAGTACTCTAAGAGCTTAAATATCTCTAAACAAACCAGCCACAAGTAAAAGGTTTAAATATATTTAATAATAAATAATAAAAGCACAAGACAATAATCAATAATTCAACACAATGACAACAGAGTTCACAATCACAGGAAATGTCTTAATCCAACATGCAGGACAGTCTCACATAAATACAGAAAACATCTAGACTGATCTTACAATTTTCCTTTCTATCTCTAAGAGAGATACTATGATCTAAATCTTACTTACATAGCCAGGCAAATGCATATGAGAAGTGCTGAAGATGGATGTGTTCAGATCCAAGAAAAGCTAGAAAATGCACAGACTCACTCTATGAGATAGTTTTTAAATTACTCTCAAACATTTCTGCTGGGTTATCTCACATTACATCATTCTTGTCACTTCTGCCTTTAGTTCCCAGGCTAACAGATACCAACAGAATTAAACATTTCTTGGTGAAAAATACTTATCTTTTAGAAGCTTGCCTAGGACAGGAAATCATAAAGCACTTACATGCTTTTACATTTGAAACCTGTAATTATTTCTGTTTCCAGACAATAGAAAAACCTACAACACTAAGCATTGCTTCTGCTCTGAGCTGAAACAGAGATAACAGAATTGTAAACAATGTTCACTTATTTTCTTGAGGTTTTGCAAGTTAACTCTGTATGTACCAGGCTTTATCATCAAAACATACATTTGCATAGGCATATAGTTTACACATATTTCTTCTCTTTTCCGCAGGTGCACTGTGGTTACATTCTTGAAACTCAGTACAGAACATATAGTTTTCTTACATTTGTAAGACAAGCATATACTATTCATAAATTACATAGAATTATTTACAAAATTCCATCTAACTGGGTTGGCAGCCTTCACGTGAAGTATTTAGGAGTATGGATTAAAAATAATCCTGATGTGGCAGCTAAGGATATGTGGGAAGAGACTAAACAAAAGATAATACAAAAACAGAGAAAATGGGAGTTTTGTTATAAGATACAAACAGTTAAAATGTTTTTAGTCCCTTTATTCTTATACACAGGTCAGGCATATTTTTATCAACAAGAGGAGATGTTGTGGATAGCAATTAACAAAGAGCTGAAGGATTTTATCTGGGAGGGAAAGATGGCAAGAGTCAAGTGGGGTAAGCTGATTCTTCCAATAGAATAAGGCAGATTGGGATTACTAGATTTGAAGGCATATCTCAGAGCTACACAGTTAAAGCTCATATACATAGCACAAGCAGAAACCTGCAATTCAAAGTGGAAATGGATGATGATGAAACATAGAGGAAGCTCAAGAAATAAGGAGAGGCTGGGAGTTTGGATACAGATCATTAAGGAGAATAACAATAACCATACAGAATATTATATTCAGAAAGTAGAATAAAGTATTCTAAGAACTAAGCTTATTCTAAGAACTAAGCCAACACAGGAATGAAGAAAGGAGATTCTGCTGATAGCAATGACTGTAATTAGGGATACAGACAATAGGCAATAGGGGGCTGGAATTTATTGGAGAAAACTGACAAGGGAACCAAGGTATTGGGAGCAAATAACTAGTGAGGGAAAGGTAATAGAATGTAAAGGTGCCAAGAATTTATTTGGACTGCAGCTTAGAGATTGCCTTCATATCAAGGACTGATATCAAAGTATAGGCAAAGAGAAAGAAATGGGGGGGTCCTAAATGAAAGACCAGCACTTGTAGATTTTTAGTAGAGTCTAGAACAGAAACTGATGCTAAAAAAGGAATAATTAGTAAAACATATAACATATTGCATGATAATTATAAAAATCAATCAGAGGAGGTTAGAAAGGATCAGGAAGAGAGATTGGATAAGCAATTCATAAAGAAACAATGAGGGATATATGCATGTCTCCCAAATATGCAACAAAATTTAGAAGATTTAGGATTTTTGCTTGGAAATGTTTGCATAGTTATTTTTATATCCCAAGTAGGCTCCAGAGAATTTTTCCTCAGGTAGACAGCAACTGTTGGAGGTGTGATGGGGAAGAAAGAGATACCTGGGAACATATTTTCTGGGATTTTAATGAGTTGGCAGGCGTTAAAGATTCTCTGCAGATTACTGTATTATAGATACTGAGTGAGCAAATTGGTGTGTGCAGGGAAATTATTTTTTGAGCTATGATACAGAATCATAATTGCTTAGGCATAGAAAGGCCTTGCTGAGTCTATGTATGGCAGCTGCCAAAAAGCAATTACTAGAAAATGGAAATCAAAGTCTAAACCAACTGTACTAGAAGTAGTGAATATTGCAACAGAGATAAAACAACTGGAATTGGGATCTTTAGAAAAGGAGAGGAGCAAATTACACATGAAAAATGTGAATTGTGGGAACAATACATACAGGGGAGGAATGAGGTTTAAATGAAGGCAGGATTTGAATGAGCTATGTAATGTTTGACTGACAATGACTAGGTATATCATAAGTGATGTATAATGCTTCCGATTAAGATTATGTCAATATGGTTTGTTCTCATTTATATAAATGTGTGATTGCCTATGCCATAAGTGCTAATTTAATAAAGATGTTTCTTGATTAAAAAAGCATGTATGTGATCAATCAGTCACTGTACAAGTTTATAATAACTAATTAGCTTTCATTCTATAAGTTAGCCATAATGGCCAAAAGGTTGGGCATTTCAGGAAAGTAATAGACTGCCTAGAGGTGATATAAGGTCTGATACAGTTGGCATAGGGCTATTGCCTGCAAATTCCATTATTTCCCCTGAAACTAAATACCATGAATGTAAAATAGGTTTTCTGCACATATCTCTCAATTTCTTTGTTCAGGTTACAGACAAAGACAAAAATAATGGATGGGGGTAACCTAAAAATCAGGAACAATTTTTAAATATTACTCAAATTCACTTAGACAGTAAGAAGATCAGCAAGTTTGCATTACTGACTGACTGTAAACTTCCATGAATAATCTCAAAAAGAAAAACTTTAGGAGTGGCAGGACAAAAATATGAGGCAAAATCAGAAACATTCTGCCAAGCTAGGGACATTTGATAAATTCTGCTTAATGTCTGAAAGTTGATGAAGGATGTGGAACTGGCATGGAAGAAATATTTTTAATCCAAAATATAATAGTTACATATGTATTTAACAGATAACTTTTACCCCACACACACACATTTATACACGTGCACAGGCATGCACATGCGCGCGCGCACACACACACACACACACACACACACACACACACACACACACACACACACACACACACACACACACATGCAGATACATGGTAAAATTTCATTTTTGCACACACGTACACGTGTACACACTTACTCAAGCATGCACCTGTGCACACAAAAACACAGATATATATATATATATATATATATATATATATATATATATATATAGATATATATGTAAATTTCATCATCACATCTTTTCATCATCACATTTGTGTCTGACTGACCTTTGTACAATGTTGTTTTACCATGTTTCCTAAACAAGTGTGACTTGCACTGGTGAGATGGTGGTACACTCAGTCTTTTTTTTTGTACTTTTCTGCAGTTGTAGAGCAATTATACAGCTGGTTGATATTATTAAAGGGTCTGGAGGGCCAGGACCCAAAGATGAGTGCAGAGGGTCTTGACACTGCTTTTTTTTTCCCTTTTTTCCTTTGTTCAGAGTTATACTTCTCAAAAGTGAAAATCAATGACGCAAGACTTGTTCTTAGAAATGTAACTGGAGCACAAGAAAACCCAGGTGTATTCTCTTAGAAAGATAAACACAAGAACATAAGTGCATTCATGCCACCTGTGAGGGGAAACAAGAAATGCACTTTAACGCTCAGCAGTACACACACACACACACACACACACACACACACACACACACACACACACACGCACACACACACACACACACACACACACACACACACACACACACACACACACACACACACACACACACACACACACACACACACGCACACACACACACACATATCCATCTGCCATTGGATAAAGAAGCAGATGGACATTAGCCACAGTAAAGTATACTGCAGTACTGAGGTTGAAGTTCAATTGCTTGTCTGTTGCACGGCAGGTGGAGAAGTCCATATTAACTGCTGTTGCAAGCATTTTTTGTTGTAATTGCTGTTTCAATATGCTATGACTTCAAAAATTGTCTCTAACCTCCTTACCATCAGGACTCCATCTACTTTTATACTAGCTAACCCTGTCCCTCTACTCAGCTAGACCAACCCACTGCTACGATACTTCCACTTCAGGAAGATTCTCCCCGTCTCATTATGTAGCTCATATTCATTAATCATTAGACTTACCATATTATCTCTACTATTTTTTGTAGCTGATCCTGGTACACACCTGCTTGAGTTTCTCTACTATAAAATTATATTCATTTTTCCTCCAGAACTATACAAACTATTTCTCTTTTTTTTTTGCAAGCACCTTTAAGCGCACTTGTAAATACCTGTATCCTACTTGTTATAAAAGAAGAGGGTGGGATACCACACTGGTCCAGTAAGTAGCATTGATTCCTCACAACAAGAGGTTCTTCTCTATAGTTCTCATCTGAAGTGTCTTCTGTATGGAGTTTGCATCTCCTCCCTGTGTCAGTGTGGGTTTTCTGAAATACACTGTGGTTTCTTCCCAACAAAGACATACAGTAGGCTGATTGGTGACTCTAAATTCTCTGTGTGTGTGAGACCCCTGCACCACCCTAGTAATGGGTGCTGACCCTATCTCTAGCGGCCCCTTCCCCAACACCTAACTCTACATCCTAATGTCATTAAAACCTTCCCATAACACTGCCACTACACAAGACAGACTCAGGCACACAAACATTCACAAACACACAAACAGCACTACACACTCTCTCACCCCCTTCCACCCCCATTTACCTGTAACGATATTCCATACCATCAACATATCCACCATTTGCACATTTGCGGAAGTAATTGCTATTTCTGTAATATACCATTATTTTATGTTTCAACTTTATCTGTGGAAGCAGATTGATTATGTTTTGTACATGTGAGAGATGTAAGATTATACCTATATTCTCACAAAAAGTACTTTACATAATGCACCAGTGCATGTAATTTAATCTATAGTGTTTTTTCATCACAGTATAGAGATATCAAGCAAATATTAACTAGCGATATTTGTATTTCTTTATACAAATGTTTCCTCAATGGCAAAATGAAGTGTGTCTTCCCTTCAGGTTTTTCATGCCTGTTTGTTAAAACTTATGTTGACTCATAATGGATTTTAACTGTATCTTCCTGGAACAATTTGTAGCCTTTCTGCTATGTCTTTTGTTACACAATTAATCCTTTTATTATTGATTAATCCATCAAACTGCAGAGTTCAGCCTGATGTGCAGAAGACTGCATCCTCTGCTGTGCCATTCCTAGTCTGGGCTCAGATCCAAATTGGTTTCAATGAATCCAGTTGTCTCTAAGAGGCAGGACTTGTAGGAACAGTTTTATTTTCATGTCCATAATTCATATTAATTGAAAATATCATCATACACCTTATACTGTATTCAGAGCTGTTAGTGCTTGTGGCAGTATAATAATTCTTATATTGCATAATCTGTCTAACAGAAGAATGTCTTAATATGCCCCACACATTAGCATCACGTCTGGGAATTTAAATGTAAGATTACATGATAATTGTGAGGGTATATTAAGAATGCATTCTGCTATATATATATATATATATATATATATATATATATATATATATATATTATGCAATGTATAAATTAATGCACTGCCAATGTGACCTGTCCAGTGAAATTACAGAATTATTTACTTAACTATTTTGTATCATTGTTGGTTCAGTTGTGAATAAATTCCAAGGTCATCACTATATCAAAATATTTCTTAAAATGCTAAAGAGTAGCATTTGCACCAACCCACCAACCGGGATTACTAGGCCATGGAAATCAGACACACTAGTGTATTACCGGGAACTGTTTAATGCTGACTCTGTTTTTTCTTCTTAAAAACCCTTGCAAGTAATTCATACCTGAAGTGGTGAGTAACATGCCATTTCTGCTGGGATATATTTCCTGTTTATGAAAAGGCATTTTAAAAGAGTTGTAGTGGTCCATTTTATCTGACAGCTGTTTATATAAAAAATGCCTGTAATAGGAATGTTTCCCACAGAAACACAGTGCATGATTACACAGTGTATTAGATGAATGTTTGAAAATAATTTTAAAATGTAATACTGAAATATGCAGTTTAACCTTAGTCATAGGTTTCACTGAAATAATATCCTTTATTCATAAATACAGTAGGAGTTACCATTTCAGGTAAGTTTGCACCACATCACAGCACATGACTTCCTACCAATCATTGTGAATTGTTAATAACTTTTATAATATACATACACAAAACTGGTATCATACAGCACTACTGATCAGGCTTTATAATAAAACCTTCATATACACTTATTTAGCTTTCCATCTAAACCAGGCCACCTTCACCGAACAACTATTCAGTCTGTTTTCCCCTCCTTAGGTAAGTTAAGCCAAATTACTTACTCCCAAAGTTGCCTTCATTCCTTACCACATTATTAAAATAAATTCTCACACTGACCATACATCCTAGGTTGCTTCAGGTCTTCTTTTTATTTAAATTTATGTTTTTGAATACTGCTTTTTTCTGTTAATATGTGCACATTGAATACATGCACCTGCATTTACGGTATACTGTACGTGAATATATTTAGACATGATTTCTGATTGCAATAACATTACTACAACCAGCTTCAGTGTGATGCACATTCAGCTGTTTAATTGTGCGGTCTTAAAGCAGATGCTTATGATTTGTTGCAATAGCCTCTAGGGCAGCTACCGTTGCTAAACTGCCTGCTATGTGTCATATCATATTTTTCTGGTAAATATATTTTATTCCCGAGGCTTTATTGGTTAGAAAATGAAAAGGCACATTTATTCTGAGCTTGTATTATTCTTTCTTTCTTTTTCCTGCAAATTTCACCTTTACTGCAGACTACAAATGAGTGCAAAGTTTAATTGTAATAGAAGAATAAACTCAAACATATGTGCTGTATTAATTCTACACACATGATCCAGGCTTTAGTTGACTGGAGTTTAAATGCTCAGTGTTACATATCTTGCTGAATATTTGGTAACTGCTGATTGAACTCAAAAGGCATTAGAGGTATATACTTCAAACTAGAGCACTATTTTATAAATATGTTGCTGATGTTATAGTATGTTGCTAATTACGCTATCTGATATAGTCCCCTAATCACAGTTCGAATGAATATAGATAACTGTAGTATAGTCATACATTGAAAAAGTCAGCAGCATATGAATGAATTATAAATGCCTGGAGGAAATGATAAAGTAGCAGGTTACTATAGCACAGTTCCTGCTTGTTTTGCATTCATCTAATCTTTCTAACACTGAATACTCCCCTTCTCAGCTTCTATAATCCCTGACGACCTTATAAAGGCTTTCCATACTAAGAGTCAAGGATAATTCCAAGGAACTGTGAAACATGTGACAGAGTGGCTGAGGTTTATTTCTCCACCTCTAACTTTGTTCATGAACTAAAAATAATCTTTACTCCTCTCTTTTAATAAAATGTCTTATCTCCACCTTATTTCTTTTCTTTCAGCAAAGGACCGATTCCTGACTATATAAAGTGCTTCACCATCCTATACTTGTCATCCGAAGCAAGATCACACTGAGGGAAAACTCATTCTTCAAAGCAGAAAAAAAAAACAATCGGAAAGAATGAATTAAAGTATGAATACTAAAATAAATCCTTTAAGCAAACAATAATGTCTATCTAGTATGTGCGACTTATCCATTTACTTTGTAGTCTTACTGGAGGACTGTAGCCCCAAAATGTATCTTGGTTCATAATCCTGACTTCATTAAAATAAAACTCCCTGTCAAGGAGTCAGCACTGAAAGCTGTACTAGACTCTGTAATTACATAATGTGATGTCATAGGTAGGTACTAGGCTATTGACTCTAGGGCCTATGTAAGCCTAACAAAAAGGTACCCTGGCTTTCGCCACCCAAGAAAATTATTTTCCTGTGCCCTGTTGAGCAGAGCCACAGAAGTGATCCCCGGGGTGAGATTTCAACCCTCTACCAGGATTAAGTGCCCTGACACCTGAAGTACAAAAAAAGTAGTATAATCCTTTCAATAAGTTTAACATAGTGTGAAGGTGTTAATGCTCTCCCTTAATAACATATTGCAATCATCACAAGTTGTACTCTGTAAAAGATTTTTCTTCCTTTACAAGTTGCAGCAATATTCTGTGCAAAGGCCCTGAAAGTACTAAACTCTGCTTTTTGCATCAGAGATATCTTTCAGGGGAAACACAGCATTGGCCTCTCTTTTTACCTTGCCAAAATGCTGCATTGATTCTTTTTCTAAAATCTCAAAAGTCTGGATTCAGACCAAATAACAGCACCACAGTCTCCCTTCACAACACTACTCAGCTTTTCAAACATCATCAATCAACACATACAAAATGGGGACCAAGTCTCATCTACTTTTCTTGCCCTATCAAAAGCCTTTGACATAGTATCACATCAGAAACTATTATATGAATTAGCATTCTTGGCCTAAACAAATCAACACTAACCTGGTTCCAGAGCAAGATATTTCAACTTTCCTGCCAGTTACATTTAGGGGTACCACAAGGTTCATTACTTAGGCCTCTCCTTTTTAACATATTTATCAACAAACTCCATACTGCTTCTCAGCCAGCAACTCCTGGTATTCAATATGGGGACAATACAACACTCATCTGCTCTGCACAACCCCCCTACATACCTTACAAGATATCACTCAACAGGCTTGCCTATCCACAGAATCCTGGATCACCAATGCAAACCTACTTCTTAACACAAAAAGAAAAAAAAATATTGCTCTTTAACCCAAAATACAAATTCCACATTCTGTAGGCTGACACCTCAACAATTGTAGACATACTATGAATAACCAGCATCTGCTCCAGGCCATCAAAAAGATTAACTGGAAAGTAGGATCACTCCGAATGGAGAAATAATAAATCAGTGGGGTCTGAATGGAGAGGTGATAAATCAGGAAGCAAATGAGACTAGTATTGCTGGAACCAAATTCATCCTCAATTCTTGGTCAGTACCTTCATGAGGTGGACCTGTTTTTCACAAAATCTCACCAATATGACACTGATACATAGATTGTATTTTATATATATCATAGACAGAAGTAGGTTAAAAAATAAAAAAAGATAGATGGGTACACAAGACCTAGTATAACAAAGTGTCCAGTTCTGGTAGGCGCACTGGTGCCAGGACTGAAAAAAATGACAGTGTAGAATCCTCAAGACAAGGAAACATTCCTACAATGGGGCTAGGCCGGCCACAGGGAGAGGACCCCCCCCCCCCCTTGCAGAAGGAAGTAGTAGTCCACAAAAATCACGAAAGCTGATGGGTCAAAAAAGAGGTGTAAAGATGATAGAGTAGACTATTGAGGATAAGAAAAAAATTACATATTGTTACTATTGTGCAATAACCCAGAATTTCCAGACAGATGATATAGAAAAAGTTTAAGAGAGAAATTAGAAGAAAGAAAAACTGTCACAAGCTTCAAATAAAAATCAGTGTTTATAAATACAACAAATTTATGAAAAACATTATATAGACCAAAAAACCTTGGGCCATTTGGAAAAAAAGAAGTGACTGAGGAGGTGTGACAATATAAAGAACAAAATCTAGACATTTTTGAAAGGTATAAAAAGAAATATGGATATGGGAAATAAAGATAAATCTGATATGCTGCAAAATTTATACAAAGGAGAAAGCCAAATCAATTGATACAAAAAGCAGATGTTCAAAGCAAAATACAGGCAAAGGCATCCATATATGGAAAATTTAACAATACAAAAAATAAGAAGACAAAGAGGGAATGTAGAACAGAAGACTAGTAAAGTGGAAGTTAAAAAATAGAAACTAAAGTTATAGAATATCAGAAAGTGAAGGTTTTCATGTAGAAAGTCTAACACAGGCTATATCACAGCATAATGGAACAACAAGTCCCCCAAGAAAGGAAAAACAGAAGGAGCAGGAGACATCTGAAGAAGAAATATGGACATAGGAAATAAAAAGAGATTTAATATGGTGCAATGGTTATGCAAAAGAGAAAGCAAAACTAATCAATACAAATAGAGCAGCACCAAAGATATTTGAAGAGAAATATAAGCAAAGGCATATGGGTACTGAACATTTTACAATACAAAAAATAAGAAAACAAAGAGGAAAAGTAGAAAAGAGGATTAGTAATGGAGAAGTTAAAGAAACAGAAACTGAGGTAATGGATTACCTATGAAGGATTTAGTGTAGAAAATCTAACTCTGAAAACATCACAGTGGGATAGAGCAATGGATCCCCAAATTAAGGAGAAGCCAGTGGAGTGGGAAACATTTCATAAGTTGTCATATGAAGATACTAGTCTTCCATAGGAAACCAGTACAAATATTCAGTTGGAGTTGCACAGCAAGGGAAGGAACTTGAAAGCATAGCAACTCTGATGCAGTCAATGTTGTGGAGTGATAGGCCAGTGAGTTCCCCTATGAAAGAGCAATGGATGACACAGGATGAAATTGAAGAGAATGTGGCACAGGAAGATGCTCTGAAACTTTTTGTAGACTATGTCCAGGAAATGGAGAACAAAGAATGTGCCCTCAGTTTAGAAGAAAAGGATCTATGAAAAGCTTGATTTAATAGAGATGGACAGACATATTAAGATCCATATATGAAAATCATATATGTTGTATCTATCTACATTCCACCAGGGGACAACATTCCCTTATTGGAAAGCATTCTCTTCTACCTCTCCCACAGCATCCCTAATGAAATTATCCTCCTTGGGGATGTGGACATAATTGGGAAATCCTCATCAGTCCTAACTCAACATACCATATAAATCTATATGGCTTTTCACAACTTATCTCCCAGACTAATAAATAAATAAAATAATACAGAAAGTCAATAAAACCCAAAAAGTTAGAGGTTTGATAAAACAAATTAACACAGTAATTAGTACTGTTCATAGAGATTCATGCGATATAAATAGGATATATTACTGTGCAGCTAAATTAATAACAGATAAAGTCTTACCAAAACAAAAGGCACTAGGGGAAAGGAAGGGGGGAGAAATCAAATGCCATAATTAATAACAGATAAAATCTTACCAAAACAAAAGGCACTAAGGGAAAGGAAGGGGGAGAAATCAAATGCCATAATTAATAACAGATAAAATCTTACCAAAACAAAAGGCACTAAGGGAAAGGAAGGGGGGAGAAATCAAATGCCATAATTAATAACAGATAAAATCTTACCAAAACAAAAGGCACTAAGGGAAAGGAAGGGGGAGAAATCAAATGCCATAATTAATAACAGATAAAATCTTACCAAAACAAAAGGCACTAAGGGAAAGGAAGGGGGGAGAAATCAAATGCCATCATGGAAGTATCGAATAAACTATAAAGCAATTTACACAAGACGTGTCACTGTTAGAAGAGTACAGATGAGGGAACAGATCAACAAAAAAAAAAATTCAGAAAGATATACATGATAAAAGCAATGCACAATATCAGTACAGATCAGGATCTATAATGCACTATCACAAATAATTAACCAAAATTATCAGCATAGTCAGAAAAACTTAGAAGATATGTAGATAAAAATAAAGCAGGAAAAGTACAAAATAAGCAATTTACTGATGACCCAAAAAGGTTTATAGAGAACTGGGAAATAAGGTTAAAGGAATTGAAACACCACCAAAAAAAGGAGAAATAGATACATTTTGGAGAAATATCTATGAAGATCCTGTGTAACATAACAAAGATGCTGAATGGATATAGAAGTAAAAGAAAGAATAAGAAGTTCAAATGTACATTATATGAAATGGGATGAAGTATCGGCCAGAAAGATTGAAATAAAGTTAAGAAAAGCTCCTAAATGGAAAATCCCAGGCCTAGATGCAGTACCTAACATCTGGCTTAAAGTATTAATATCTTTACATGAAGATTTAGCTATGAATAAGAAATATTTATCTGCGCACCCCAAACAGACACCAACCTGGTTAACAACAGGAAAAACAATACTTCTACATAAGTGTGAACCTGCAAGCTATCCTAAAAGCTATAGACCAATAACTTGCCTTCCGACAATGTATAAACTATACACTGGAATTGATGCTGACAGAGTTTATCATCATTTAGAAGAAAACTCAATGATAGCAATAGAACAAAAGGGTAACAGAAGATAGTCATATGGAACAAAGGATCATTTTTTGTTAAAGTCATAATGGAGAACCGTGCTTAAAAATGTATAAGATACAACTAACAGTGATCTATTGTATTACAGCAACTCATGAAACAGTGGCAAACCATTTTCCAGTTAAGCCATGATAAAGGACAAATTATTATTCCAGGGATAAAAATTCAAAGGGGGATATTCCAGGGTGACACTTTGTCACTGTTGCTCTTTTCTCTTGCCCTTAACCCATTAAACTGTCTACTTAACAGATTAGGTCATTGCTACAGTTTGGCTCCCAGAAAACAGAAAAGTGTAAAGACTACTTGTCTTCATTTTGTGGATGATTTAAAAGTGTATAGTTAATCAGATGAAGAACTGAAAGCACAAGTGCAAGTGGTCCAAACATTTTCACATGATATAAGAATGTCATTCATCTTGATAAATGTGCAAAAGCAACCTTTAAAATCGAAAGCTGCAACACCAAGAAAACATCAGCCTTGGACAGGAATATGATGTAAAAGTACTTGAGCAAGAGGGAGTGTATAAATATTTGGGAATTATTGAAGGATCACCAATAAAACATGAACAAATGCAAATAAAATTTAGTAAGGATTATTTTAGAAGATTAAAATTAATACTGAAAACAATGCTGACATCTAGGAACAAAGTACAAGCAATAAACCGGTTTGCTCTTCCTGTCCTAACTTACAGTTTTGGAGTGATTGACTGGCCCCAAGAGGTGTTGTCTCAGTTGCACAGGACAACAGGAAGAATGCTTCATGCTTATCAAATGATTTATAAAAATAAGGTGTATACCAAGACTATATTTTCCCCATTCTGAAGGAGGTATGGGCCTGCTTGAAAATGATTACATGTATAGATCTTCAAATGTAAAACTGCACACATATCTGGTGACCTCACAAGACCAAAATGTAGTGAATGTTTTAAAACATGAGAAGAATAAGTCTAATATAACTTCCCTGCTTAATTTATCAGAAGCATATTGGTGTCAAGTGGGAATAGAAATCAGTCTAGATGTAGATAAAAATCAGACAGCAACTGAATGTGCGAAAAAAAAAAGAAAGAATATAATGTGAAGGATCAGATGAGAAAGAATGAAATGTGGAAAATGCATAAATATACTTTCAAGTCTAGAATACTCTTCGAACAACCTCATGTTGATCTGGATCAAACACAGGAATAGTTAAGGAGGAATGAATTTAAACCAAAGAAGAAAGATCAATATTGGTGGCCCAAGGATTGTGCAAACATTATAATACTAAAGCAGCTAAAAATAATTGGAAATATGAACCGCAAAGCATTATAGAAAATGATGATGTTTATATCACATGGAATCACCCATTACTAACAGTTCAAAAAATAGATGCAAGCAAACCAGATAAAGTAGTCCATGAAAAGAAGCAAAAGTAGCATTGATCATTGAAATTCCTACACCCAGTGACTACAGTGTCTTATGTACAGAGAAACACAAAGTCATAAAATACTAGGATTTACAGGCAGAATCAAGGTCAATGTGGTAGAACTCAGACAGTTCCAATAGAAGTAGGAGCAATGGATCATATAAAAATGAATTTACAGTCTTACTTAGATATGTTATCAATACATGTGAATTGCAGAAGGAGTCAATACTGGGCACATTGCAGGTAACATCAAAGACTGAAACAATACTAATTTAATGAACTTTAACCATACTTTAACATAGGAATGGGCTCCATTGTCATCATGGTATTAGAAACCCAGAAGAATTGGAGAAATGAAAAAATGAGTAAAATATTTTCTCGCAGAGTCTGCAAGAAAATGTAATGTCACTGGCTACCTACTTCCATCCCTTCTAGTTGCAGTCCCGTCTTTACAAATCTCAATACCACCCATAAAACTAAACTTGAGACATGCTAAAATAAAATACCATTTTGCAGCAAATTCCACCCCCCCAAAAAAAAATCACTGTACAGCCATGCAAGATCTAGAACTTTCCTACTACCTTACATGCTCACATTGTCAAGATAGTCTACAACTTTAGTGATTTTCCTGAAAAATGCCTATCATTGATAAATATGCTCCGGATATGCTCCATTTCTAGAGTATTATGGTCAAGTAACAAATCTCTCTTCTCCATGTCCAAAACAAGCAATTCAGCTGCGGATTCTGTATAATTCCACCAAGTCAGTAAAAATTGGAACTCTATCCTATTGCAAACAGAACAGACAGACAAGACACATACCTTCAAGTTACTTCTAAAACAGCATCTATCAAAAATTGTCTCTGCTACTGCTCCTGGCTAAAATACTTTTTTTGGCCACACCTATTCCTTATCTCTAAATAATTGTTTTTTTTTCACTTCTCCCTTTTTCTCAATCAGGTCAGAGTGATACACACTAGACTACAAGGAGTAACTTTGTTTACATGAGTTATATCACTCACAGGCTTTGATTGACAAGACTTGTTCTCATTTTGTACTAGTCCCCTTCAAGAAACACATCACACCAAATGACATTTGATGACCTTTATTCAATTTCCATAAACATAAATGCTAACCAATATTCATTAATTTCAACCAAACATGATACAGGTGAAATAACATCGATGTAACATTATCATAGGACAGGTCAGCATAAACCTGTGCATCCTGACCAGTAAGCAGCATCCATACCTCCACTCACTTACTTATGAAGCAGCGTACCCGCTCACTTCTGTTACCATTTATCGGTACTTATCAAGCAGCATACCTGCTCACTTTCATTACATTTATTTCATTATACCATCAACTAAATAAGCAGCTTCCTCCACTTACTTATGTACTTATCAAGCAGCGTAACAGCTAACTTTCCTTTCCCAACTTATTGAATTGACCATCCAACACCAGAGGGGGAACAGAAGAGGGCAAGCCTACCTCTCTTCTCCACCCACCAGCTTGACCAGGCTGTTCCCCCTCTCTCCACCAAACTTCCATTATCTAGCCACCATTAGGGATAAGGCCAAACATCATTCGCTGTACAATAATTACCAGGACATTACCAGCCCATGGCAATTACCTAATGATTACCAGAGCATGACCTGCCACTGGACCAGGAGAACTCAACCCCCAACCACCGAAACTAAATAAAAGCAATTGCGTACCACCCTTCCCATAGAAACCCCCTTTTACTTGCCCACTGACATGTAGAAACAACCCGAAAACTTTCAAATACCATTTAACAGCCACCTTGCTAACACCAACTACCCATTATAAACAGTAAGGCAGCAAAACACCATGATATCTTTAGCAATCTGACCTCTCTTAGCTCTATCAGTACCCTTGAATGCCACCAGCAATATACCAGACTTGAAAATGCCCTATGCAATTTGGTCGAAACAAGATTAGTGACATGCCAACTCCCAGAATGTAGAAAATAAACCATGCTCTTTCTCTCCTTCAAGTACAGAATCAGTGGTTGCAAGCGCTCCTTATACACCAAATTTAAACAAAAAAGCGGAAATAGAATGCCTGTGTCTGCTTATCCGAAACTCACCAAAGAAGTTTGCCGTCTTCCTCTGCAATGCCAAACAAACAGACAGGCAAAAACCACCAATTAATAGATAAATAGTCCAGAGGCATAAACCATAGACTGGAACACCTAAAAGGTAATACGAAAGATTCCAAAAGTGGCAACAGTTAAGCGCAAAAATGCCACTAACTGCAGAAATGGAACGCCTAAAAGGTAATCCGAAAGATTCCAAAAGTGGCAACAGTTAAGCGCAAAAACACCGCTAACTGCAGAACGCACCTGCCACACACTGTTGAATAAAATATTCAGTAATGTCCGACTGATAGTATCCATAGACTCAAAGTAAAAACAAATTCCATTTATTAGGAATGAATGTAGGTTAAGCGCTTTCACTCATACAAAGTGAGCTTCATCAGAACAACTCAAACACTAATTCCAACTGTTTAAATAACCTCTCTGGCACCAAATCTCTTAAAGTGGCAACATTCTAAATACAAATTATCAAAAATCACATCAAGCACATTGACTAAATATCACTGTTCTCACATCCTTACAAATAAGTCAAACACATATAAAAAAAAACTAGTGTATAAAAAAATTCTAGTGTGTAAAAAAATGCTAGTGTGTAAGAAAATGTCAATATGAATAAAAATACTTACACACATAGTCACTGTAAAACAATTTCTTAATATAAAATCCTATCCAACAAATGCTAAAGTATCATATACATTATCAGCCTAATACTACAATTATTTATTATACAAAAGTGGTTTGATAGATATATGATCATTCAGACCTGGTGGTGTGCATGCATCAGTTAATAATTGCCACCAGACTTCTTTATAAGCCAGTAAACTTCTGAAGTCCCCTCCCCTAGGATCCATTTTTATGTTTTCCAAAATGGAAAATTTAAAAATGTGTTCTATTCCCAATGACTCTGTGTGTCTGTAAAGTACATTATTATTGTCCTTCGTCCTGATACAATATAAATGTGCGTATATCCGCTTTTTGAAATGCCTCTTGGTTTTACCTATATCCAGAACATACTGTACATTTAGCTAAATAAATAATAAACTTTGAATTGCAGTTGCCCTGTTTGAAGGTAATTCTTGTCTTGTTGATGTTATTCAAGACAATACCCTCATCTTCATTGATGGCATATCATTGATTGCAACTGCCACATTTTGACATATGCTTGGTACTGCAAGCAGTCCTTAAATCCCTAGAACGACTTTCCAGTATACTTTTTAGATTTTTCCCCATTTTATAAACAAAATTTGGTCCTGTACCCACTATATCCATTGAATCCTGGTCTACCATCAAAACATTTCAATATTCTATTAGTATGTCTTTGATTCTGTTGGTATATGGTCCATATTCGATAACACATGCCCTACTATAACCTTCCGGTCTCATCACATGGACCTGTTTAACCCTAACAATGGGGTATAGTTCTTTCCCCATTCCCTCATAACATATTCATTTGTCTCTCTCGTCATATTATATTCATACTTTCTTTCCTTAAACAACTCTGTAATATATTCCAGTTCGTTCACCATATCTGTGTATTCAATGGTCATCCTCACAGCCCTAATGCATTGTCTCTTGCAAATATTATGCTTCATTTTTTTAGGGTGATTGCTAGTATATTCTAAGTATGAATTGCTAAAAGTCTCCTTCCTATGTATTCTTGACTTGAAGCCTACATCTGTGTTGGTTACTAAGGTGTTCAAATATGCTACACCATCACTACTACAAGCAAAAGTAAATTTCAAAAATTCACTGCTATTGTTCAAATATTCCATAAATTCATGGAAGGTGCCTATATATCCAACCCATAACATCTAAATATCATCCAAAAAGCGTGAGTAGTATTTGATGTTGTTTGCATAATAAGTACTGTTAAATATGGTGTTCTCCTCCCTGTCTAACATAACCAAGTTTGCAAATATGGGGCACAAGCTGCCCCCATAGCAACACCCCTAGTTTGTTTAAATAACTCACCTTCATAACAGATGTAATTATGTTCAAGAACTATAGACATTAGTTCTAGTATTTTTTATATGTGTTTGACTTATTTGTAAGGATGTGAGAACAGTGATATTTACTGAATGTGCTTGATGTGATTTTTGATAATTTGTATTTAGAATGTTGCCACTTTAAGAGATTTGGCGCCAAAGAGGTTATTTAAACAGTTGGAATTAGTGTTTGATTTGTTCTGATGAAGCTCACTTTGCATGAGTGAAAGCGCTTAACCTACATTCATTCCTAATAAATGGAATTTGTTTCTACTTTGAGTCTGTGGATACTATCAGTTGGACATTACTGAATATTTTATTCAACAGTGTGTGGCAGGTGCATTATGCAGTTAGTGGTGTTTTTGCGCTTAACTGTTGCCACTTTTGGAATCTTTCAGATTACCTTTTAGGCATTCCAGTCTATGATTTATGCCTCTGGACTATTTCTCCATTAATTGGTGGTTTTTGCCTGTCTGTTTGTTTGGCATTGCAGAGGAAGATGGCAAACTTGTTTGATGAGTTTCGGATAAGTGGACACAGGCGTTCTATTTCCACTTTTTTCTCCTTCAAGTACGGTAAATCAAAGTCACACTTCCCATGCAAGGATACCCCATCTAGCTCACCACCTGAACCCACTTACTCAATGCAACCCATTAATCCCCTACCCATGAAGGCTGCAACCCTACCTGTGCCAATCCAAGAAAAACCCCAGCTACCAATAATACAGTGCAAATTCACTCCTGATGCTCCCCACCCAAAACAAGCAAAACTAACCATTACATTGTAATGATTGGGAAGAAATATAGCAAACAATTCTATATGTGGCTGCCTTGCTGGAAGACCATGACCTCTTTTCACACCACTCCATCAACCGATATTAACCTCGACCCCCTCTATCACTTGTCAAAGCCACCATCCTTCAACCTACCAAGTAACACCCAGACAGCTCGTCTCCATTTGCAACCACCGAGGGATCTGTAAAAGAAAAAAATGTAAATACTTCATTCACACATAATCACAACTTCTTAATGACAGTATGCACTCCACTGGCATAGCTCCTTCATCCACTGCTTAAAATGCATTTACTACCACATATAAAACACCAATGAAACTTAAGATGTGTTAACAAAACTACCCGTAAGATTTCCTCCACACCTCACAGATTCATGATACAACTGATACCCATGCAAAATGAACAAATGATTGCAGTAAAAGGCCTATTCTATAAATAAATATATCACTCTCCTCCCAACCAGGTAGTTCCCAACAACATTGTTAACCATAATTAAGGCAAAGAAAAAAACATCCATAGTCGTGCTATTATAGCCTATTATCAAACCTGAGGTGTAAACCCCCCCCCCCACGGCTTTACCTATATCCCTTTTGGACATGGGCAACAATCACCCATGTCCCTCTTAAATAAGAACAACATGCAATGCACTCTGGATTAAGGAATCTTACTTACCTGAAACTGGTTAGTTCATCAAAACCTTAGATCCATTAACCCAGTAACTACCCCCACTTCTGAAATTAAAACCTTAGAGCCATTAACCTAGTAACTACCCCCGCTCCTGAAACTGGTACTGCTCCTCCCACCAGTAAGAACCCAAAACCATCCCTAAGCAAATATCAAACCCTGCTATAACTTTGCCCTCAAAATACCTTATCCTCCCTATCTTTCACTACCCAGCTGCACCAACCTTGAAATGCCTTAATGAGTACAAAGCAAACACTTGTTAACATACCATCTACCAGACATCAACCTAGCCTCCCCCAGCAGAATACCTTACCTACAAATACAAGTGCATAATAACCATGAATAAAATGAATATAGATGAACTGACTATTAAAGGCCCTAGCACCAATAACCTAGTGACTTCCTATGCCTTTAATTACTGCGCATCTACCCCACCTGTACAATCCCCCAGACCCCCCATAACAGATCAGCAACCCTGCTTTACCCACCCCCCAACATACTCTACTTGTCAATACACTACCTAAACTGCACCAAGTTCGACATATCTTGCTAAACAGTGAATAAAATAAAATTCCCTATGACCCTTTTGTACACAACTCCAACAACCGGAACATCCAGCCCCTTAACATCAACTACCTTTAACTACTTCCTGCAGGACAGTGACTGTTTACATTACACTCCTCCAATCAAGCACATTTATGCACCATTCCATCAATGGCAACAGCCACTGTTATCTGCACCATCACACCCCTAGTCCTATCTTACCTTCACCCAAACATACCTCCTTACATAACCCCTCCAGCACCAAAATCCGCAATCCCATTATACACTAGTCCAACCATCAAAATCCACATAAAGCATCCATTACCTTTCAAAGGCATTTAATCAGGGTGCTGACCACTGGTCACTCAGCACATGCCCATCTCTGGCCTTCCTGTGCACCACCCAAGCAGCAGTGGGATCCATTGAACTGGCTCCAACACCTCCGACTCTCCTTCCCTCCGGTCACCATTCACACCCACTTGATTCTGCACCTCCGCAATCTGTAAAAGGAAAAACACAGATTAATCAGCTTGCCCTAACAGAAATAATTAAAAGTGCCTAATAGCTAAAATATTGATAAATAACCAAAGTTGCATTGAATTTTAGAAGGATTCTGCTCGTACCCCACAACCTATACAGTACCTATGCCCCCTAAAACAGGTCTCAAAAGCTGACATGGATACGGTGACTGTTCCTTTCCCTTAACCCAGTCATCCAAACCACCCAACTGCAGTATGACATTCCACCCATGCATGGAGGCTACTTTTCCATTGGACAACTTACCACCTGCTGCTTCCTAGCAGGTATTCCCTTATCCACATTTTCCCCAAAAGTGCCAGTGTTCATCCTGATCCTGAAAGGCAAACAGTAAAGGTAAAGGAATTAACCAACCTATATTCTCGTAAATACTGCAGTTTACAGAGCCTACAATGTCCTCTGCTTTAAAGAGGGAAAACTGTAACAGACCTTGCCCCTATAACCTTAGCCAACAAACATCCCAACAAAGGTGATCATCTCCTTGTTCAAAGGAAAAGGTGCCCCCCCTTTTTTTTCTTAGTATATATATTGAACCTCTGCCACCATCCCCAAATCTCAAGCACTATTGAGATGGCAATAATTTGCCCACCGACCACAACATCATCAAAAACCATTGATTCCATGAACCAACCATCTGAGTCAAAATCTGGCCATTCTGCAAAATTCTGTACGGTTGATATATATAATTATTCCCTGACCCCTTCCCTCGACAGTTAGACACACTTGTATTTAAGACCAGCCAGGGTAATAGGGACTTGCCAAGTAATAATTGACCTGGAAACACCTTAAAAAGGGACGGAGGACCACTACCCCATGAAACCCCATAACCTACTTACAAGTATGAACTGCGCATTTATATCGTCACCAACTAATGACAAAGCAGATGAGATCAGCCCACCCTTCTTCCTGCTAACCTTTGAACTGTACAGTTTTAACCATAATGCATCTATTAAATTGTGAGGCACAGTTCCCAAGCTTTTGAAACAAACAGCATGAGAGACCAGGACAAATCCAGAAACTCCGGGACAACTATAAACATTAGTGTTATTAACTTGAGACATCGACAGTATCTACGCATATGAGGTAATACACATTTTCTGAAGTAAAAGCAGCCTGTAACTCTATTGTCATTGTTCAATAATTATAATTCATCACCTTTCCTCCAACAGCCACTAGATTTTCAACCAAGGCCACAAAGCCTGTACCATGCACAAGCTGGAAAAGCCACCGTGAAATGCTCTGTCATGTCAGCAAGCCACCTCAACCAATCACTGCAGGCATAAAGCCTCCATACCAACATCCACACCATGACTACCCCTGTATATATATATATATATATGTAAAAAAAACCTGAGGCTAAGCTGACTAAATGCCAACCACTCAATATTCTTTAATAACCCAACATAGCAAAAAGTGAGCCGGTAAAATTACCCTAGTCAAAAATCCTACACTTGATAAAACCTGCTTGAAATGAATTTTACCATAGCTACTGATCCTTCTGCATTTATTTACCTTCTATAGACAGTATGCACTGCCTCACGTGAAACCCACTCAATGCACCATCTCACCTACTCAATTTCACATTTCTATCCTTCCCTTTATAAGACGCTGCTTTCTTGCCCTTTCCAGCTCAGTTATTCAATAATCTTGTACAAAGCTAATGACATTGGAGAACAAAGGGCCAACATGAGACATCACTTAATAACAGGCAAGCATACATATACCAACAGAAACCATATGAATACGTTCCCAATTGCAAATAGTATACATCAGGTATATTCTCTGATGCAAGTATTTTCAAGCTTACCATATATAATTTGGGGTTTAAAGAAGAGTAAGAAATAACTACCCCCTAACTAACGGTTACTTCAAGCCACCTTAAAAAAAAAAAAACCCAACACAAAGCAACCGGTATTGCAGCACTCACTTCTGAAATATGAAACACAAACGGAATGCTTACACTACCAAATTTACTTACGCATACATGTGTACTAAAAACCGGATTTTGCACTCACACACATTTTCCGTGAACTACGAAGCACAGAACTCTACTGGAAATAACCATGATCCATTTACCTGAAAAGCAAATCAATATTGGCTCTCTTGCCTCAATGCTCAGGTACCAACCTCAACCCCATGAGGGACAAATGCAGATAACTAGGGTCAGAAAAGAACATGTTTGTGTCTTAGTGCCATTAACTTGAAACCTTAACCATATAAGAAAATAGTTAAACATATTGAAGTGAAAGAAGTCATGTTACTGTCATTATTTTAATACATGGCAATTCACCACTGTTCTCCCAAACTATCCAGTCTTTGATGTGATTAAGAGGGGATAAGCTAAAATGCAAGTGAAATTAGGAGCAGATGAGCGGTATACGTCTTGAGAGGTTTTTTTTTTTTTTTTGTAAATGGCATGTACACCAAATTAGCTGTATGCCACAACCCCCACAGACCTCTGCACTACCTTTTTCCCAAAGGCCGTTGGTGCTACTACGTGTATGAACAATGAACGGCCAAATTGTGGATTGCCTCGTAGCCCATGAAAACCGTCCTGCCAGAAAGCTAGACTCTAGTTTTCCAGCAGCTACTCCTTACCTTATCCCTTTCCTTTACTTTCTTTCAAGTTTTTAAGCCAAGGAGGAGCAAGAGAAGCCAACTCCATGCCAAGACAGTGACAAGCAGCAAGACTAACTCACCAAGCAAAAGGGGAAAATACACACCATAAAAAAAAAAATTAAAAAATGAAGCCAATCTGGTGGCCCTCTGCCATAAACAAACTCTACAACAGAAGAAAGAAACTGCTGCAAAAAGAGTAAAATACCATGATTGGAGGAACTCCCTGATCAGCCCCAGTAAGAAGCTGAGATCCCTCATAAAAGCCTACAAAGCTAGTTACAAAGATAAAATTGCCACTGATTCCAAAGACAACCACAAAACATTCGATAGCTATGTCAAGAATCTCAATGGCAACACTCAGATCTGCTCTGAGTTACAGCACAATGACACTAAATATACAGAACCAACTGATATTGCCAACATCCTGGCAGATAGGTTCAGTGCTAACTTTACCCTCCTCTCACCCCCTAAAGTGCCCATCTCTATACCGGAAGAATGCAAAGTTCCTGTAATCATGGCTGCACAGGTAAAAACCACACTGTCCAAAGCCAAGAACACAGCATCCATGGGACCTGACAACATCCCAGGCTGTGTTCTACATGAACTACAGAGTGAACTGGCACCCCACATAAGTACCATGTTCAGTCATAGCCTCACCTCAGGCTTTGTGCCCACTGAATGGCACACAGCGATGGTTATCCCTCTCCACAAAGGGGGAGCCACTCCGGACCCCAGGAACTACCGCCCCATTAGCCTGACAAGCCTGGTCTGCAAGGCTATGGAATGAATCATCATGGAACTTATAAACAAAGACATTGGTAATCTCAAAACTCTGGACCTCACCCAGTTCAGGTTGGTAAAAGTCATGTCTCCTAAACCTGATAGACTTCTTTGAAGCAGTCACCAAAGCCATAGACAAGGGTAAGGTGGTGCACACAGCCTATCTAGATCTCGCCAAGGCTTTTGACACCATCCCCCACTCTGGAATTATAAACAAACTCAATAAACTAGGTATAAATCCCTATGTCACAAGATGGGTTGCCAACTGGCTCACTGACAGAACCCACACTGTGAAAGTAGCAGAATCCAAATCCGACTTCAGACCAGTGACAAGTAGAGTACCACAGGGTTCAGTCCTGGGTCCTCTCCTGTTTGGTATTTACTTCTCTGAAGTACAGGCTAACACAGAAGGTCTTTGGCTAATGAAGTTTGCAGATGACTGCAAACTAGGAGCAATAATCGAAACTCCTAATGATGTGGATATCCTACAAAAGGGCCTCACTGAGACAGATGGTTGGTGTGAAAGCCATGGCCTCAAGCTCAATGCCAAAAAATGGATTGTCATCCCCTTTGGCAAAAACTCTGTACCCATGGACTACCACATCGGCGGTAATAAACTTAACACCGAAAGTGTGATGAGACCTTGGGACCCAGGTGGACAGTGGTCTCTCCTTTGATAATCACATCACCACAGTAGTCAGGAAATTCTTCTATGTGGCACACCTCATCACAAAAGGTTTCTCATCTAGTAAAAAAGAGGTCATTGTTCCCCTCTACTCATCACTCATTAGACCCATTATAGAGTATAACACCCCTTTTGGTATGTACCCCACAAGACATCAACAACAACAACTGGAAAGGCCACAGAAATACCTCACAAAGAGGATTACTGGCCTCAAACAGATGCCCTACACAGACAGTCTCAAAAATCTCTAGCTTTACTCCATCGCATATCGCCTACTCAGAGGTGATCTCTGCCTAACATACAAAGCTATGTCAAACCCAAAGCTGTTGGACATGCCCCACTTAAAGAAATCCCAATCCCTCTGAGCTACATGTTCTAGGGATCTAAACCTTGTCACCACAATAAACAGAACATGCTGGAGGGATAGATTCCTGTCCCAGAGACTTCCCATACTCTGGAACAAGCTACCTATCTATATCAAACAAAGCTCCTCATTAGCACTCTTCAAGAAAAATCTTGACGATTGGATGGGAAGTAGGAAATTCACCCCGGGGATCACTTCTGTGGCTCTGCTCAACAGTGACACAGGAAAATAATTTTCTCGGGTGGTGAAAGCCAGGGTACCTTCTTGGCTATGCTTATATAGGCCCTAGGGCCAATAGCCTAGTACCTCCCTATGAACCTATAACAAACTGATCTACTAAAGCAATTAACACTGTATCCCATAAAAGAAACAACCAGTTCAGAGCCTGCGAAAAACACTGGTAGCAGCAGCTGAGGAAAATTCTCATAAAATAGGCATGATAGACTGCCTCCCACCATTGAAACCCAAACCCAATTGAGAGCACAAAAAAAAACACTCCTTACCTAAAGAAACAATCCGACCAACCACCCACCACAAAGTGAGAAGCAGAGGAAACATAATCCAAATACATGCACTGTTTAAGAGCTGAAACAACCTTTGCTGCGTCTAACCCCTGAACCCTCCCCCCTGCCCATCAAGTGTACTCAGAGTTCAAGGCCTCTCAAAAAAAAAAAAAAAATCACTAAGCATTCATCCTTGAGAAGGCACACCACCATTGCTCCCACACAGACTACACAACACCACAAACCAAGATCTAAACAAATTAAACTTAAACCACCCAACATTAAGTATCACCTGCAAACTACCTAGCAAAGGTACACCAACATAATAGCCCAGCAACCATGCTGTCCCCAACCACCTCATACTGATTATGGCTACTTACCAACCTTACCCCTCCAAATCAAAGGCCTACCTGGACCACAGTACCTACTGGTCATCATGGACGTAATACTTGCAGTAGCAAGTTCACACCAAAATGTGACTCCTACTCCAGTTACACTCGCCTATCATTCTTTAAGCCCCTCCCTACCCCTACCTCACTTCCTCCCAAACCTCATCTATTCCTATTTAACCCAATCCTCCCCTATCTTCCCGACTCCTGCTACTCTATGTATCTAACCCCCCCTTTGAAGATTTCCCTGGACAAATTGGTCTATTCCAAACCTTATTTCTCTCTAATTAGAAGAAACCACTATCTCACTGTCCCCCCTCTGTCACAGTTTCATTCACTATCTCACTGTCCCCCCTCTGTCACAGTTTCATTCACTATCTCACTGTCCCCCCTCTGTCACAGTTTCATTCACTATCTCACTGTCCCCCCTCTGTCACAGTTTCATTCACTATCTCACTGTCCCCCCTCTGTCACAGTTTCATTCACTATCTCACTGTCCCCCCTCTGTCACAGTTTCATTCACTATCTCACTGTTCTTCCTCTGTCAAAGTTTCATCATCCTATCTCTCTCTCTCATTGCCTCTCCAAAACTTGCAATTGTTTTAACAGTCCAAGTAGCCCTAAAGATTCTCATTTTACTTCTCAGTCTTAAATGTAATAATACTTTCATAATCGCTCTCCACTAACATATTATACTATATTTCATTATCAACCACCCTCCCACCTTCTAATACATTGACTATTAAGCTGTCTCTTCTTTTCATTATTTTAATGGCCTGAAATCCCAGTTAATATTACAGTATCTTTTGCAGTATTATATTTATCTTTGATATATACAATCCTCTAAATATTTCTAATAAATATTCAACACTATATACCTATGTAAGCTATGATTGTTATGTAAGTCATGGTAAAGCTTTTTCTCTCATGTATGAACACTTACTGTACTCCTGATAGCATGTAACTGTATTTTATGTATATGTCAAAACTGGTGTTAAATGTGGAGCTTTTCTCCCTGGGCCTATGCTGAAATAGGGTTTTATCCCAGTCAAACGTTTCCAGTAAACAAAGACAGATAGTTAAAAAAATAAATAAATAAACAAAGCCATCTAGTCAAGCTTTTGGTTACCACCGTTCATGTTTCGCATGTCACTTATAAATCCCCTTCCCTTATATCCTAAACAAAGTAACTGCATGATATTTTACATTAGCCCAGTTTCACCCTGCCCTGTATATTGGGATATTCACTATGAATATCACTGAGTCCATTGCATATGTACTGTGTCACCAGCGCCTAATGTCACAGTTTCTTTATTCAGAAATCTTCCTGTTAGTAGAATACACAGCAGCATTACTGTCATATCATGAAGCCTAGTCTAAGGTCAACTGAAAAGGGAAGGTTTCACTCCTTTTTGCAGTAGTGTAAAGAGGCAGTCCTTTGTAGAGTTATTTCCTATGCTAGCACTTCTTACATTTAACATTTGTTGACAAAAAAAGCAACATTGAAACTGTAGAATTTCCTTGTCTTCCCTGATCAAATTTCCTCCAATGTTTTATGTTTATAACCCACAGTTTATTCCGATATTACCAAATATCCTGCTGTCATCTTCCATATAATCATAATCCAGCAGACATATGTAATTGTGTTCAATGACTTGCAGTTTGACTGTTCCCACACTTCGACTACCAGTTTCTTTTTGCAGCCCATTCTTTTTGTTTTCCTGTATCTTATCTCTTTATGTATCACTTAGAAAAATATTCATAAAAATGGGCCACCTGAGTGCCTAAATGTTTGTAGGCAGAGACTGGCAGAATGTGAGAAGAGACAAAGATGCTCTGCCAAGGGATGGACAGAGATTGCATGAGAGGATATATTCCCATCTCAGTCTAAACATGATGTATTTTCCTTGTTTATGAGCAATGTTACCTTGATAATAAGTATATACCTAGAGCCCAATGACAACATTTTCCTTCTCTTTGGAAACTTACAGACCAGTGATTTTATTTGAGATTTTATACCATATAATAAAAATATTTAGATGGTAAACTTCCTTTCAGTTCCAATTAAAATTTTGGAAAGTCAATTTTTTTAAGACTATATCTCTGGCTAATGCCAAAATAATGGGGGGTACTACTTTGTCCCCTATATTTCAGTTTATAACACGATTGCATGGTCACTGCTTGAAATGGTGGATAAGGATTATAAGTCAAACTATATGAAATATGTGCAGTGCTTCATTAGTTTATCAGTAATACGGCAGCAGGATGACTGGGAATATTCCTGGGCTAGGCTTGTGTTGGCTCTAGGTCCATTAGCCTAGTACTCACCTATGAACCTATGTTGTCCAACTGAGTGAGTCAAATAACATACCAAGTTTGCCTTTGCAACCATTTATTGAACAAATACTATGAATGTTATTAGACAATTACAATACTAAAACATACCAAAATAACCGGTTAACCATTCTAAACCATGGCATGATGTAACCAAGGCAGCCAGTTGGCATCCACAAGCCTGTTCCATCTCAACAACTTATTATCCAGGTGCAAACCCAGATTGCTCAGACAGACATCTCAACCTACTAAAATGAGGCTTAACACTCTATCCCTATAGACTCACCTTTAAACCATGCATTTTTGGTCTTCCTGACCCGAGACTAAACCCCAAGAAGCAGGAAGGGAAACAAAACAGTGGGGTGGGGGTTGAGGCCACAAGGTGACTGCCCATTAGCATACAAAGACTGTAGTCTCTGGACAAACTGCACTTTATTTATTCATTGCTATTTGATTATTGGGGAAACCTGACTGGGTAACTGCCCATTTTCATTGGAGGCCTAGGGAGAATAGATCCAAAGTATTGCAAAGGCATTTTTAGAATAATAATTTAGCAATCTTCAAAAACTGTAAAAAACATCTACAGTTTAAATAATTATACCACATTAGACATATTGTTGAAGCATCGGTTAAGAATAGATAAAGCTTTTATGACAATGATTTAATATTTGGAGAAATTTTAACAATTTTGCAGAGAAATTAAAGGTAAGTTCATTTAATATAAACAGGAGTTGCAATATGAAGTTAGAGAAGAAAACAGATAGCAATATGAAGTTAGAGAAGAAAACAGTTATTACATATTTGGAAAGAGAGCCAAGGGAGAGAAATTGACTGAAGTAGGGAAGTGAGTAAAGAAGGGACAGTAAGGAGATGTAATGTATGAATAAGTATTGTTTCACATTTAAAGATACAGTTTATCCTGGTGTTGAGCAAGAACAGAGCCAGATTTTGTCTAAGAAGTCTTTCAGAATGATTTTAAAGGACTGGAGTGAGGGTATTGACTTGATGGACTCAGGTAAGGAGTTCTGGACCTTAGCAATATGGCATGAATGCAATACATGTCCAGCAGATTTGAAAGGTTTGTGAACAGAGGGGAGTTTTTGTGCTTTGGTTCATAATGATCAATTGGAAACATAGTTGTGTGGAATGATATTTAGTGTTGGACAAGCAGATGAATACTGGGTAATTTTATAGATGGTAAGAATCTGTAAATATGTTAGTGGAATGGGTATTTCTAACCAGTTTTAGGCTTTTTAGTGCTATAGAGTGGTGGGTTCTGAAAGGGGTGCTTGTTGCAGATTTAACCCTTTTATTATAACATTGTCCAAGTGTTGATTTTTATGATGCCTAGGATTAGTAAGGCTGGAAGTGCCATAAAAAGTGAGGGGAGGAGGTAAGTAGTGGCAAGTATAGTTTTAGTTGCATTGGTGAAAATGCTTTTAACTCTGTAAAGCATCCCTAATTTTTGATGAGTTTTTTTATGCAAGTTTGTATGTGCAGGTCAAATTAAAGATTATCATACCCTACCATCCCTAATAATTTGCTATGAAAAGTGACTTTAATGGTTGTGTTATTAAGAGAGAGCATTTTAAGTTTTGTTTGTTTTGTTTTTTTTTTTCATGAGAGAGGGATTTGGGTAAAATAAAGAAGTATTTTGTAAGGGGGCGGTGTGTGATCTGAAAATTACAAAACCAGGTTTCAGTGGCTGTTAAAGCTTAACAAGTAATCTTTTGGAGATGTGCCTGGACATCAGATGTGCATATGAGTCTGGAGTTTTTTGCATATTGCATCAGGGAGGCTTGGTATATAGATGTGTGAAGGGTGTTGGTGAGAATGTTAAAAAGGAGATGCCCAGGGATAGAGCCTTGTGGTTTACAGGTGGAGACTCAAAGGCACAGAGAGAGGCAAGAGTGCCATTTTACTGACTGATACTTATTGGACAGGTAGCTTTTGAACTATAGAAAGTTTGGCTGAAATAGACTTAGTGAGGACATTTGAAGTACATGCTTGCTGTGGCAGACGGCTTTAAACAAGTTTTAGAAATTAGGAGGAGACTAGTTTTCTGGTATTCTCCAGCTTTATTGATAGTATCTCTAAAGGTCAGAAGTGCAGTGTTACCACTGAGAGAGTAATGGAAGCTGTATTGTGTGGGAGATAAGACTTCTTCCTGCAAAAGACAGTTTAGCAATTGTTTTCGAATGCATTTTACCAGTATTTTGAAGAGGGAGGTAAAATTGCTATAGGTCTAAAATGAGTGATGTCAGCTCGGTTGCCTCCTTTGTGTAGAGGGACTCAATTTTTTTTTTTGGGGAGATGGAAATGAGATTCTTGGATTGACCTATTCATATGGACTAAGACAAGATAGGCAATGCAATTGGAAATTATGCCACAACAGGTATTATTTACATGGCTAAATGCTCTGGGTGTGATGGGTTCTATATAGGCAAAACACATTAATCTTGGTTATTTTTTTTCTTTTAAATGGTTAAATAAATACACTTCATGTTTTGAACTTTTCATGCTGCCTTTTCCTTCATCCACTCATTTAAAGTTTTTAGGTTACCAGTTTTGAGTGGAATACTTTATTGTAAAGGTTCTTAATATTTTAATAACTAATAATAATATTTTGCCTATATAGAACCCATCACACCCAGAGCATTTAGTCATGTAAATAATACCTGTTGTGGCATAATTTCTATTCTTATAAATGACTTTGGATTTTAAGACATTTTATTTAAAATCATGCTTTCCCCTTCAAAAATCCAGAGGCATTGTTCACAATCTCTACACTTTTTTGTATCTACTGTGGGCTTTCCACCCTTTGTATACTTACTTCCTTGAAGTATTTTCTTAAAATTAAACAAAGTTTTATGAATAAAAAGCAGTTCATTACTTATCACTTTACCTATTTCATTACTACCCTATAAGAATTTCCAATTGTTTTTTATAATGCTCTTAGCATTACCTGACAAATCATTGTAAGCCACAGCACATGCTCTATGGAAATATGTGCCATTGCATCCCAAGGGGTGTGTGGGTTTATCGTTAACCAAATTCCCTCCTTCTCCTAATAGAGGTTTAAATTTCATACCCCATGAGTCTGTTACCTCATCCATTATTTTCTGTAATATGGGTTCAGGACATCCCCTCTCAATAAACATTTTTTTAAGTAAATTCCTTTCTTCTTCTTCCAAATCATTATAACTTGGGGTCATACTGGCAACTGTAACTCTACTACATTGACCCCCTAACAAGATTCTTCTTTTGTGAAGGGATGCAAACTAACAAATTGCAGATAGGAATTACTGAAAGTTGATTTCTAAAAAGGTTTGATTTGAAACCTACTCCTGTTTGCTCAATGAACATCTCAGTAACTTATAGTTTTCTTATTACAAGTGAAATTAAATTAAAAAAAAAACTCTAGCACTTAGAACCTGATCGTTTCAGAACACCTTCAGCTGTCAGTCAGTTTTCTATTATAGTCAGCATTACTGACCAAGATGAAAAAGATGAAATCTGAAAAGAAGAACTTAGCAGGGGATTATCATTTATATAATAATGGCAAGTACTAATAACATAAAAATTAACAGATAATTCTTATGTTTTAGCAAAAACAAAATTAATAGAGAAGTAAGAGGGCACAGGAAGAGACAGACAAAGGGAGGGTACCATACTGTATCTGAGAAAAATAGTGCAAACTGGCAGTAGTCAATAGAAGAAATAATCACAAAGTAGAGGACATATTGTAATGCATTAATGCATGCATTAATAATGCAATATACTGCTTGCTATTGACAATGAAACAATATTAAAATTAATATAGTCAGTGGATCAAGTCAAATGATAGCTCAGTAATGCAGCTGTATGAAGACTGCTTGACTAGTAAAAGCAGCTACAGATTGTGAATAATGTTTTTCATGCATTGTTATATGCAACATGAGGACTGAAAATCCATATTGCAGTTTGCAATGAACATTTAAAGAGGCAGGCGGATATTCTATATCTTCTTTTCTCAGCAGTCAGTTAATAACTATCACAACATTTTAATACTAGAAACAAAAACAACATTTCCAAGTTAGCAGTTCATTGTCAGTTCACTGCCACTCTAAAATAGAAAATAAACAGAACTTCATGAACTGTTTTCGTACTTCTATAGCAGGCTGAATAAATTAGTTAAATCTGTAGTATATTTAGTGGGGTATTTAATTTTCAAAGGGCTGGGGCACTGTGTTCAGAGAACAGTTTAGTTTTTTGTTTTTTTTTAAATCCAGTGGAAGCTTTTATTGCTTCACTTACTGCTGTTGAGGCATGTCTTCAAACAGTAAACAAGCATTTCCATTGAGAGCTCTCATACATGCTGCCAGATAACTCCTGGACTGATTTTTATTTTCCTCAGGAAGCTGGCTCAGAGCCAGAAAAATATAGTTCATTACTCATTAGAGTAATCATTCCAATAAGCTTTAAATAAACTGTAGATGGTTAAACTGTCCTAGAGGTAAATTCCAGACCCCTTAGGAATACAGCATTTCTGTGGTGTAGGCCTCACAATACTAATGCAGGTATGCAGGAAGTCAGAGTAAAATGGAGATTCCTGTCTATTCCTGGTCAAGTTAAGTCTGTAACAATTATATTCTGGCCTGATTTTTCTGACAGTCTGTTAAGTAAACTGTGACATTTACATTAAGAAAACATATGAATATTGGCACCAAGATTATAGCTCAAAATAAACACCGAATTGCTGAATCACTGTCACTGTATTTTCAAACAGCTAGCTATAAATACTTTCAAGCACTCATTATTTCTGGTGCAAGGCAAACTAGGTAACCATAATGAATAAGCAGTATACACGCACACTTTCAATTTCTAAATTTTAAAAGCTCCTAGTACATAGTTGAACGCGTGAATGCAATTAGTGTTTGCCAAATTAATGTTATTACTCTTAAAACATTCTGGAAACTGCACACTTCAAAACCTTGAGTAAAACATAAAACAAAGACTGGATCTACTTCACTCATTTGTTTTCATGTTTCCTTTAGGTAACAATTTCAATGCCAAAAGACATCTCCTTAAGTGAGTTATTATTCTCTTGTTATATTTTAATGCTTAAGAAATACTGATGACAAATATTCATATGAAAAATGTATATTTAAAGAAGTAAGTGTATATTAACTTGACTTGTGAGAATTATCAAGCCATATTAAAGTCAAGCCACAGAGGTAAAATACTGTGGCTGCACTTTATTTCCTTGTCTTCTTTAACAGGCTTTTATCCATCAGAACTACAGAACTACAGAAACCCAATATTAGTGTTTCCCCCATTGCAAAGCATTTTAAAATTCAAGAGACATAAGGCTTGGGAAACTCGCACAGCTGTCTACAGTTCAAACATACTAAAATGACAGCAAACCAGCATTCTATATGTTTACTGTTCTTGAAGTCTTCTTTTAGTAGCACGAGTAGAAAAGGATTTTAACTTATGCTGATTTATGTTTGAAATAGTAATCGATCTCACTGTGAATATGCGCTACATTTCAGGAACGATGATACCAGTCCCCCTAACGGGAAGTACTGTCAGCCACTGTCTACGTATTTTAAAAGATGTCTACTGCATCTAGACTGCAATTGTTTCAAGCCTTCTGAGTTTGCTGTTCTGCAGAAAGGACAGTCACTATCATTTCATGTCAGTTATCACAGGTTTAATTGATTGTGAGAAACGTTTATCTGTTGAGCATTACAGTACTTCATTTTTTTGTCTATATGTTGACCAGTTTTAAAATGGTGCATTTTGGCATGTCATGATTTAGAAAGAAAATGTATGAGTTAGGGGAATTATTTTTAAACAATGTTTGGCATTTGTCAGATACAGCATTTTAAGCACTATTTCACAACTTCTCTATTTAACTATTGCCATATACTGTTGATGCAGTTATGTGTAACCTGCGTTACTTATGTTTTCCACGGATGTAATTGTTTTATGAATGTATTTAATGTCAGCAGGCAATGGATTTTTGTTATCTCTGTTGTATTACTATGGAGCATTTCACCCTGGGCCTCTTGCGAAAAAGGGGCTTTTAGCTCAGTTAGATTATTCGTAATCGACAACTGCAAAGAAAGAAAGAAAGAAAGAAATATTCATCCAAAGCATGCATACTTTTCCCTTTCTCAAAGCTACTTCCATGTCCCAAGTTAATCTAGCCATGTGGTGTTTGGCTTTATTGGCCTAAATTTTTTTTTTTTTTTGGCTGTGGGAGTTTGTTTGATCCCCACATGGAATAACTGACTAGGCTTAAAGTAGCTCACAAGGGCAGTTAGCCTAGTACTACTCCTCTATGAATGCCTGAGCACTCTCTACATCTTCTTCAGCAATGCTGTTGCTCTGACTGGGCAGATGATGGCAGAAACATGGATAACAGGCTGTAGTAATAGTATGATTTTATGTGTAGCCTGCATATCCTGGAAGGCAGTTGCAAAACAGCTGAATAACTTTCAATTATTGTGCTACTGTCTGCTTAAGATATTTGCTTCCCGGTTTAAGGGTCTGTAGTCCATTCAATACTGGCTTCTATATGTTATGTGCTATTTGCAGTTCTTCCCTCTGCCTGCATTGCATTACTCCAAATCATGCTGGTTAATTGTTTACACTAAACTGTATGTATGTATGCATGTATGTATGTACATATATTTAGAGCAGCTTGGTGGCACAGCAGGCAGTGTTGTCACATAACAGTAAGAGGTTCCCTGGTTTGATTCTGAGTCCTCATGTCCTTCCTGTCTTTGTGTGGGTTTCCACTGAGTGCTCCAGTTTCCTCCCGCATTCCAAAGACATGCAGTAGGTGGATGGGACACTCTAAACTGGCTATATGTGAGGGTGTGTGTGTGAGTGTGTGGTTTGGAAGAACTACCAGAGCAGGGCTAGGCACCTGGTGGTGTAAACCTTGGCTCTAGATGACTGTGTGCAAAATGGGAAAAGGGGTTGTGGATATATATATATATATATATATATATATATATATAGATATATAAACACACACGCACACACACACACACACACATATATATATATATATATATATATATATATATATATATATATATATATATATATATATATATATATAGATATATAAACACACGCACGCACACACACACGCACACACACACACACACACACACACACACACACACACACACATATATATATATATATATATATATATATGGTTTACCATCATAATGTAGGCAGGCACATCCCCAAACGTGGACATGATTGAACCATTTCTATGAATTCCGTACTGCAGATATGTCAGAAAGTTGAACAAAACAGCGAACATCAACATTTACGACTGGTCCATACCTGAAACAAGTGCTACCATGGGACAAAAAGGGGGTACGATTTTGTGATTTGGAATATCGTCATTCATGGCTTTGGGGAGTCACAGTTCAGAGTTCATGGAAGTTGTTTCAACAATGTGCCTGCCAACTTTATGATGGTAAACCATATCTATATATGATAGATAGTGCAGGTCAAGCAGTACATGCCTTTCGTGATCATACTGAGATGTCCTCAACTGGTTAATTACCCATGGAATCAAACACGTCCATGTATGAGACACACACAGCATTTATCCAAACATTATGAAGATCTTCTCTTCCAATTTCCAAGCATGTAGTCATAAGACAAACTATTCTTTCCCATCCCGTTTTTTGAGGAAGACACTGCTGACCTTAGTTCATGAACTATACTACCTGCTGGCACAGCAACACTTTAGCATGTGCATGTCCTATAAGTCAAAACAAAACCATATTGTGTGTGTGTGTGTGTGTGTGTGTGTGTGTGTGTGTGTGTGTGTGTGTGTGTGTGTGTGTGTGTGTGTTTGAGAACGTGTTTATAGTATGCATATGAATCTGTGACTGTAATTATACATTAACATGCATCAAATATGTACATATCCACCATCTGCTGGTGCTTTATACATCTTTTAGATACTTAAATCGCTATACTTTTCCTGAACTTCTCTAGTGTCAATTGAGGCGCCCCAAGACCAGTGACTCCAAGAATCATTTTTCAGCTATATATGGATTTATGTACAAAAATGTCTCACAAAGTTATGAATAGTTTATTTATTTAGTTATTTCATTTAATTTCATTTACTAAGAAACACTCAGTTTTTTTAAGAGATGCAAGAGTTGATATTTATACCAGGTACTTAAAATTTGGCCAAAATTCCAAGAAAATGCCTTTGCTCCTTCCTAGCAAGAACTAAATCCACACAAGCTGCTATTGACTTAGATGCTACATCAGTTTTCTATCCTTTTTTGTCATCTTTTTCTGTTCTCTGCCCCTGCCTCCTGTCAATCTGCTGCCCCACCAAGCAAGTTGGTCCAGTCATTCTCCATCACTTGGGTGAAGACTGACCAGGAGGGGCCATCACTCAAGTAACTATTAGGGGAGTCCGAGTATTTTTTTATTATCTTGCGTTGCACTATCACCCCTATGCACACACCTCATAGAAGAGATCCATATAATAGGCTGTCTAAAGTAATCGTCTTTTGCTTCTATGAAGGATGTTGCTCGCAAGCAGCCTTCGAACCCTGAAGCACAAGATATGTAATTTTTTTTGGCTTCTACTAGAAAATCACACTGCTGTATATCCTTCCTGAGTATAGACAAGCCTTCCCCTCCCCCAGGAGATGCAAGAAGTTCCACTTCTATGCAATCCTCTTTCTCTCTCTTTGCCTGGATTTTAAAATGGTGGGTCTCCGAATCAAGATCCATTCACCTGGATCACAGTCCGAGCTCCGTCTCTCTGTGCAGCAGAGCCAGGCTAGTCTCAGTTAAATAACACATTTCATCCACTTCCTTCACCATATCTGTATTGCAAACCTTTAACCCATTTCCCTTTTTCTTTGTGGCTGCCACGTCTGAATGCAGTACACTAGATATATACATAGTGCTTTATATAATGGGAAGTTCATGCAGTAACTATGCTACCACTTCCAATGCTTTACATCCAGATATCATAGCGGTCTTCGCCAAACCCCCCTCACATAACATAGCATAATTCAGATTAAGGGATTTATAATATCTACATTTCTGTCCTTGTCTGTCCTACTCACATATACCCCATCAAGCATGTACATTTTCAAGAAAACATTCTTATATACACCTCATCTGATAACTATGGCAGATATAATTACTCTTGTACTACTAGACATACATTATTAGCACCCCACTGTAATGAATACATTTCACAGTCGTAATGCTGTGAAGTATCAAGAATTCCCAAGTCATATGGAATAGATGTGTTACATTTCACCAGTTTTCACCAGCTAAAAGACACCTGGAATGTAATGATATGAAGGACTTGTACACGGCAATGGCTGTATATCAGAAAGGATTACCGCAGATGGTTAAGTCCGACCATGAGTGACTAACCCCTCATAATAAAATTTTTCAATTCAGGAACCACTCTCCTACAGTTCTTTTCCACGAGTATAAAGAATTAAAACTGTGGGAGGTCTTTTTGCATATCTACAGGGGTGTGAATGAAGTAAGATGACAGAGTACTTATGTGTGTGTGTGTGTGTGTGTGTGTGTGTGTGTGTGTGTGTGTGTGTGTGTGTGTGTGTGTGTGTGTGTGTATGTGTGTGTGTATAGCGAGAGCTGTCATACCTGTCAGTGATTTTGCTCAAGAATTCCAGAAAATGGCAAAAATAATTAGGGGGATAAATGGCCAACATAACAGACAAGATGTAGATAGATATATATATATAGATAGATAGATAGATAGATAGATAGACAGACAGACATTACTTAAATAGTTAATAGAACTGCGAGGTTAGCATCAACAAGAATTTTCCTAACAAAATTAAACTAATGTCTGCCATTATTGAATGACTGTAAGTCTCATTGAATGATGAGATAAAGCACAATTCTGAGTCACAGTACAGATACCTTAGGCAACTAAAAACGAGCCATTCAGAGACATGCAAATTAGATGATAATGAAAGTTTCCTCGTTGTGGCTAAATTTGTCTCTGAATGACATTTGACCAACCTGTGTTAGGCACTTTGCATTACTGCAGACATTTTTTTTCTAAATCCTGGCAATCGTTTCTTGTGTCCTTTGCTAGTTTTACATTCAGCTTTCTTTAGGAGTTCACTATAGAAAGAAATGGTATACCTTCATTTACCTGAATGGCAGTTGTACGATCGCACTATTGTTCGACTGCACATGCCAAAAAGCAACATGTCCCACAAAACAAAATATGGAAAATAGTAATCTGGAAAACCAAATTCGACCATTTCGAACTCCAACCATCTCCAACAATTCGCTCACTGGAAGTCGAACAATTGTCACTCGACTTTTCAAAAATTTGGAGGATGTACATTTGCACTTTGGTGCATCGTACAACCTCTTTTCACATAAATGAAGGTATACCACAGAAACACGTTCCTCTCCCCACAGGAAAAGCAAATGGCCTATAAGTAACTCTTACATTCATGTCACTTGTTCTTCAATGACTTCAGCCTTCTTCTAAACAAAGACACTCGACACAATGCTTCATGCAGAGAAGTCAGTGTTATATTTACAGGCCAAGTCATGAACTAAGGTCTTGGTAACTACTTAGATGAATGGAAAATGACAGTTTTCTGTAAAGCATTTTACCACAAACATACTGAAATGAAAATTGACATGTAGCAATCTTTCTGGGGAAACAACATGTTTTTATTTTTTTATATGAAAAGGTAAATAAACAATTGCATCTCCCTAGTCTTTTCTTCATGTTTCTAGTTCACCCTTTTTATCTTTGCTTAGGAGATTATCAGCTGCGTTCTTTAAAAACAAACTACCTTTTGACATTTGAATCAGATGTATGTTAGTTCCTGTTGTAATCTGCTGTACTGCTGTCTGTTTTAAGGGATCTGACATCCTTCCTGATAAATTACAAAAGACAATATCAGGAAGAATCAGCAGGTAGGAAACATCTGCTGTCCTAATGCAGAAGTAAATGCAGTCTTCCACATAATCAAGGCAGAACAGGTGATGTTCTGACACTTTTTATTCTAATTGCCACTGATATTGCAAAAGCTTTAATATTTTAAAGAAAGTCTTTAAGACACATTCTTACAAGTATGTTCTTCCTGCCTTCTACCTTGCTAAAAGGACATAGCTTGACTTAAATATTACCAGTTAACACTGATAAGTACTGGATTCTAATAAACATTCATGTAATCCTCTGGATTTTTATAAATGCAATAGACTCAAGAATGTTTGTTTTTGTCTGTTTTATGCTTAAGATCTTTAAACACATGGCTTCATTTGTAAGCATACTGATCCATGGGACTAGGCTGACAGCTACAAAATTATTCCTCAGATATGGTAAAGACTGTTCAGGTAAACAAAGTACCATAAGTAAAAAGACAGGCTGTAATAAAAACTAACAGCACAGTATCAGAATACTGTAGTACAATCTGTAAATCAGTATTAAAAAACAATTTCTGATGCTGACTTGCATTGAAAATGAGCTGCTGAAGTAGTGGTTATGGGTGTGTGGTTAAGAAATTGAGGAAGTATGAAGAGCTGTAAAAGCGGAAATGAAGAAAGCGATCCCCTGGTGCATTCCAAACGCTCCATTAGTCAATGTATTCAGGAAGGGAAGGGATGCAGTTACTCGCCAAGACATAAACCACAACATTTTACAGCATTTGTAAATTAAAGCATTACATGGAAAGAAATATTGTGAAGAGAGAACTTTGATTCATTTACTGCATCCACAGTGAAATATATAACTGCATGCTCGTAACTGTGTCGATTTGCAGCAGATATACATTTTCTGTAGTTTCTCTTTGGTGACGCACCTTATTAGTCTGTCTGTCAAAATTCCTTATGTTTGAACTGCAAGATGATTTAGCATATCAAAATGTCATTCAAATCCAAAAACAAGGCGCATTTTAGGAAGAAATATGGCAACTATCACAAGCCAAGAAATAGCAATAATAAGATAAAAATATACTGCAAGCAGACAAAACAGACATTTTGTTTACTAGAAAAAAATCTTCTGATCATTTATTTGTAATGAAACTGTCACAACACTTCAGTATAGATCTGTCATGATGGAATATTAGAAATGGAAGCAATGCAAATATCTGGCCTTATTAGAAGAAGTGACTTCATGAAATGAGGCAAAGTCTTAGTTTGAGCAGCACAAATGACCTCTACCTTGTAAATAGAAAGTGGATAGGAGCATTGCTTTATTTTATTTATTTGCATATTGGACTATTGTAGCTTGGTGGGTGGCAGTGTGGAGGGTGTTTGTAAAGATATTAAATAGTAGGGGGTCCCAGAATGGATCCCTGTGGTACACCTAGCGTTACTGGGAGAAGGGGGGATTATGCCACTTGACTGCTTGTTGGCGGTTGAATAGGTAGTCTTGAAACCAGAGCAAGGAGGGTTTGTTTAGGTTGAGTTCAGCTAGGATAGTAAGTAGTTTGCTGTGGGGTACTGTATCAAATCTTTTGGATAGATTGAGGAAGGTGGCAGACACTAGCCTTCCTTGGTTCCTGTATTGATTGACAGTGTTGGTGAAGGATATGAGTGCTCTGGTGGTGCTATGGGATGGGCAAAAGCCATGTTGGGTGTTGGTGAGGAGACTATTTGTAAGTAAATGTTTCATCAGTTGAAAATGGATACATTTTTCAAGGATTTTTGATAGGGGAGACAAGATTGCTATGGGGCAGTAGCTGGTAAGTTCGGTTGAAGGACCACCTTTGTGCAAGGGTATTATGTAGGAGGTTTTCCAAAGGGCTGGAATTGTATGTTCGTTGCTAGACTGGTCGATAAGTATCGAGGTGGGATAAGCTATAGCACTAGTGGCAATTTTAAGGTACTCTGCAGGGAGCTTGTCAGTTGCCAAGGTGATGGGTTTTAGTTTAGTGAGGTGCTTGTATATTGTGTTGGTAGGAACTAGTTTGAGAGTGAGTGGAGGATATGGGTTTGTCTTGTTGATTGATTGTGGTGGAGTGCAGGTCTGGCTGTTGCTAGTTAGGTTCAGGATGGAAGACGTGAAGTAGTTGTTGAATTGGATATAACTATCTCTATCTTATCTCCATGACATTGGGAGGAGGAATAGTGGGTTTGTCTGGTTGTAATACTTGGTTGACAGCTGCCCAGAATTTTTGGGGTTTAATGCTATGTTTTACTTGTAGCTCTGTGTAGTGATTTTTCTTATCTTGCCTTAACTGTTTTTTTTGCTTTATTACATAGTTTGAGGCAAATTTGCCTGTTGTGATCTGTCTTATTGTGATACCATGTATCCTAAGCTTTACCCCTAAGTTTTAGAAGGGTTCATGTGTTTTTAGAGAGTCATGGGGCTGGGTTGGTTTTTATTTGAATTTTCCTTAGAGAGGCCATCTGATTTAAATGTTTAAAAAGGTGAAATTGAAGGAGTCCACTGCCTTGTCTAGTCTAGTGTGAGGGTTGTTAGGGGAGCCCAGTTGTAATACCTTGGTGCATTAATGAAATGCTCAGGTATAAAATTTTTTGAATTACAGATTTCACGTAGGGTTGTTGTTTTAGTGGTTTTGAGGTGTTGCCTTTATATGAATGTGGGTAAATTGTCAGTAAGGTAATTTGGTAATGTACCATAATATTGGGCATCAGAGTGGTTGTTTATAAGGATCCAGTCTAGTATGGATTCCTTGTTTGTATTTTTGTCAATACAGGTGGATGTTTGGATAAGTTGAGTATAGTAATACAAGTTGATGTGATTAGAGGTGATAGTTGTGTTGATAGATTTCCAGTCAGTGTTAAAGTACCCTAGGAGGAGTGTCACCTGTGGAAGGTTTGCAGATGTCCAGTTTAGTATGGACTCGAGAGCAGGTATGTTGTCATCTGGGGGTATGTAAATATCCACTAGGTTTAGTTGCTGCTGTTGATTGATTTGAATTTTGGTGACTAGGGTTTCTGCATTGTTAAATGCTGGGATTTCTTTTCTTTATGTATAAAGTCTACCACGAGGACAGTGTTGTATAGTATGGTGAAGCCTCCATCTTTTTTGATGGTTCTATCAGCCCTGATTATATTAGAACCTGGAGAAAGTATCTCATTGTCCTTAATGTGGGGTTTGAGCCAGGTCTCTGTAATGAGTGTAATGTCTGGGTTGTAAGCAGAGAGTGTGGAGTACAGTTCATCAATTTTGTTCAAGATGCTTCTAGTGTTCATACTAAGTATAAGTAGGTCACAGGGTTTTTTACAGTTAATAACTTATTGGATGTTTGGACTAGTGAGGTTGGTAGTATCAGTTGTGGGGCCCGGGTTGAGTTGTATATCACCACAAATTTGGAGCTGTGTTTGTAGGAGTAGGCATAGAGATTGAATTTTGAGTAGAAGTTTAGTTAATCTGTTGGATTTGGTACAAGGTATGGAGGAATTAATATATTTGAGTTTGTATAGCTCAGTGGTAGAGTAGTTTAGTAAGTGGGGTTGGATGCAGAAGAGGTGAGTGTTAATATTTGGTTGGTAGGTGGAAGTTAGGGTTGGGCTGAGGTGAAATATTATGTGAACATTATGGTAGCAGGTAATGGAGTAAAGTGTAACAAGAGCAGCTAGTAGTAATAGATGAGAGATAAACATAATTACTTGAGAGTTTATGGGTGGAGGCTTGGTTGGTGCTGATAGTATGGGGGTATAGAGTATGGGAGGAGGACTTGGGTGGAGGATGGGAGCTTGTTAATGCTTGCATTTGTGTTGTTTTGGGATTAGTTCAGGTGGTGGGTCATCCTTGGATTGTTGTGCTGAATGTACACTGGATCATGAAAGGACCAAGATTAATGGAGGACTGTTTAAATCAATGGTTTGACTAGAAGTTGGATGGATCTGCCCTTAATTTGGAATGCTGTAGTCATTGGTGGTTTTGTATAGTATCACTACGTGACCTAGACGTGATACTTGAATACTGGTTCTTGTGGAAGAGTAAAGAATACCTGACATTCACACATGGAAAGATGCTTGTCATGTAAGGACTGTGCTATATATCATTCAGATAGAAGATGCAGGGAGTAGAGAAACATATCAAATTACTTTGCTAGACCTCTTCCTTCAAAAGGAATATCATACTCCATGACATATACCACCATGGTGATGTAGTTTATTGAAGGGTCCTGTGGAGGTGCAGCTGTAAAGAAATCTTAGTTCCTGATGATTGTTGCAGGAACTTCTAAATAAAAACAACAAATCAGCAGCTCTAAGGCTAATACACTGATCAAAAGATTCAGGTTTGGGGAAGTTTTTGAAATGGACAACATTCAGTGGTTATATTTGACAAAGTGAACCAAATAAATGTTTTCAGTATGTTAGTTGAAGAGGCTGGGCACAGCATTTTTTATAGGTTGTGTATTGTCCTATGAGCACAAGTAGCAGAAATTCAAAAGTTGAAAGATTTCTTTGCAATAGTGTTGCCATGTAGCTCATAGGTTCATAGGTTCATAGGTTGGTACTAGGTTATCAGCCCAAGGGCCTATATAAGCCTAACCATAACAATTACCTGGATATTTCTTCCCACATTATTTACTTCCCTGGACCCCTGTCGTGATCCCCGGGGTGAATTCCCTATCTCCCATACAATAGTCAAGGTTCCTTTTGAAGAGGGCCAAGTAGGCCCTCTACTTGACCTGTATGGGCAGTCTATTCCAGAGTATGGGAAGGCTCTGGGTCAGGAACCTATCCCTCCAGCATGTTTTGTTCATTATGATGACAAGGTTTAGATCCATGGAGTGTATGGTCTGAGGGATTGGGATTTCTTTAAGTGGAGCATGTCCAACAGCTTAGGGTTTGACATGGCCTTGTATGTTAAGCAGTGATCACCTCTGAGTAGACGATATGCCACAGAGTATAGCTGGAGTTTTTTAGATGGTCAGCATAGGGCATCTGCTTTTGGCCTGTGATCCTTTTAGTGAAGTATTTCTGCTGCTTTTCCAGCTATTGCAGATGTCTTGTGAGGTACATACCAAATGGGGCATTGTACTCTATAATGGGTCTAATGAGGGATGAGTACAGTGGGACAATGACCTCCTTTTTTCTAGATGAAAAGTCCTTAGTGATGAGGTGTGCCACATAGAAGGATTTCCTGACTGTTGTGGCGATGTCATTATCGAAGATGAGACCACTGTTCACCTGTGTCCCTAAGTCTCTCATCACACTTTCAGTGTTTAGTGTACTGCCACTTATGTGGTAATTCATGGTTACATGTTTTTTCCCAAAGGGGATAACTATACATTTCTTGGCATTAAGCTTGAGCCCATGGCTCTGGCACCAAGCATCTGTTTCTGTAAGGCCCTTTTGTAGAATATCCACATCATTTCAGGATTCAATAATGGCTCCTAGTTTGCAGTCATCTGTGAACTTTGTTAGCCAGAGTCCCTTTGTGTTGGCCTGCACTTCAGAGAAGTAGATGCCAAACAAGAGCGGCCCCAGGACTGAACCCTGAGGTACTCCACTTGTTACTTGTCTGGAGCTGGATTTGGAGTCAGCTACTTTTACACTCTGGGTTCTGTCAGTAAGCCAGTTGGCAACCCATCGAGTGACGTAGGGATTTATGCCCAGCTTGTAAGTTTATCTATGATTCCAGAGTGGGGGATGGTGTCAAAGGCCTTGGTGAGGTCCAGATAGGCTGTGTGGACCATCTTACCCTTGTTCACAGCTCTGGCGACTGATTCAAAGAAGTCAATCAGGTTCAGTAGACAAGATCGGCCCTTCACGAACTTAAACTGGGTGGGGTCCAGTATTTGAAGGTTGCCAATGTCTTTGTTTATAAGTTCCATGATAATGCATTCCATGCCCTTGCAGATCAGGCTCATCAGACTGATGGGTTGGTAGTTTCCGGGATCCAAGGTGGATGCACCTATTCTGTAATCCTAGCCAGCATCGCACACCACACAAAGATATGGACATATCTATATCAATATAGGGAGGATTAGCATTACGGCAACCATACTTATTGTTAGGATAAGAAGTAAGAGCACATCACCAAGTTTTTTCCTTCATATTTTCTCCTACCTTGTGGACTGCTGCTGTCTTCTGAATGTATAATACATACAAATCTTCATCCTACATGTGCTTTTATAGATTCATTTCCATTTAAAAGTGAGCTCACATCATGCATACTCAGCTAGCCTTTTGGTCTTGGGGTGGACACACATTCTCCCCAGAGAAGGAGAGAAGTCAATTACTGCTTAGTCTAACAATAATGGCATACTCCACATGCTGTTTGTTCTACCTGACCCCAACTGTCTGTTGTGTGGTCAGAAATACAGCCATCACACCTGTTGATCCAAGTGCAAAATTTAATCTCACAGACCTAAGACAGCATTTATTTATTTGTTTATGTGACATTTGTTTACAGGGGAAGTCTGACTGGGTCATAAATTACCCATTTTTAGTAGAAGCCCAGGGAGAAAAGCTGTAGATACATATGGTTAACACATTAGTCAGAATGTAAAACTTGACAGGCATAATAAAATCATAACATTCAAGCATAAAAATATGAATAATTATACATTAGTTTGTCAGAATGAAAAACTCAACAGATATAATTAACTCATAACATTGAGGCACTAATAATATGAAAAACCCGATAAGAGGAAAATGCAGCATTATTTACATAACAGATTATTTTCATAACAATTATTAATATTCTAGAGGTCATAAGATACAGTAACACATCATATTGGTGAAAGGGTAGGCTAGTAAGAGTAAAACAGGGTAGGGTGTGATAGAGGGGAAAGTAGGAATGGATGTAGAAAAGCTATAAGTGTAACCTCAGGGGAGTAAGTGTAGAGGAAGGAAGGGTAGGGTACGTTTAGTACCAGAGATAGAAAAAATAGAGGTAGAAAAGGTGTAAAAGTTCCTCAGCCTGGGCTAGTACAGGAACAAATCCAAGTTTTGTTGAAGTATTCATTTATGGAGCTTTAGAAGGAGGGCAGATTAGTAGCAGTTTTCATAGTTAAAGGAAGGGAGTTCATAGGTTCATAGGTAGGTACTAGGCTATCAGCCCTAGGGCCTATACAAGCCTAGCCAAAAAGTTACCCTGGCTTTCGCCATCCAAGAAAATTATTTTCCTGAGCCCCTGTCGAGCAGAGCCACAGAGGTGATCCATAGGGTGAATGCCCTATTTTCCATCCAGTCATTAAGATTTTCCTTGAAGAGTGCTAATGAGGAGCTTTGTTTGATATAGATAGGTAGTGTGTTCCAGAGTATGGGAAGTCTCTGGGACAGGAATCTATCCCTCCAGCATGTTCTGTTTATTGTGGTGACAAGGTTTAGGTCCCTAGAGCGTGTAGCTCGGAGGGATTGGGATTTCTTTAAGTGGAGCATGTCCAACAGCTCTGGGTATGACATAGCTTTGTATGTTAGGCAGAGATCGCCTCTGAATAGGCGCTATGTGACGGAGTAAAGCTGGAGTTTTTGAGACGGTTTGCGTAGGGCACCTGTTTCAGGCCAGTAATCCTCTTTGTGAGGTATTTCTGCAGCCTTTCCAGTTGTTGTAGATGTCTTGTGAGGTACATACCAAAAGGGGCATTGTACTCTATAATGGGTCTAATGAGTGGCGAGTAGAGGGGAACAATGATCTCTTTTTTCATAGGTATTCATAGGTTAGTACTAAGCTAATTGCCCTTGCGAGCCATTTTAAGCTTAGCCAATTATCCGTTGTGAGACTCAAACCCTGCACCTTGTGTTTGTAAGGCAAACACCTTAACCATTACGCCACCCTCCCAAAACCTTTAGTGATGAGGTGTGCTACAAAGAAGGATTTCCTGACTACTGTGGCGATGTGATTATCAAAGGAGAGACTACTGTCCACCTGTATCCCAAGGTCCCTTATCACACTTTTGGTGTTATGTAGACTGACACCTATGTGGTAGCTCATGGGTATAGAGTTTTTACCAAAGGGGATGACAATGCACGTTTTGGCATTGAGCTTGATGCCATGGCTTTCACACCAACCATCTGTCTCGTTGAGGCCCTTTTGTAGAATGTCCACAATCATTAGGAGTTTCAATTATGGCTCCTAGTTTGCAGTCATCTGCGAACTTCATTAGCCAAAGACCTTCTGTGCTAGCCTGTACTTCAGAAAAGTAGATACCAAACAGTAGAGGACCTAGGACTGAACCCTGTGGTACTCCACTTGTCACTGGTCTGAAGTCGGATTTGGAGTCTGCTACTTTCACAGTGTGGGTTCTGTCAGTGAGCTAGTTGGCAACCCATCTTGTGACATAGGGATTTATACGTAGTTTAGTGAGTTTATCTATAATTCCAGAGTGGGGGATGGTGTCAAAAGCCTTGATGAGATCTAGATAGGCTGTGTGAACCACCTTACCCTCGTCTACGGCTTTGGTGACTGCTTCAAAGAAGTCAGTCAGGTTTAGGAGACATGATCTGCCTTTTACAAACCCGGACTGTGTGGGGTAAAGAGTTTAGAGATTACCAATGTCTTTGTTTGTAAGTTCCATGATGATACGATCCATGCTCATTAGGCTAATGAGGCTGTAGTTCCTGGGGTCTGTGATGGCTCCCCCTTTGTGGAGTGGGATAACCATCGCTGTGCGCAATTCAGTGGGCACAAAGCCTGAGATGAGGCTATTATTGAACATGGTGTTTAGGTGGGGTGCCATTTCATTCTGTAGTTCATGTAGAACACAGCCTGGGATGTTGTCAGGTCCCATGGATGCTGTGTTCTTGATTTTGGAGACTGTGTTTTTTACCTGTGCAGCCGTGATTACATAGTTTTGCCACAGAGCAGGAGTAAAGGCTTAGGCTTAGGCCTGAGGTTTTGTTAAGTTTATTAGATGTGAGGAGATGTTTGTCTTCAGATTTGAGATCTTTATTTGGGATGTAAAAGTTGATTAATGGGCTAAGAGCAGGACAAGCTAATGAGTTGAGTGATATTGTATGCTTGGTAATTTGTGCATATTGGAGTTGGAGGGGAAATTCAAGCCATCTTAGGGAATATAGGGTTTTACAGTGATGAGTGAGACGGGTTGCATTTATAGAAATGTTTTATAGCAGCTTTCAAGTTTTTTTAGGGAGGTCTGTAAGTTATTTAGAATTGGTGCCCCATATAAAAGTGAGGGCAAGAGGTAGGTTTTGGCCAGTGTAATTTTGATAGATGCCGTGAGGAAGTTTTTATTCCTGTATAGCAATGCCTAGTTTTTGGAGAGTTTTCTTAACACTATTTTGTACATGGAGGTCAAATTTAAGATTATCGTCAGTTATGCCTCCTAATAGTTTGGTATTCCAAACCAATTCAATTTCAGAATTATTAACTGAAAAGATCTTGAAGTTTGTTTTGTTGAAGCTGTGGGGTTTGTTTTTTTTTATACTGGGGGGCTCAGTAGAAGTTGAGTACTGGAGAGCCAGGTTTCTACGGGAGGGAAAATTTGGTGTGTTATATGTTGTAAGTGAGTTAATGTGTCTGATACATAGAGGGTGGTGGAGTCATCCCAATACTGGATTAGAGCTCCTTCACAGGAGGATGTATTTAAGTTATTGATGAAGACATTAAATAGAAATGGGCCAAAGATGAATCCCTGAGTGGGGATGATGTGATATGGGAAGATAGAGCTCTACCATTTTACTGCTTGCTACCTGTAAATTAGGTGTCTAGTAAACCACTCAAGTGAGGAGGAAGATAGACCAGTGCTGGAAAATTGTTTAAGGGGTTTGGAGTGAGATACCATGTCAAATGCTTTTGACAAGTCTAAAAATACTGCAGATACTAGTTTGCCAGTGTCACAGGCTTTGTTGACAGAGTCCATAAAAGATAGTAAGGTGAGGTACTGTGGGATGGCCTAAAGCCATGTTGAGAGTGGCAAAGAATGTTGTTGTGTGCAAGATGATGGAGAAGTTGTAGATGTGCACATTTTTCTAGAATCTTACAGAGGGGTTCAAGATAGAAATAGGATGAAAGTTTGTGATGTCAGTGGAGTTGCTTTCTTTATGTAAAGGGTTAACATGTGATCTTTTACGTAGGTTAGAGACATGCGATTCAGCTATGGATCTATTAATTAAGATGATAACAGGGAATGCTACTGCATCTCCAGCAAGTTTGTCCGCTGAGTTTGAGCAAGGTTTCAGGTTTTTCTAGTAGCTTTTTTATTTGAGATAAAGGGATGGCCTGAAAAATAAGCTAAGGGTGATTTGGTTTTTGGTTATGAGTGCGTGCGTGTGTCCGTTTGTGTGTGTGTGTGTGTGTGTGTGTGTGTGTGTGTGTGTGTGTGTGTGTGTGTGTGTGTGTGTGTGTGTGTGTGTGTGTGTGCATGTCTGCAATGTGTAGAGTATGTAGAGGTTAGTACTGGGTATATTGGTAAAAGTAATGAGCTGGGATGGCTGAGCTGGGTTTAAATTTAGGTTGGATATGGACACTATAAAATATGTGTTGAATTTGGTGGCTGTTTGAAGAGGAGGTATATTGGGGTATGGATTGGGATTATTTTTATGTCCTGGGTTGAGGAGTAATGATGCCTCTTTGTTGAATTTTTGTAGGTTACATTTGAACTTGTGTTGCTTTGTGAGTTGAATAGTAGTCCTGTGAGCATAAGCTGGTAAGTAGTTACTTAGGGAGTCTGAGAGTCTGTCTGAGGATGTAAAGTTAGAAGGGTTAGATCTAGGGTGGAGTGCTGGATGTTATTTTTTCTATATCCAATTGGAATATTTATTAGTTAAGTAAAGGTAAAGAGATTTACACTGTTTGTTGAGTGGTGTGAGGAGAGGGCCTGCCAGTCAGTGTTGACATCCCCTAGGATAATGGTTTCATTTCGTATTGTTTCAGACATCCAGGCTAGAATATTTTCTAGAATGTTTTGCCCAGGCAGGATGTATAAAACAACGATGCAGATGTTCATAGATGAGCTAAGTTTTAGAAATGTAATAAGGATTTCAGCTTCACAGAATTCAGTTATGGTATTTGAGTATGGAGTAACTATAAAGTTGTTTGGAAAGACTAGGGCTATTCTGCCAACTTTTTTATGTGCTCTGTCTGCTCTGATAATGCTGTAACCAGAGGAAAGAGTTTCAGTATCTTTATTTCTGATTTTAGCCAGGTCTCTGTAATAACAAGAATATCTGGGTTAGAGTGTGTTAACCAGGCATGAAACAGTGCCAGTTTATTCCAAACTTCATGACACCCATGCAAATGGGAACTGAAAGTGTGACTGCTGAATCCTACACTAAGGCACTGTATGAGCACATCCACTCATGCATGAATCGTGCCATCCCCAATAGAACCAAGATGCTCTCCTCCAAAAAAAGGATGCCAATCTGGTGGTCCCTTGCCATAAACAAACTTTACAACAAAATGAAGAAACTGATGCAGAAAAGAGGAAAATTCCAGGATGCAAAAAAGCTCCCTTACCAGCCTCAGTAAGAAACTGAGATCCCTCATAAAATCCTCTAAAGCTAGTTATGAAAATAAAATTGCCAAAGATTCCAAAGACAACCACAAAGCATTCTATAGCTATGTCAAGAATCTAAATGACAATGCTCAGATCTGTTCTGAGCTACAACAGAATGACATTAACTATACTGATCCCAAGGATATTGCCAATATCCTGGTAGATCAATTCAGTGCAAACTTCACCCCCCTCTCACCCCCTAAATGGCACATCTCAATACCAAAAGATTCCAAATTCTGGTAATAACGACCACACAGGTAAAAAACTCACTCTCCAAAGCTAAGAATACAGCATCCATGGGACCAGATGACATCCCAGGCTGTGTACTACATGAGCTACAAAATGAACTAGCACCTCACCTAAGTGTCATGTTTAATCATAGCCTCATCTCGGGCTTCATGCCCACTGAGTGGTGGACAGCTACAGTTATCCCACTCCACAAGGGGGGATCCACCTTGGATCCCAGGAACTACTGCCCCATCAGTCTGACGAGCCTGATCTGTAAGGCCATGGAACGTATTATCATGGAACTTATAAACAAAGACATTGGCAACCTTCAAACACTGGACCTCAAGCAGTTTGGGTTCATTAAAGGCCAAACTTGTCTCCTGAACCTGATTGACTTCTTTGAATCAGTCTCCAGAGTCGTGGACAAGGGTAAGGTGGTCCACACAGCCTATCTGGACCTCGCCAAGGCCTTTGACACCATCCCCCACTCTGGAATCATAGATAAACTTACTAAGCTTGGCATTAAACCCTACATCTCTAGATGGGCTGCAAACTGGCTTACAGACAGAACCCACACTGCAAAAGTAGCTGACTCTAAATCCAGCTCCAGACAAGTGACAAGTGGAGTACCTCAAGGTTCAGTCCTGGGGCTGCTCTTGTTTGGCATCTACTTCTCTGAAGTACAGGCCAACATTAAGGGACTCTAGCTAACAAAATTCGCAGATGACTGCAAACTGGGAGCCTTTATTGAATCCCCAAATGATGTGGATATTCTACAAAAGGGCCTTACAGAAACAGATGCTTGGTGCCAGAGCCATGGGCTCAAGCTCAATGCCAAGAAATGTATAGTTATCCCATTTGGGAAAAAATATGTACCCATGATTTACCACATAGGTGGCAGTACACTAAACACTGAAAGTGTGATAAGAGACTTAGGGACACAGGTGGACAGTGGTCTCACCTTCGATAACCACATCACCACAACAGTCAGGAAATCCTTCTATGTGGCACACCTCATCACTAAGGGCTTTTCATCCAGAAAAAAGGAGGTCATTGTCCCACTGTACTAATCCCTCATTAGACCCATTATAGAATACAATGCCCCGTCTGGTATGTACCTCTCAAGACATCTGCAACAACTGGAAAGGCCGCAGAAATACGTCACTAAAAGAATAACAGGCCTAAAGCAGATGCCATATGCTGACCATCTAAAAAAACTCCACCTATACTCTGTCTCATATCGTCTACTCAGAGGCGATCTCTGCTTAACATACAATGCCATGTCAAACCCAGAGCTGTTGGACATGCTACACTTAAAGAAATCCCAGTCCCTGCGAGACACATGCTCCAGGGATCTTAACCTTGTCATCACAATGAACAAAACATGCTGGAGGGATAGGTTTCTGACCCAGAGACTCCCCAGTCTCTGGAATAGACTGCTCATACATATCAAGCAGAACACCTCTTTGGCCCTCTACAAAAGGAACCTTGATGATTGGATGGGAGATAGGAAATTCACCCCGGGGATCACGTCAGTCGCCCTGCTAGACAGTGGTCCAGGGAAGTAAATACTGTGGGAAGAAATAGCCAGGAATTGTTATGGCTAGGCTTGTATTGGCCCTAGGGCTGATAGCCTAGCACCAGCCTATGAACCTATGAACCTATATGCTGCTACTATTAAGAGTGATACATTTTACTTGTTTTGTCTGTGTAGTAGGGATGGGACCTATGTTGGGGTGAATGTCTCCACACAAGTTTAAGGCAGTAAAAGAACGTCTAGTTGTTTTTGGAGTTGTAAGCATTTTGGGTATTTGTATTAAATTTAAGTTGTAGTGGGTAATATTCAGGACTTTAGGGTAGGAATAGAAGAAGACTGGTACAGAGATCCGAGCTGGGTTTATTTGAAAGACGTTTGTGGTGGAGGACCTGAGTGGTGATGATGAGGTAGTAGCTGAGGTATGCTTTTGTAGTAGTGTTGCTAGGAGGAGTTGTTGGGGTAGAAAGGAGAAGAAAGAAGAGAAATGAGAGGCATCAGTAATATAGCATGATTGGTGTAACAAAAGTTAGCTGAAATGGAATTAGAGGAGGAATAAGAGCTGTTGGAAGTGAAGTAGTTAATGGGGTAGAGTATAAGTGAACTTAGTGTGGGATAGTAGTGTAGAAAAAAAAAGGTGTGTGTGCTTAGACTAATATGGTTGAGGTGTGGAAGTGGCATGTGGTGTAATAGACTGAGTGGACTGTGGTGGGGAAGGGAGGGATTTTGCTGGAGGTGGAGCAAAAGGAAGTATACATTTAGAGCATGTGGGGGAGGGGGGAATTGGGAGTAGGGTAAAGGAGATGAGTGAAGCCAAAACACAGAGATGGCTAAACGGAGCAAGCTGTACACCTGCAGTGGAATTTTACATCCAAAAACAATCAGTAAGACGAGCAGAAGGTAAGAAAAATTCTTTAGCAATTACCTTACTTAATTCAGATTCATAATGCTGCTCAATAATAGCTCCTAAAATAGAGTATACTGTAGTGAGCTTGAGAATAGCTAAGAGGACGCCAGGAATAGTCAAGAAGAACAAAAGATAATATCAAGTAAATTACCATAGGGGAAAAGAGACCCAATTATGCTTTTAGAACAATGTATGTAAAGCGTTATCTAATCATCTTAGAGGACAGGATTCCAACTAGGTATGCACGCTTAACTCTATAAAATAATATTAGGCAGACACTGTTAGTTTTGTAGTTACATTCTACATAATATAACTTAAAATAACATAAACCATAAGTTGTAGAACTGTACTGCATATGTTTTTGCTATTGTGAGTCTTGGGATTGCTTGTTGAGAGAGCTGACACTTGAATGTGCAGACAGAGGTTCTTCCTGATAAGTATTTATGGGTGCAGTGAAACAATTTGTCAGCTAGTTTCTTTCCTTGGCATTGTGCTTTGGGACTGGGTGACTGTAAATAAAAATAGAGAAAATGGTAGGAAGTTAACAAGAATGTATGATTATTAGACTAGCTATAAGTGTGAGGGTTGGAGGTTGGCATAATGGTTAAGGTGTTTACCTTGCAAACATAAGGTGCAGGGTTTGATTCTCACATAGGTTGATTGGCTAGGCTGAAAATGGCCCACAAGGGCAGTTAGCTTAGTACTAATCTACGAGCCTATGAATCTATGAACCTATAACTTTATTGTAAGTGACTTGAAAGAAGTTCCGCAGAAATGAAACATAAATCCCTGGTATTACGACTTCAAATACCCACTAGTGCTTCCTAGGTAGCTGAAATTAGAATGCCTGAGAGAGAGGGACACCTGGGAAGTAGTAAGTGAGCGGGTTTAGCTGCACTGATTGCAAAAAGAAAAGGAAGAAATTTAGTCAGGTGAGGGAGAAGGCACGCATGAAGTTGGAGAGGGAACATCTTACTGCAGCTATTAAAAATATTAATAAAACAGAGCTCTTTACTGATCATAGTTATTAGCAAGGGGATTCCAATCAGAAGTACATTGTAGATTATAATTCCCAGTCTATGAGAACTTTAGTAATCAGATGGAAGACATATTGACAACGATCACTACATATGAACTCAAAACTTCAAAAGTGCTTGCTTGTAAA